>NW_027527551.1:2941019-3112785 GCF_008692635.1 Crocuta crocuta | reverse complement strand
GCCCCCGTGTTATGTAAACATAGAGTAAAAGGGAAAGGAAGTTCTTAAAGGAGCAGCTCTATTTTTTTTTCTCTCGCTTCCTTCCCCAAACTTATAGCACGGGGTTCTCAGCCCTTGCAGCCCAGTTCTCTAGCTGCTGAAAGCTGCACAGGATCCCGGAAACGCAGTCGTCAAGGTTCCCAAGCCTAGCCTAAAAGTCCCAGTTTCCTTAGATGTAGAAAAAAGAACTTCCTCTCAGGGTTAGAGAGCATTTGCCTTCCCGGTATCATTGTGCAGCGGCGTGCATCTGTAGCACACGCACCTGGGTGCCTCCTCTTCCAAAAGCAAGTCTGTCAAAGCTTGAAGGTATCTAGAAATCTGGAAGGTTTTGCTAATTGGTGCTCAATTAGAGGGAGTTTTGAGTTTCAAAGGCTCTTGGAGCACCCTGCCAGTGTATCGGCTATAGCTACCCGGTTTGTGGTCAGCACAGGTCCACCGGATTAAAAACAAAGAAAAAGAAAAAAGTTGGTTTTGGGTTTTGTTTTGTTTTGTTTTTGTTTAAATCCATACTCTATCCACATTTCTCATACCTTCTCTCACTCCCCGAAGAAATTTAACAGGAACTTACCTGGGTGAACTTCTTAGTGAATATAAATGTCCTTTATTACCATAACTTAACGCACTATGCTATAGCTTTCAAACAGTTTTGGGTATAATAGATTTACTCACTGCTGTTTTTCATCATGCAGGATTTCATTGTTTTACCATTTATTAAGCACTGGTAACATGCTGGAAACTGCATATTATTGCCAGTCACTGCCTCCCAAGTCTGTTAAATATTTAAAGAAATAAATACTGCCAAAGCTACCCTATGTATGAACAGTGACTGATTAGCCATGACCCTAAGGAAAGGGCTAGAAAAAAAAAATACATCTATAATCTTCCACCCTGCCATTTCGCACTCTTTGCCTAACATTCTCTGACACATTATTACTACAGTGACATGATACTTCAGAAAATTTCACTTCAGTTACTAACTGATTTTTTAAAATTCAGGCTTTAGAAATAAATTACTTCAATAACTATAGCCACACCGTTGGTAAGCCAAACACGCATAAAAAACTTAAACCATTAACTTGTTTCAACGAAGTAGAGAAATTCTATATTTCAACTGAATACAGCTATTCTGCACACTTTATATATTCTCTGTATTTTAAAATATATATTCTGTTATACTTTAAATCAGCAATCCTTCACTAACAGGTTGAATGTCTTCTCACTAGTATTTTGATGCGAATTTCGGTCTGAATTTCTGTTTGATTAATGTTACCTTCATCTGTGGACTTTATGCTTCTACTCACCATATAGATGTGTGACTAGCAAAGATCTATCGGAATCATGCCATGGTTATGCAGTCCCCTGTTATTATAGTACTTGGCCCTGTCATTCTAACTTCTCCAGGCTTGTTCTGTTGCTGCAAATGCTCTCTAGACTACAATTACCTCCTCCCTTCTCCTCTCTTGGCATGCTGTGCTTTTGTGCATTGCATTACACTATTCTGGCTCCATTTCCTCCTTGCTGTGCTCTGCATCTGCTCTTAGGAAGATAGAAACAAATATTTATTAACCTCCTACCAAGTTCCAAACGCTAGCCTGAGAGTTTCCCATAAGATGTCCCAGTCTTCGAAGGTTCTTCGTTCCAGCTGTCTGCCCATGGCGCCCCTGATTTTCAGAGGGACAGCGCTGTCTGTTCGTTCCCCCAGCATGTCTTTGAGTTCCAAATCAGGTCTGTCTTTATCAGCATTATTTAGGAAGTATTGCTTTGAATAAGTTTTTGTAACAGTGGAGACTTTTACCCTAGACAGCTCAGGGCTTGCAGACCAGGTTTGTAAATCACTCCCAGACCTGAAAGTCTCAGGAATGTATACAGCGCCAAGAGTGGAAATCCAAATGAGCACATGGGCTGAGTGAGGACTGCGGCAAATGAGCAAGCCTGTGCCATCTAAAATGAGCATCGCTTTTCTCCAGCTAATGGTTACCATGTGGCAATAACAGGTCGCTATTGCTAAATTTAACTTTTCTTAAAGCCCACATCCCAAATTTTATGCCAATTTCCCAACTTTCAACTGTCAAGCAATTCATTCAAGTTTTGTGTTTTTGTTTTTGTTTTGTTTTGTTTTTTTAACACAGCGTGGGCCCACCAGAACTGTTTTTCTCCATTGGACTCAAGGTCTTCAAATTTATATTCTCTGATTTCAAGGAAATTAATAAAGGTAAAGGAACACTTTTTTTTTTTTAATCTTTATTTTTGAGAGAAAGAGACAGAGTGAGCAGGGGAGGAACAGAGAGAGGGAGACACTGAATCTGAAGCAGGCTCCAACCTGTCAGCACAGAGCTCCATGCGGGACTTGACGTGGGGTTAGATGTAGGGCTGGAACTCACAAACCACGGGATTGTGACTTGAGCCGAAATCGAATGCTTAACTGACTGAGCCACCCAGGCACCCAGGTAAAGAAACACTTTTAAGTGGCATCAAATGGCAGGGGTGGGAGGGGAGCAGAGCAGCAGGGCATAAATTTAACCTTTTCAGAGAGTTGGTGATGTATGTCCCTTTGCAAGGCAGCTTGCACCTTTCTCTGCCCCCCTCTTTTTTAGAGTTTTCTGCTCACAACTTAAGCCCATTAGAACATTACCCCTACCATCCCTCGCTAATATTAGGAATCTGATTGTAGCATAAATTTATCTCTTCTTGAATGTAATTGTTTTAGTTTGTAGCTTCAGGCTGGTGCGACAATCTGGCTGTGCCATCTGCCAACCCACTGAAAGCCACGGTGGGTCTGACCGACCTAGCGGCCAGGGCAGACCCGCCCATCCCCTCCCTGCTCACCATTCCATTTATGTCTCTCCTAAATTACTCTCCTAAAGAGGATGACCCACCCACTGCATCCCAGAGGGAGTTGATGCGATTTCTTGGGCTACGAAAGGCCATATGTTTACTACACAAATAAATCATGTAAGGCTTTCGCTTGATTTCTCTCCCTGTGATGTCTACCTCTCTTAAGTTAGAATGAAAACATTTGGTGAATAAGTTTGCTTGTCTTAACCATACCTTGAATAAAGCCAATCAAAAACCTTCCAGTATTTCTAGAAGAAGGAGTCCAATTTTTGATCACTCTATATTCTACCTTACCTGTTCAGGTTTGCAGACTTAGAGTAAAAGGATACTTTAGTCTTGTTTTGTTTTAGTCATCCATAATCTCATTACCCAGAAACAGCCTTGTATAACATTTTTGGTGGATTTCCTTCATCTTTTTTTATTTTAACTTTTTTGACGTAGTAGTGATAACATAATTTGTAATCACCCTTTATACAGCTTGTTACCCTCCCCTTTTTTCACCTAATATTATATCGTGAGCGGTTTTCTCTTGTCAGTAAACTCTATAAACATTTTTGTTGTTTTATCATATATGTCAGCCTCTATTAACCATTCCTCTCTCCTGGAACATTGGGAAGATTTCTAAATTTTGGTCTTATAAATAATAAACATATTTGCATTTGTTATTACTGCATGAGAACAGACTCCTACAAGTAAAATATTACATCAAAGGGTATAAACACTTTTAAGACCCTTTGATGCATATTTCCAAAGTGTTCTCCAAAACGGTTATGCCTGCCAATTTACACTGTAACTAGCAGTAAATGAGAGCCTGCCTCAGGGAACTCTCACCAGCATTTAAAACCCTCGCTAATGTGACAGGTGATAATTTTTTATTTGCATTTCTTTGATTGCTATTGTGAGGTGTACTCACTTTTTTTTTTTTATCATGCTAAAAAATGCATAACATGAGATCTGCCCTCCACAGATTTTTTTTTAGAGTACTATATGGTATAGTTAACTCTAAACATAGTATTGTCCAGCAGCTCTGGCCAACTTTTTCATCTTGCATGACTGAAACTTTATACTCATTGGACAGCGACTCCTCATTTCTCTTCCCTCGCAGCCCCTGGCAACTACCATTACACTTTCTACTTCCGTTGAGTTTGACGATTTTAGATACCTCACATAAGTAGAATCGTGGCATTATTTCTCCTGTGCTGGCTTGGTTTTTAGCAAGCTGTCCTCAAGGTTTACCTATGACAAGGCGTATAATAGGATTTCCCTCTTGTTATGGCTGAGTAATTTTCATTTCATGTATACACTACAGTTTTTGTTTTTTTTTATAGGTTCATCTGCCAGTGGACATTTTGGTTGTCCTCACTACTTGACTACTGTGAATAATGTTGCAATGAACACTGAAGTGCAAATCTCTTTGGGGTCCTGATGTCGGCTATTTTGAGTAAATACCCAGAAGTTGAACTGCTAGGTCATATAGTTAGTTCTATTTTTAAATTTTTGAGGACACTCCTTTTGCTTTACATAAATGCAGCACCATTTTATATTCCCACAAGCAGGCACAAAGGTCCTGATTTCTCTAGATTCCTATCAACATTTGCTATTTCCTGGGTTGTTTTGTTTTGTTTATCGTGAACATCCTAAAGGGTGTGAGATATCTCATTGTGGTTTTGATCTGCATTTCTTTAATAATTGGTGATGGTGAACACTTTTTCATGTACCTGTTGTTTATCTTCGTTGGAGAAATATCTATTCAGTTCCTTTGCCCATTTTTAAATGGAGTTATTTCTTTTTTTTGCTATTGAATGATCTGAGTTTCTTATGTTTTTTGGATATTAACTCTTTATCAGATACATGGTTTGCAAATATTTTCTTCCATTCTATACATTGCATTTCCATACCGTTGGTTATTTCCTTTGCTGTGCAAAAGCTTTTTAGTTTGATGTCATCCATTTGTCTATTTTTGCTTTTGTTGCTGGTGCTTTTTGGTGTCAAATCCAAGAAATTATTGCCAAGACCAATATCACAAACATTTTCCCTTTGTTTTCTTCTAAGAATTTTACAATTTCAGATCTTATGTTCAAGTCTTTGATCAATTTACATTTATTTTTTTTTGGTATGGTATATGATAAGAGTCCAATTTCATTCTTTTACATGTGGATATTCACGTTTCCCAGCACCATTTATTGAAGGGACTCTCCTTTTCCATTGTATATTCTTAGCATGCTTGTTAAATGTAGGTTGATTGTATGCGTGTATGATTGTTTCCAGACTCTGTCACATTGGTCTATAAGTCTAGCTTTATGCCAGTACCCAACTGTTTTGATTACTGTAGCTTTGTAATATATTTTGAAATTAGGAAGTGTGAGACCTCCTATTTGTTCTTTTTAAGATTGTTTGGGTTTTTTGGGGTTCTCTGTGGTTCCATGAATTTTAAAATTGTTTTTTCTATTCTCTTCTATTAAAAAATTGAAATTTTGTTAGATTGTATTAACTCTGTAGGTTTTAGGTAGTATGAACATTTTAAGAACATGAAGTCTTCCAAACCATGAACAAGGGATGTCTTCCCATTTATTTGCGCCTTCTCTCATTTCCTTCATTGATGTTTTATAGTTCTTAGTGTAAAACTCTTGTTTTCTTGGTTTAGTCCTAAGTATTTTATTCTTTCTGATGATATTGTAAATGGCATTGTTTACTCAGCGACCTTGTCTGATAGATCATTGTTGGGGAATCAAAACACATCTATTTTTGGTATATTGATTTTGTGTCCTGCAACTTTACTGAATTCTTTTATTACCTCTAATGGCTTTTTTGGTAGAATTTTTAGGCATGTCTACATATAAGATTGTGTCATCTGTGAGCAAAGGTAATTTTACTTTTTTTCCCATAAGGATGGTTTTGATTTCTTTTTCTTGTCTAACTGCTCTGGCTAGAACTTGCAGTACTATATTGAATAGAGGAGGCAAGAATGGGCATCCTTGCCTTGTTCCTGATCTTAGAGGAAACACTTTCAGTTTCCCACCATTGAGTTTGATGTTAGCTGTAGGCTTTTCATACATGGTCTTTCTGATGTTGACACAATTTCCTTTTATTGCTGGCTTGAGGTTTTTTTTCTTTCTTTCTTTCTTTTTTTTTTTGTTTCGTTTTGTTTCAATCAAGAAAGTGTGTCAGATTTTGTCAAATGCTTTTTCTGCCATGTATTAGCAGCATCATGAGATTTCTATCCTTTGTTCTGCTAATATGTGTTGAGCCATCCTCATATACCAGGGATAAATCTCATGTGGTCATGGTGTATGATCCTTTTAATATGCTGTTGAACTTAGTTTGCTAGTATTTTGTTGAGAATTTCTTCATCTATATCCATCAGGGATACTGGCCTGTTTTTCTTTTTCTAGCTTTGTATCAGGGTAATACTGGCTTCATAAAATGAGTTTGGAAGTGTTTCCTCTTCTTCAGTTTTTTGAAGAGTTTGAGAAGAAGTGGTATTAATTCTTCTTTAAATGTTTAGTGGAATTGCTCTTTCCCAGGTTGCAAGATGGCAGGTGAAATGCTGAGAAGCTCAAGATTAAAGAGTAGAAACACCAGGGCACCTGGGTGGCTCAGTCGGTTAAGTGTCCAACTTCGGCTCAGGTCATGATCTCGTGATTCGTGTGTTCAAGCCCTGCATGGGGCTCTGTGCTGACAGCTAGGAGCCTGGAACCTGCTTCGGATTCTGTGTCTACATCTCTCTGCCTCTCCCCTGCTCGCGCTCTGTCTTTCTCCTCTCAAAAATAAAGAAGAAGAAGAAGAAGAAGAGGAGGAGGAGGAGGAGGAGGAGGAGGAGGAGGAGAAGAAGAAAACTGAAGCCCAGAAGGGTGATGCTGGTGGTAAGGTTAGGAAGGGTAACCTCAAGGGGCACCTGGGTGGCTCAGTCAGTTAAGCGTCTGACTTCTGTTCAGGTTATGATCTCAGTGTTCATGGGTTCAAGCCCCGCATCAGGCTCTGTGCTGATATCTCAGAGCCTGGAGTCTGCTTCAGATTCTGTGTCTCCTTCTCTCTCTGCTCCTCCCCCACTCACATTCTGTCTCTTCCTCAAAAATAAATAAACATTAAAAAAAATAAAAGGGTAACGTCAAGACTAAAACATCTATGAAGGGAAAGCCCTACTGCAGCAGAAATCCTGTCCTAGTCAGAGGAATTGGCAGATATCCCTGATCAGCTATGTATTCCAGAAAGGCCATGTGCATGAGGAAGTATTCAACAGCTAAATATAGGGTTGAAAAGAAAAAGAAGGGGAGGGTTCTTGCTACTGTCACAAAACTAGTTGGTAGCGACAAGAATGGGGGTACCAGGGTGGTTAAGTTTCACAGAATGCCTAGGTGTTATCCTGCTGAAGATGTGTCTCAAAAGCTGTTGAGCCAAGGCAAGAAACCTTTCAGTCAGCATGTGAGGAAGCTACGAGCTAGTATCACCCCTGGGACCATTCTGATCAACCTCATTGGGTGCCACCGGAGCAAGAGGGTGGTTTTCCTGCAGCAGCTGAGCAGTGGCTTGCTACTTGTGACCTGACCGCCAGCCTTCAATCGAGGTCCTCTGTGTAGAACACATTAGAAATTTGTCATTGGCACCTCCACCATTGAGATCAGCAGCATGAAAACTCCCCGACTATCTCACTGATGCTTGCTTCAAGAAGCAGCTGTGTAAACCCAGGCACCAGGAAGGTGAGATCTTCCCCACAGAGAAAGAGAAACATGAGATTATAGAGCACCATAAGGTTGATCAGAAAGCTGGGGACCCGCAAAGCTGTTCCTCAACTTCAGGGCTACCGCCAGTCCGTATTTTCTCTCACAAATGGAGTTCACTCTCACAAATTGGTGTTCTAGATTTCTTACAAAAACCTAATTAAATAACTGATAGACAGACAGACAGATAGATAGATAGGCAGATAGACAGATAGATAAATAAATAGTGGAAGTCACCAGTGAAGCCACTAACTCAATCTCCTTACTAGTCATAGGTCTGTTCAGATTTTCTATTTCTTCACAATTCAATCTTGGTAAGTTACATGCTTCTAGCAATTCATCTCTTTCTTTTAGGTTATCCTGTTGGTTGGTGTACAATTATTCTTCGTACTCTCATAATCCTTTTTATTTCTGAAGAAGTGGTAATAATGTCCTCTCTTTTATTTCTGATTTTATTTATTTCAGTCTCTTTTATGCTTAGCTAGTTTAGCTAAAGACTTGTCAATTTCACTGATGTTTTCCAAAACACAACTCTTAGTTTTGTTGATTTTTTCCCCATTCTCTATTTTTATTTCTGCTCTAATCTCTATTGCCTTTCTCCTGCTGACTGCCGGCTTAGTTTGTTCTTCTTTTTCTAGTTCATCGAGGTATAAAATTAGGTTGTTTATTTAAGATTCTATGTCTTTTGTAGTGTAGGCATTTATCATTATAAAGTTCCCTCGTAGTACTGTTTGCTGCATCCCATAAGTTTGGTATGGGGTACTTCTATTTTCATTTGTCTCAAGATACTTTGTAGCTTCCTTTCAATTTCTTCTTTGCTCCACTGATTATTCAAGAATATGTTGTTTAATTTCCAAATATTTGTGAATTCTTTAATTTTCTTTGCTATCAATTTCTAGATTAATTCCATTGTGGTCAGAAAAAAATATGAGTATGATTTCACTCTCCTTAAATTTGTTAACATTTGTTTTGTTATCTAACACGTGATCTATCCTGGAGAAAAATATACTTTCTGCTGTTGTTAGGTGGAGGTAGTCACTTTTTAAACAGACACACGCTTGGGTCATGTTGAGCATGTGGTCAATAAAATTTTAACTTTTTATCAGGTAAACTGCTTTTAAGCAGGACGTATCTCACCAGGACCTGTACAACTGAATTACTGAATCTAAGTGAAATATTAAATATTTATTTCTATCATATTTCTAATTCATTAGGTTTAGGCAATCATATGGGTCCTCTTTTCCCCTCATTCTTTAAAGGAGGCTTTAATTATTGTAATAAGTAATATATACAGGTAGTAAACAATTCAAATAATACAAAAGAGTGAAAAATGTTTTACTCCCATTTTCATCCTACCATTCTTCTCCCTAGTGGAAACCACTGTTATCAATTTCTTGTGTATCTTTCCATTGCTATTCCTTCTACATATTTGGGTAAATAATATTTAAGAAAACACACATAAATGGAGGCACACTAAACACACTCTTCTATACCCACCTCCTTCCACTTAACAAAGAGACCAGTAAAGGCCTCTTTAAGGAGGCCTTTGAGCAGATAGCTGAATTATGACAAGACAGAGTCATCTGTGCAAGATCTGTGGATGACCCGAGGGAACAATGCTGTTCCATCTAGAAGATACAGCAAGTTCAAATGCCCTAAGATAGAAATGAGCCTGGCCTATATTAGCAGCAGAATGAACTTCATGTTGTCTGAACTTACTCAATGAGCAGGCAAGTATCATAAAATAAGTTGGAGACATAGGTAGAAACCAGATGATCAGGATAATCATGTGAACATTTGATCTGCTTCTCTTTGATACTATAAATTACTAGAGAGTTGGAGATGGTTGCTGAAACAATAAAAACAAAATCACCTAACAATATTATCTATCTAGATATCACGAGACCATAAAATGCAAAATCAAGATACACACTTTAGAAGCTCCATGATAGATGATTAAAGAGTTCATTTTTCCATTCTTAGCCCAAGGTCAGAGTTATTGTGAACAGCGAAGTATAATTTTAACATTGAGATAGCCCTGGAAGAGAGCCTTCCTACTGTCAATCACCACCGAGACAGAGACACAAGGAAAAAGGTTAAACTGAGGCAGAAGAAAGGCATCCTAAACGAGTAAAGAAAGGCTAGTTTAGGAGACAAAGACCTCAGTTCCATATCACTTAATCCCTTTATTCCTATCTTACTTATCCCATCTGTTAAATAGGAATGATAATTTCCTGCCTATATATCTCACAAAGTTTTTAAGAAAAATCAGATGAGATAATGCATGTGACAGTAATTTGTGTGCTGCAGATAAAACATGTATTGAGTTGTCATTTTCTGAATAAAGCTACAGGAAGAATTTTGTGGGCCGGAGGAGTGAAAATATTAAATAAAAATGAATCAATAAATGTGTTAAAAAAAAAAACCTTCCTGTACTTGTTCTGTGGAGGCATGTAATAATAAGTCAATTTGATAAGTATTTACTTGGGACCTATTATTTTATGGCACCAAGATAGATAAAGCAAATGATAGACCTGCATGAAAG
Source organism: Crocuta crocuta (assembly GCF_008692635.1). NCBI lineage: Eukaryota > Metazoa > Chordata > Mammalia > Carnivora > Hyaenidae > Crocuta > Crocuta crocuta. The sequence goes on along the minus strand of NW_027527551.1, from coordinate 3,102,648 downwards.
ATAGCAGGAAACCGGGAGTCATAGGGCCTCACATTTTGGAAGTAAACACCTAATCCCAAAACAAGAGACAGAGGGAGGGTATGGGACTCTGGGTGGCACAGTCTGAACAGTCTGTGGCTTTCCTGCTAGTTGTGATTTGTTCCAGTGGTAGCAACTAGAACCTTAGAATCGAAGCAAGAAACGAATCCAAATGAGAATGCTCTCTACACTGTAAGTTGTTCTTACAGCAGCATGGCTATGAGGGAGTACTAAAAGATCGGCAGATATCAGAAAGCTAAATCTAAAATTTTGATCTAATGTTTTATCCCTTTCCAACTCGCTTATGAATGTCCATCCGACCTTGAATCACATGGATGCATTTGTTTTATTCTTCCCTTTTAATGATCTTTTAAATTCTGCCATTACAATTGCTTATGTCAAGTGATTGGATGTGTTTAGCTGCAGAATCAACACATGAGACAGAGTGACCTAATCTCCACTGCCACGTGCCAGTTCACATGAAAAATCCAAGGGCACCCTGCTACAGACAGCCCAGCACAGACGAGACTAATCCCCACAAGTCAACAACGAAAGTCGGAACAAGCACCAGATAACAGGTAGAAGTTATAACTATTTCCCTAAGCTAAATAAGGCAAAATGACATTTTCCATTCCTTTTGAAAGACTTTAAACCAAGGCTGCAGCTAATTCATGGTACAGGGGAAGTTAAACATGGTAAGACCCACAAAATCAAAAATATCAGTTCACAAAAATCCAGATGTCTGGTAAATTTAAGTTCCTATTAAGCTTTCTCTTTGCTTGGTCACCAGTTTTATGAGGGGTCTTTCTCCTCTTGTACTCAATCCTTAGGTTATGATTAGCTAAAGTCAATATGCAAAGATGTACAGTTCACCAAAAACAAGCCCTAAATACATAAAAGGGAAGCAAAGAGTCTGAACGGAACTAACCACATTTACTTCTTCTATGAAATAATGAAAATTTAATACATGCTAAGCATTTTATTAATTGTGTCCTCATCCATGTTCAGACCAACAGATGCTGAAAGCTAGTAAAAATAGAAAAACAAAAAACAACCCTTAAAAAATCAAATCCCTTGCCCTCTCCTCCTTCTCTAGGTATTTTAAAATTCATAATCTTTCTGGCATTTATCACAGACTCACCATATGTTTGCTACTATACATCATATTCAATACAGAATTTCCTTGCACTCTATAATCTTTTTATAATAAAATCATATGGAGTTTAAGTTGAAGTGTCGAGGGCCCTAAGCATAGTTTTTCATTCACAATTAGAGATTTTATTCAGCAACTTTTGAGGATAATGATATACCAGCTATTTATTACTGCAAAACAAAACACCCCAAAAGCCTCCCTTGGTCCCATCAGCTTAGGTTAAAGGGTGGGGGCCATGAAGTTCTAACACGGCTGCTATGGGAGCAAGTGAGGAGGCAGGATGTGAGCTGAGAAAACACCTCCCATTGTTTCCTGCAACTCTAATTCCAATGGAAAGAGAGCAGAAACATCTGAGTGTAAACAAAATGTTAAAGTATGAAGGAATTATATTTAGTACTACGTGTGGGATAAAAATGAGTAAGAACATAGCCAAAGAAGACACATTAAGCGAAGTAGGCAAGGAGTAGTGAAAGAGGCCAACTACATAAAAGGAAAGAAGGAAGTTCATCCCAGGTGAGATATCGGAAAGATTTGAAATACAGGATGAATAATTCAAACTTAAAAAAAATCTTGTTGAAGATTTTGAGACAGGAGGCGATGAGGTCAAAACAGCAGGAGAGATATTGACATTCAATCACTTAAAATAAGTGAATAGACAGTGAGTGTCTACTATGTGCCAGACCTTGGGCTGAGCCCTGGGATTGTTTGAGTGGTGTGGTTCTAGAGCATCTGAAGGGTATACCCTGCCTGGAGGGCTGCCAAAGGATTCTACTCTTGCATGTCATTACAGAGAGAATGATGGTAAAGTCAGGACAGCTCAATGACACACACACACACACACACACACACACACACACAGAAGCAAATTAGAAAGGAACATCACCTTTAGTCTAAAATTTTACTTTTCATTCTTTAGTTTTCTCCACCTATAATTAAAGATAAATATGGGTAATGTTATACTTCTACCATAGGGTCATGAGAAATGTAAAGCTCGATTTTATTTTAGAGTGTTAACAAAAAACCCAGCATCAAACAGGAACTTTGTGGCTGATCATCACACGGCCTTGAATAAGTCTCTACCTCTCTAAGCCTTAGTCTTGATGTAGGTAATAATAATCAATAACACAGACTAAGTGTTTATTATTGCCAAGCACAGTTGTACAGGCTTTATACAAATTAACATATTTAATCCTTACAATAATAACCAGATGAGGTAAATCATTATCCTTTATACAGACGAAGAAACTGAGGTATACAGAATTTAAGTGTCTTGACCACAGTTATACAGGTAGTAAGCAGCAGAACTGTGCTTTAGATTCAAAATATCTGGTTCCAGAATCCATGTGATATGCTATGGTGCCTTGTAATTACTTTTTAAATTAAAAAATATTTTAATTTATACTTCTTGGAAATATTGGCTGAATGTCCTTTTATATGTCCACAGTCATCAACAGTTGGTGTCATACATACACTTCTAGCATGTAGGACCATTTAACCAACTGGATATACTTCCTTGTCCTAAAGTGACCAAAAGCACAAGGTCAAAGATGCCTATTCATAACATACTGTGGGGAAGGATTAGGGGAAGGGGGACTCATAACTTGTCCTGGTCAACACTCCAGTAAGACCTTGGAGTTCTAAGCTATTTGCGGCCCCTAATACTCCCCCTTAGCTTGAAAGAGAGCTCTTTCTCTCCTGGTGGATGCCAGTTACTCCACGCTCGATCTTTGCTTACCACGACTACCTCGGCACCGCACATGTGTGCACACACGCGGATGCGCGCACAGACTCACACGCTCTCCGCTGAGGGTGGGCACTCTCCTCTCTATTACAGAAGGCTTGCAATCTTTCTCCCAGATCACTTCTGCCCTAGCTGCCAGAAGGACTACACCAGTCAGCTGGTAAGTTTGCCTGCATCAGCATAGGTGAGGGAGAGGTCCACACTTGTTGCTCTGGGAAAGCAGGCCAACATTAAAATGCTTTGCATGGCTGCTAACCCCCAATTTTCTCAAATTTCATTATTGAAAGGATCAATGTCAGTGTAATAAATATCATATTATCAAGTTTCACGGTCTAATGTAAGTTGGCAGCCCTTGGCCTTTTTACATAAACCTAGGATAAGATGATGTTGAAGTTTGGCCTTTTGAGTTACAAGAAACAGAGCCACTTACGATTCTCTAAGAAAAAAAAAAAGGAGGTTTTGCTGTCAGTCTCCACAGGGATTAAAAACAGAATTGGGGCAGCTCTAGGGTAGATCCTTCAGAAGATGCCTGATCTCTAATGTGTTATTGCTTTTCTCTTTCTCGTTTCCTCTGCCAACTCCTATTTGTTTCCACTTGGACTTTTGCAGAACACGTTGGAAATCACGTCTCTCCATGTTATAATGATTGAGCTTCTGCTCCTACTAATACTTCCTGAATTCCTTTTCTTGGCATTCCTTAGTTTACATTCCTGAGAGAGGGAATATGATTGCAGGTCAGCCTTAGGCTGGGTGGTCTCTCCTGGTCCTGTCAGCTGTGGTGATGAGGAAGAGTCAAATGATAGAGAACATGACTTGCCAACAGCTCTTGCTCTCTCCCTCTCTCAAGTAGAGTTTGCCTCACTAGAAGCAACTAGTTACCATAAACATACCAAATGTAGGTGGGATATTTGGGGCTGAATGGAAGCAAGCTCTTGGTAACAAGGCATTAAAATTATAATTTTATCTTCTTAAGCTTCAAGTGTCCCCAGCTTTTTCAATCCTTTCCCTAGAGTTTGATTTCCATTGTCTTCCACTTTAATTCAGGCCAAATGATCATTACAAATGAAACTGCCAGAAGGAACAAGAAATGTTCGAAGGATCTATCTTTGTTATTTGGGTTCTAACTTAGGACCTACAAGGCCAGGGTTCACAAAATTATCCTCTAAAGATAATTTGTGGGAGAAAAATAGAAGATTCAGAGATGAAGATGTATTTTAGCAATAAAAAGTGAAGTGGTATTAGGTACAAATAATGAGAATGAATTTTCATCATTTTTATTTTAAATGTTCTCATGACAGTTCATCTAAACAGTATCAGTTAATCTAAGCAGTATCTCCTTCGTCTAAAGACACATTTTCAGAGCAATTTTTGAAGGTTCTTGATCTAGATACATCCATCATTTTCTCTTGCCCACACCCCCTTTTGGAGAACTTTCCCTGCTAACAACCCTAAAGGAGTAGGACTCATCCCCTTGTCAGTTGGACCAAGAGTGGTCACGTGACTCAAGCTAAATTGTTCAAATTAACTCTCTTAGAAATTTTGGATATTGAAAGAGAGACCAAATCATCTACATTTTAGGCTCCAGAGCCATACAGTCAAATAGACTTCATAATAGAATTGATTCTTGGCCAAATTAAAAACATAGCTAAGTTCAAAGTTAAATGCAGCCGAGGTTATGGGAAAGCAGACCTCAAAAGGCCGTAGAAGAGGCTGATTTCCACAGGGAAGATGGAACTGATGTACAAAAGAAGTAAAGACAAGACTCTGAGAAAGACCCAGAAAACTGATCTTCCTGCAGACATCTGAGTTCTCACAAGTCTCCAGCTATATCATCAGATTCAAAGGATTTCATCAGACCCTTACAACAAAGTCCTCGTTACTTATACTAGCTCTAGTGTATTTCTTTTTCTTGTAATGAGAAGAAGATAATTGTGTCTTGTGTGCATGCTTTCAATCCGGAAGAAGACTGCATTTAATATGCCTCAAAAGACAAAAAGGGATGGCCTCTACCCCTTCAGGTGCTCTGTGAAAACAAAACAAAACAAAACAAAACAAAACAAAATGCAAACACCAAAGCATGGCTATCTTAAGTATTCGCAAAGGACAGCAGTTTCATCCAAAATGGGATTTGATGAGTAACTTCTGTGACTGAGATGGACCTCAATAGAAAAGCTTTTCCTAAAAGATGGATGACTCAGTCATTCTGCAAATTATATTGAGTGTCCACTATATGTGCTAAGTACTGCGAACAGTCTGGAGCCCTCAAGGAGATTAGGTGAGCTATAAATAAGGTTTCCAGCTGTACTACGAGTAAATCACAATTATTATATAACATACCTTAGTCCATTCTATGCTAAAGTGATTTCAAATGGAGAGCACTGAGGTGGAGAGTAGGGGGGTGGGGTTGCGCCACATGTAAAAAAAATCCAGCTCTTTCTTGCTTGAGTTTCTCTGGCAAGGGATTCCGAATTTAAACAAAGTCCTGTGAGCAAGTGTCTGAGAGTTCTGAACAAGTCAACAGACATCAATTAAAAATGTACTATGTGCCAGGCACTAACCAAACAGTAAGATGAAAAAGGCTTGGCTCCTTGTCAAAGAGCTTTTGTACTAGAAAGTGAACTAAAATAAATACATCCAAATGGATTTTATATCCTTTTATATGACATAAGAGAGATCATTCACTCATTAGCTTCCTGTTTGTTTTGATGCTTGAATGTTGTGTTAGTGAATTCTGTGTAAGAACTTTGTGACTTCTCCTTGATCTCTTGTCATTGGTTTAAATTCTAACCCATTAGGAACAGATGTGATTCCAAATAATGTCATTATAACTTGGTAACAGCATTATAGTTGAAACCCCTCAACTTGCTTTGTGGATAAAGCCGAGGATAGTCTGCTGAGTCCTAGACCTGGAAAACACAGTGTCAGTCTTTCAGTCATGATATATTTCATGCCATTTTTGTGGTCGAAGAAAAGGGCAAACAGTATAACCCTCTGAATCTACGAGTGCGTTAAAACATCAGCTGTCAGCACAGGAAGCAAGTCAAAAGAGAGCAATCTGGCACAAGAGCTGAAGCTGTCAGTCACATTAATAGAATAAAGTAGATGTACAACTATCTATGGATTCCAAAATCAAATTGCCTCTCTCTTCCATGGCAGCTCAAGAATCTCTCCTAGAATCACTTAAGGGCCCTGGCACAGTTAGGATTGGAGACTTGGAGGGTAGAAGCACAAGCCGAGAAAATATTTAGAAAGCATCTTGCATATCCACAGTTCTCCTCCTAAGTGCTTCATAATCATAATGTTATGGTTGAGTGCCTATCAAATTATAGCTAAAGACCAAGTAAAACACAGGCCTTTTCAGAGCACTTACTGCTCACTTAATGGTCTGATAGGGCAAAGGATAAATTCTTGAAAATGTCAGGTATTCAATAAGTCATATTCTTAGAGAAAAAAAAATCCTTCCAGAATTCAGGCTTATTATCTAAGATAGAAGTCATGGTTCATGTCCAGCAGGAATTTATAAAGATAAACACAAATGTGGCAGTATTGGTCCCCAAAGCTCCATAATCAAACTAAAAGATTTTTTGCTGCTCTGAATTGTTCAGCTGTGTCGTCCAAATGCCATTCCACTGAGAAGCAAAACACTCCATAGTGAATTTTTCAGCTAGGATTCAAATGCACCCCGACACCAAAACCTTTCAGAGGAGGTAGACTGTAGCTCTAGAAAGATGGAAAGAGCAGATACATTGAGTAAATCAAGTAATAAATCTGAATTCCTGGGCCACCATTTGCTGGCTCTGTGACTAGGGGCAGGTCACTTCACACCTCTGCACCTCCATTCACTCTTCTGTAAGATGGTGGTAGTAATACCTGCCTCACAGGGTTATTTTGAGAATTAAAAGGGGGTGATATGGGGGGCATAATACCTGGCAGGTGGTGAGGAATCCATAAATTCTTGGTCCCTATTCCCTAGCATGGCCTAGCAATAAATGTCAATTCACAGTTTGCTTTTCATTTTAATTCACTTATTTCTCCCACTGGGTTGGAGAGGGAGCACAGTTGAGTGGTAAGAGCAGGCAGCAAGGGGCACGGAGCCGCCGGGGCTCAAGGCCTGCTTTCACTGCTTTCTAGCTGTGTGACTCTGGGCTCGTAACTTAACCTCTTGGCAACCCACTTTCCACTGAGGATGAACTGAATTAATATAGACACTTGGAAAAATGTCTGGTACACAGTGAACCCTTTAAGATTTAGTTACTGTCATTATGACCATTGTTGTTAACTGTGTCCTGGATAAAACGTATATTCCTTCAAGGAGCTTATTCTGGCTCAATTTTTTTCCCTCTAGTCCTCAACTCATAGGTAACATGCATCTTAAACCACTGTGGCATTTTCTATTCTGATAGCAGATTGTATTTTTCCAAAGACAACTGCAAAAATAACTCCCATTTCATGTGCTCCCCTTGAATCTGGGTGAGCCTTTTACTGCTTTGGCCAAGAGACTGTGGTCAGAGTGATGGTATAGGTCCCGTCAGGTGATTCGGCTTCTGCTTTGTTTGCTGGAACATTTTTTTAAATATAGTTTGTCAAGTTGGTTTCCATATAACACCCAGTGCTCATTACAACAAGTGCCCTCCTCCATGCCCATCACCCATTTTCCCCTCTCCCCCAACCCCCATCAACCCTCAGTTTGTTTTCAGTATTTAAGAGTCTCTCATGGTTTGCCTCCTTCCTTCTTTGTAACTATTTTTCCCCTTCCCCTTCCCCATGGTCTTCTGTTAAGTTTCTCCTGATCCACATATGAGTGAAAACATATGGTATCTCTCCTTCTCTGCCTTATTTCACTTAGCATAACACCCTCGAGTTCCATCCATGTTGCTACACATGGCCAGATTTCATTCTTTCTCACTGCCAAGTAATAGTTCATTATATAGATAAACCACATCTTCTTGATCCATTCGTCCGTTGATGGACACTTAGGCTCTTCCCATGTTTTGGCTATTGTTGAGAGTGCTGCTGTGACCATTGGGGTACATGTGCCCCTATGCATCAGCACTCCTGTATCCCCTGGGTGAATCCCTAGCAGTGCTATTGCTGGGTCCTAGGGGAGTTCTAGTGTTAACTTTTTGAGGAACCTTCACACTGTTTTCCAGAGGGGCTGCACCAGTTTGCATTCCCACCAACAGTGTGGGAGGGTGCCCGTTTCTCCACAACCTTGACACTTGCATTTGAATCCCTGAGGCTGCCATGCTGAGAGGAAGCCAGACCAGATGCAGAGGACAGATACAGGGGCTCCGGTCAGTGCTCATCAAGGCATCTTAGCCCAGGTGCCAGATGCGGGAGCAAAGCCGCCCTGGAGGATCCCAGCCTCCAGCTTGTGCAGCACCCTCAAGTGTGAGGCCTTCTCAGCTGAGATCACGGAGCAGAGTCAACACATCCCTTTTGTGCCCTCTCTAAATTCCTGATCCACAGACTCTGTGGCCATAGTAAAAATGACTGTTGTTTTAAGCTGCTATATTTTCAGATAGTTTATTATGCAGTTATCTGGAACACTTTCTTTCAAGGAGAAAGTCCTATTATTTTAAACCTCTTCTGGAGTGAACATGTGAGAAAAATTATTTTTTGATGAATATAAAATATGGCCTTCTTCACAGTAATTTACGGGAGTAACTTGAAAATAGACATTTCGAATTATATGTATTTTTGTGGGTTGATGGGCAAGGCCTGGAACTGGCGTTTCTACATTATGGGTCAAAAAGGTTCGCGTGGTTTTCCTCCCCGAACACGTGTACGATTATTCTTCTAGAACTAAAGTTCACAAGAAGAAATTCCTTTTTTTTCACTGGAGTAACAAAATCTTTCTGGTGCTTCCTAACTCTGAACTAGAATCATTGAGAAACGTTCAAACAGCTGTATTCAATTATTGCTGAGCACGTTAACTAGAGAGTGGCCTCAGAATCAGGGTTATTCACAGCACCTTGTGAAAGTGGCAAAAGGGTCTCCATCAAATGTCACTGACTCACATGTCTGAACTGCTTGGTGCAGCACCACTGTGCGGAGACCAGTCTCCTATTTTAAAAGTTGTTACAACACACATAAGACACTCAAAGATAGGGTTTGTGCTGTGTTAAATAAGGACACAGAATCCCGTTTCTTCAAGGAAGCTTTCCTAGGAACAACCATCTGTCCCGTTGTGTGTGTGTGTGTGTGTGTGTGTGTGCGCGCGCGCGCCCGCACGCACGTGCTTGTGTGTCTTTCCTGAGCTATCCTGATTTCAAAACAGAAGTGCTAGTAAGAGCTGACCTGAAACATTTCCATGCTGCCAGCTTCTGCCCCTCAGTGTTTGAGAGAGGCTGTGTGCTGACAGCGAAGGACACAGGAGGCAAGGGTGCTGAGCAGTAACAGGTCTGTACCTGCCACATGGTCTGAAAATTCTCTCGTTTCATTTCTTAGGTCTCTGAGTCCTTCTTCCTTGTAAGAAGCTTCGTTTTGCCTGGCCCCCTCCCTACTTTCTACTGTGTAAATGGCTTTCCCCTGTAACCTCTGAGGCTGTTTCTGACATGAACTTTGCTATTAGAAACATCTGGATTTTATTTCTGGCTCCTCCACCTACTAGCTGTGTGACTTTGGGCAAGTTACTTAAGTTCTCTGGCCATCAATCTCTTAACCTTGAAAGTGGAGGCAATAAGGTACCTACCTTGCAAGATTCTTAAGAGGGTTCAAAAAATAATGCATCATGAGCATGTAGAACAGTGCTTAGAGCATAACTGAACATTCCCTCCATATTAGCTGTTACTTAGAATAAATGAATGTATATCACAAATATCAGAACAAAGAAGAACTTCAGAGTACATATCCCTCTTTTTTTTTTAAAGTTTATTTGTATATTTTGAGAGAGAGAGAGAACAGCATAGGAGAGGTAAGAGAGAATCCCAAGCACGCTTCACACTGTCAGTGCAGAGCCTGACGTGAGGCTCAAACTCACAAAACGTGAGATCATGACCTGAGCCGAAATCAAGAGTCAGAGGCTTAACCAACTGAGCCACCCAGGTGCCCCTGGATCCCTCTTTGTAAGATGTCCTTTGGATTTCCGTTGTTACAGGAATGCTAGGAATAGGCACAGCTTTCCAATAAAAGTCAAGTCAATAAAAGTACTCCCAGAGATTGCCTAAGAACCAGGTGATGGACTTTGCCAAGGTCAGGCCCCTACCTGGGTCACACATTATTAGTTGAAGAGGTGCAGCTTCCAGTAGGATTAGGCAGTGAGAATGGATGGACTAACAGAGAGCATCCTGGTACAGGCTCAGGAATCCAGATACCCCCTCACTTCTGTCCACCATAGCGAGGAACTCTCCTAACAGTCTGTTAGTTGCATGCACATATGACATCCTCCCCCCCCACCCCCCCATCCCAGGGGCTGGACACCTGATACCAAGGTGTGCTTGTTCTTCAGGGAAAACAGCGCATCTCATTTCACATTCATGTAACAGGCCAGACCTAAGACCTGGGTGGCACGAGTGTACCAAAGCAGCACGGAAGTGATTTTCTGGGCCCCACTCAGCAGTAACCACCATGGCCCTGGGAATAAAAGTAAGGCACATGAGGTCTTTCACTTCTCATTCTGTTTTTCTTCCCCTGAACCCCCTCCCTCAGTGCCAAGACAGGGTATCACAACCTCTATCAGGATCCTCAATGTCTCCCCCAGTGGTATGCCACTCTCATCTTCCCTCCCCCCAAAAAATCCCAAGCTCCAAGAGGCCCTCTCTCAGTCTATAGCAGAGCAACACTCATTGTTCTTTACATAAATTTGTTTTCTGGTTAGACTAATTCACGGTAAGCTATGAATGACCAAGAAGTCTTGGGACTCAGAAATTTAGGGCAGTAGGCTTGATTATGGTCCACCCCCCAAAAATATGTTCAGTTCCTAACCCCCCACTACTTGTATGTGTGACCTTATTTGGAAAGAGGGTCTTTGCAGATAAAAGTGAGAGAGCTGGAGATGAGATCCCCCTGGATTAACTGAATGAGCCCTGAATCAAATGATAAGGATCCTTAAAAGGAGGTAAGGAAAATGGGAGTCAGAGATTTGAGTGATGCAGCCACAAGCCAAAGAACCTGTGGATCCACCAGAAGCTGAAAGAAACAAGGTAAGACGGTCCCCTAGAGCCTTCCAAGGGAACGTGGCCTGCTGCCACCTTGATCTTTGACTTCTGGCCTTTAGAACTGTACATAAATACATTTCTGTTGTTCAAAGCTGCCCAGTTTGTGATCACTTTTTAATGGCAGCCCCCGGAAATGAGTATACCCAGTAACCCCACCCAACCACCACAATCCCGAGGCCCACTGAGCAGGGGGTTCTTTCTTGTAGGTGATTTCAAAGACTCTTCCCAGGGAGAGCAAAAAGACACCTGGGTTTACCTTGACAGATGAAGAACCTGAAGTTAAGGAAGGTTCAGTAACCTGCACTTGTCCCAGAGCTAGGACTCTGACAGTTGCGTCTGTGCCTTTCTACACGATCGGTTTCCAGACTGCTGTTGGTTTTATTTTGAAAAGGAAGCCTATGGTTCCAAATGCATTTATGATGGCAGAAACTTTTCACTGGTTCCTTCGACTTGCCTGGCTGTGCCACTGTGTCTGCAGAGCACAAGGCATCTGAGCCCTAGCGTTCACACTGCTGCTGACTCAGACAGAAGACGGGAGGAAGCAAGACTGCTGAAGCCACAAAAACATCATCTTTGTGGTTTTTCGCCTTCTCTTTCCATGCATGCTCCTTTGTCCAGGCTTGACCAATACTGTAGCCCGTCTCTAATTTGTGAGTGAGCCCTTGGGCAGCACTGTCCATTTCACTATTGTCATCTCTACACACATAGGTTTTTTTTAAAATTAAATGATATTATCAAAATTTTAGTCACAGTTCCCCATCCTCTCATTTACAACAGCAGTTACGCTTACAGTTGTACAGTTCAGCCTGTTTCAGAAATGTTTTCTTCCTGATGCATTTACTGGGATCTCCCTGACATTTTCCATAGTAATCAGTAGATGACATCAGCTCACACACTCATGACTTAACAGGGGGCTCCAGGCACCTAAACTATCAGCGGCAATGTATCGCTTTTGCCTTCTTGCGCTTGCCATTCTCATCTACCTTTCTTTGGAACTGCTCAAATGTTTCAGAATCTTTGTAAGGCTGAGAGGTGCTGAAATTGGCACATATTTATGGAGTGGCTCCCCTGTATCTTGTGCTGTATTCCAGTTGCTATAGAAATAAGCCAGAAAATCTAACTCTGGGTTCTCATGTCTCACATATTCAAATTTAGATGGACTGTGACATGGCTACAAAAAAAAATTATGCCACCTGAAAAATTATGCCAAATGAAACTAGGTTTGCGACAGAAACGCAAACCCGCAGCTTCATTTGGCTCTTTCAATGGACAAAGCCATCATGTAAAGACAGAAGTTATTTGTCTGCTCCCTTTTATTTTCTCTGGACTAGAGGTAGTTTTGTTTATAGTAAAAACTTAGTTCTGGGTATTCTAGCTGCTCTGAAACTTAATGGAGTAGGAGAGAAAGACAGGACAGAGAGGGTTACAAGAAAGTGAAACGGCACACTTTTCTAGTGCTTGAAATGACAAGCTACTTTTGTTTTCCTAATATTATATGACAGTAATAGAATTCACTTGGAGACTGGCCAAGACTGACTGCTAAGCCCAAGGAGGCATAGTACAGGTGAGGCTGTCGTCTGAAATGTGTACTAAGAGTCAAAGATGAAAAAAATAAATAAATAAGGAACCAAAACCAAGCACTGAGTGTTGAGAAATAGCTAGAATGCTCTATTTCTGATTGCTCTTCTTTTGAGCTAAGCTTTCTTAGTTTTTCTTGAAAAGAAATTGAAAATCAATCCAGTGTACACACCACTCTTTAGCTTTTGTTACTACATAGCATGCATTCAATTTAAAAGTGGTCTTGCTTAGAATAAAGCTATTAAGAAATGCTAAATGGGATGGGGTGTTGGGAGAGAGAAGAGAAACAGGGGAGCAAAAAAGTCTTAGATCCCCTAAAAGTTAAGTCTTTAAAATAGCCTTTTTTCTTTAAACCATCAGGACTAGGAAAACCTGCACTTGACAAAAACACTTAAATAAATCCTTTCTCAGTTGAATTATAAATCCCACGTTGCAATATTTGAAAAGAAAATTGATTTACATGAGGATATCGAGAAAGGACTTACACATATTTCTTCTACATGATTTACACTTTAGAATTTAAAATCACTTGGTTGATGGGTCCAGGTTTTTGACCATGAGTTCTATAACTCAACCAGAAGGGTGCTTAAATGTTACAATGTAAAGGAGTTCACTGACTGTTGAATGGGAGCTTGGAGATGTTAACTAAGGAGGTAGGGAGACTGTAACAGTTTCTTTGAAGAAGGAAGAGGGTCACATTGTGCAGCGGGAAGGACAGGACAGCTAAGAGTTTGAAAGGACAGTATGAGGAATTTAAATTGGTTGTTAAATAAAGATAAAGTTTCTTACAAGAAGCTGGAGTTGTTATTAAAAAGACCTTCAAATGACTGACGAAAGCCTTGCCCATAGTGGCAATCTTGGTTCTCCCAGGCATGTGAATCTATAAAATAGGGCAGCAGTGTTCTGTACAGAGGCAGTAAAAGATAGTGACTGTGTGCTTATACTTTGGAAGCAAATAGATGGGGGTTCAACTGTCACATCTACTACTTGACAGATGATTAAGCCAAGCAAGCTACTTAGCCTTGCTGAGTTTTAGTTTCTTCAACTGTAAAAGGGGGCCATTAATAAAGTGTGTACCACCTAGGAGTCCACTGAGAACTAAGTCAAGTAATGTGCAATCAGTACTAAGCCTCGTGTCTGGAATACAGCAAATATTTAATAAATATTGGCTATTATTGTTGCTACCATTATTATTACTTCAACAGAAGCAAGATAATAGGTGTGGTTTTTAAAATTTTAGATCTTGTGCCAGTAGGATATAGTAAACTAATGATTAGAACTAGTATCATTAAATAGTCTCTGTCCTGTCACTACTTCAAGTCCTTCACGAACTGCGAACAAATGTCTCCTAAAGCTGTCCGCACATTTCATGTCCAGGCTGACCTGTAGCCCCGTGCTACAATATTAACCTACACTTGCTGCATTCTACAACATTCCAGTGGGCCAACATCAGCTTGGGCTCCACATCACCAGGAACACACTACCTTTTCATCGCTAATTTGCAATTTGTCTCTGGTCTTAGGGCTTTCGAAATTGGATATGGCCAATTTCATTACTAGTGGTCTGTAGAGTCAATTTTAAAATCATTAATCTTTGTAAACTCAAAGGTGTGCCCATCAGCAAAGGTCCTTGCAGAGTTTTCATTTTTCTGAGCTACAGAGTGGATGGATATGCAGGCAAAATCCTTCTCATAGCAATGAGATCATAATGACTTAATTAACAGAGAAATGGTTATCTGCAGCAAGTGGCATACAATTCTTGCATTCTTACTGGATTTTTTTTTAACTTGCTGAAAATGAGTTGCTAGGAGTTATTAGAAGCATCCAGTAATGAAAGCTATGCATAAAAGCTCCAAGAAAAGCCAAGAAGAGATTAGGTGACACAGAACATTTGAAAAAAGAGGGGAGGGGTGTGTGGATATATCTTTGCCCAGTCCTTTAGGAAAAGGAAGAAAAAGTAAAAAATGTCTGTACCTTTGCTTACTTCCTTAGTTTTCGAATCCATGTATGGGATCAGAGAAAAGCCACACACTGTTTTTGTTTTCTTGTGTTTGCTTTTCTGTTTATTTACTTTGTTCTGGTTTTTATTTATTTATTTTGAGAGAGAAAGGAGTGCAAGCAAGGGAGAGGCAGAGAGAGAACTCCAAGCAGTCTCCACACTGTCAGCACAGAGCCCAATGCAAGGCTTGATCTCACTAACTAGGAGATCATGACCTGAGCCCAGATCAAGAGTGGGATGCTTAATGGACTGAGCCACCCAGGCGCCCCTGTTCTGGTTTTTAATCCCAGGTAAATATGATCCAATAAGAAAACATGTGCAATTACTGCCTGACTAAAAATGCAAGCAGGGGCACCTGGTGGCTCAGATGGCTAACCATGGACTTTGGCTCAAGTCATGATCTCAGAATTTGTGAGTTTGAGCCCTTTGTCGGTCTCTTGTGCTGACATCTCAGAGCTGGAGCCTGCTTCAGATTCTGCGACTCCCTCTCTCTCTCTGCTCCTCCCCCGCTCACTCTCTGTATGTCTGTCTGTCTCTCTCTCAAAAATAAATAAACATTAAGAAAAATTAAAAACAAGCAAGCAAATACACATAGAAACAAGATAAAATGAGTTTCCCAGTTCAAAAGCCACTGTAAGAACGGGGAGGATGTCCTGACATTTTCTTTGAGAAAATCAGCCCCCAGCAAATGAGCTTTTGGAGGTGTGGCTTCCCTACCACAGTAAAGGATGAACTGAGGTAGATAGAATAAAGGAAGCCACTAAACCCTAAAGGGCTAAGGTTAGGTCTCCTTTTCTCAGATACTTTCTGCAGAGTTCAGGGTTTGAGGGAGAACCACATTAACAAAGGAAACAGAGAACCCCTTCTCAAATCTGGGCAGGGGGCTCTTTAGCCAGCCTCAAGACAAAAACTTCACGGAGGAAACTCCCCTGCACATTAAACCAAAACCAAACAAACAACAACAACAACAAAAAAACCCCACTGCCATGATGAGAATAAAAATCTGCACAGTTACTTTACCTGTGAAAGACAAATAGGGGCTCCTCGTGAAAGAAAAGTCTTTCATAAAATTTGGTCATCATTATTTTCACAGCAGATGGGGCCAGAGTCAGCTCAGGCTTCCTGGCTTACAGGCACCAGCCAAATCTGCCACTAATTAGCAATGCACCACACTGCTAAATGGCCTTCTCCTTCCATTTGCAGCCAAAGCCACAGTGACCTGCAATACACCACCTGAGACCACGATTCAACAATCACTGCCTGGAGATCATCCTGCAGCGGCCACACCGACCATCACCGCGAGTGTGAGGGGTCACAAAAGAAGGCTTTGGTTTTTCCCTAGCATTCCATTTTAACTCCTCTGAAGGAAATTCCAGTTTCTCCAAAGATCATTGTCTGTGGAAATAAAGATATTTCTTGTCTCACTGCCTATTTTCCCCTAGTTAATATTTCATATGTCTCTTGCAGAAAGGAAATGCGAAGAATATTTTTTTCTCTTAAAAGAAGGGCAAGGGGAATCTTTTATTTATGTTTCTGTGCCTGGCTGTTAACTCTTAAGAGTGCATGTTTATTTATTTTGTAATTGTATGTATTTGTATGCATGTATGTATTTCATAATTGTATGTGATTGTATGTACGTATTTGTAATTGGTTTTACACCATTTGAAGGAGAGGATATCAGGTCAACCTTCTTGCCAGGCAAAACGAATGTGCGTGGCCTGCAGCAGCTGTCTGGCAATCTCGCCCTTGCCGTCTTGCTGGCTGCTGGTGCTGACCTACGATCTGTGGAAATTGGGGCCTTCAGGGTTTTATCTCAGCCACAGATCCCCCAGCCCCACCCTGTATCCTGGGGAGCCCATGGATAATGTAAACTTTTACATTTTTAAATCCCTTTATTAGATGCAACACCATTAAAAGAAACATTTCTGCAAATCCAGAAACCACACAAAGAGGTAGGGAGCTATTCTGGTCAGAGAAACACTTCAATTTTCGTGTGTGTGTGTGTGTGTATGTGTGTGTGTGAGAGAGAGAGGGAGAGAGATGACTGGGAAATTTTTATACTTCTACTTTATCTTCACAGCAGTGTCCAGCACTTTTTAGAAGGATTTTTTTTTTCTGCAACAGTACAAGTAAATAACTAATGATATGTTCCATGAGGATAATATGAGACTAAACATTATGTTAGCTCCCAAATTAAAATCCCTGACTCCTTCTATTTGGTTCTTGAGCTTAAAATCCTGCATTTCTAATAGGTTATATTTTTTAAGAGGAACAGATTGGTTATCTTCATCTCTGAAAACATGGAGACAAGCACCTCACAACATTATTACAGATTTGATCTGTCTTTATAGTTTTCAACCCACAAGAGCAACAGCAAGTATTTAAAATAACTCAGGTGGTAATAATAATAGTTAACATTTAGTGAGCACTTAATAGGGGTCTGAAATAATTCCAAGAACTTTACGCCCATTCTGTATTTCCCAAGACAATGCTGCATTGGATACTAGCACCATCCTCATGTTTGAGGTGGTAAAACTGAGGTCAGAGAGGACGTAGTAACTTGCACAAAGTCACACAGTGTAGGGCCATCTGATCCCAGCATCTGAGCTCATAACCATGGCTCTCGCCCGCCTGCCTTTGACAAAGGGCAAATGATTGTTACCCTGCAACTTTTTGAGAAAAAGCTTGCTTGGGATATGTTTGCCAAGCCCATTATAAGTAAATAAATAAAGGGCCGCCCTAGCATGCTGCAGCCTATCCCTTTCCACATGATGCAGGGGGACAGCCGTGGCCAGAGATGAGTCTCTTAGGGAGAACGGGTGTTTCTGTCTGCTGGAAACACTGAAATGCGCCTGAGGAGTTGCTTTTGAGACTTCACTGTTAGCCAAACTTTGTGGTAATTGTTTTGGTGACAAATACCCTGGGGTAAAATTTAGCAATCACAAAAACTGAAAAAAGAAATGTAGGCAGGCCAAGAGTTTGCAAGGAAAATCATGTGAACCTTAGTGTTCTTTATTCTTTTCTGTTCTTTACTCTTGCCTTCACACGAGGGATGCTTTAGCGTCACACTAAATCAAGAGGCATCACGAAGAAGGTAGGAAAAAGAGAGGATTGTTTTGACACCACAGACTTTGATTTCTATTTCCAGTACAAATTACTGTGAGAAAGACCCTGATTTGGCTAGCTGTTTTCACAGATGTGGGATTTCCCCAAGAATCTTCAGAAGCAACTTTCTTACTGTTTTCTCCTCCATGCTCAGAAAAATAAAGTCCCTGAAATGAGATAAAGGTCAGCCACCAACATAGACTTGTAATCTCTTTGCCATCTCCCCTCAGGCAGTTAAAAATTCCCTTCTTTATTGAAATGTTGTGCTCAGTAGAGGTATAAACAAATTGTAAGAGACCATTTATTTAACTGTCTGACAGCTTAACCAAATCCCCTCGTAGCCGGGCTTCCATTATAAGATTCCGTTCTCATATGCCACAGAGGGAAATTCATATTCATAGGAGAGAGTAATCTCCTGTGAAAACCTGTCACGTTGATGGTACATCCTGCGCAGTTACACTGTTCACGGGGTTGGTAGTGGTACAGCTACGTTACCATATTCATGCTGAGTATCTACCATCTCCTTCACCTTGGGAAATCCTGGCATTGAATAGAATCATAGAGCTGATCCTTTATGCAAACACTACCAGTGAATATGGGCTACTTAGCATAGATGCCTCCTCTTGCCATAAGGAGCATTAGTATTGGAAACACTGCTTTCTGCCAAGAACTCCGGAGTCATCCTGTCATGAACTATTAATTCAGAGATCAGTCTTCTTGTTGGCAGCTAACCACGAAACCCACAAAGTTGTGTTTAATTTGCTCTTGGAGGATAGACAGTTCTCTCCTTGGAACTGCACAAGAGCAGCGCCTAACCGTGGTGGCCCGGTATGCATCTGCACCCAGGCTTGTGAGCAGTACATACTTCTCATGGCTGCTAATGGCACGGCTGATCTGACCCAGGCAGCTTTACCTGAAAGCAAGGACAAGATAAACACAGCCGAGCGCACAGGCTCTTGGGGGAGATTTCGCTCTACTCTGCCAGCTCAGAGCTTTCTATTAACAAAAGTTAATATGGTCTTGCAACAGCCTGCTCGTTAGCACAGTAAAAGGATGTGCTGCTTTCTTGGCAACCAGAGAGTGTGTATAGTAGCCATGGCAAGAGTTGATGCCTACATTTTTCTTATGAGATGTACACATGTGGCCTGTGTCCTCAGCAATGACTCTTCTTTGGTCAATGGGCCAGTTTGGGGAGAAGAGCTACTTCTACTCACTCCTACTTCTGAAGAGCTGGACAGGGCTCCAGCCTGCCGTACAATAGAGCTTATCCTGAGGCCTAAACCAATCAACATACTGTATTTCTCCTGGCCACAGTAATTGGTACAGGAGACTGTATGTGACTTCCTGGATATTTGCTAATACTGGATGTACAAAGGCTTTGCTATTTCCTATTGTATTCAAACTTGGAAGGATGTCACCCTGAATTCTTCTGGAAGACACTTTATGACCAGAGAAGGCCTGTGAATACACCTGGTATGAAGGAAGCTAACGTGGACTAAGGAGAGTAATCAGTTTATGGTGACATCATGTAAGGCTAAATAAGCCACATCTGAAGCTGCTTTCCCCTGGACTCTCCAGTTTTTGTTCAAGTTTTTACATGTGCTGATTTAAGTTATGTTATTTATCATATATAGCTACAACAACAATAACTAATACAGCCTTACAAGTTACTTTACTTAAAAAATTCAAAGGATTAGGTGCTTGGGTAGCTCAGTCAGTTAAGCGTTCAACTCTTGATTTCAGCTCAGGTCATGATCTCTCCATTCGTGAATTCGAGTGGGGCCTGCTTAGGATTCTCTCTCTCCCTTTTTCTCTGTCACTACCCCACACTCTCTCTCTCTCTCTCTCTCACACACACACACAAACAAACAAACTTTAAAAAATTCAAAGGACAGGGGCGCCTGGGTGGCTCAGTCAATTAAGCATCTGGCTTCGGCTCAGGTCATGATCTCACGGTTTGTGGGTTCAAGCCCCGTGTCAAACAGCTCAGAGCCTGGAGCCTGTTTCAAATTCTGTGTCTGCCTCTCCCCTGCTCACACTCTGTCTCTCCCTGTCTCATTGTCAAAAATAAATAAAGATTAAGAAAAAAATTTTTTTAAAACAATTCAAAGGACAATTATCTAAGTACTGTATGTATTAGCATACTCAAATTTGCTCTTCACTAGAATTTTATCTATCTATATATATATATATACACACACACACAATGTGATATTACTTAGCCATAAAAGAGAATGAAAACTTGCCATTTGCAATGATGTGGATGGATCTACAGAGTATAATGGAAGTGAAATAAATCAGTCAGAGAAGGATAAATACCATAGTATTTCACTCATAGGTGGAATTTAAGAAACAAAACAAATGAGCAAAGGGAAAAAAAGAGAAAGAGAGGAAAATCAAGAAACCAAGTTCTCTCTTAACTACAGAGAACAAACTGATGATTAGCAGAGGGGAGGCGTGGGGAGATGGATGAAACAGGTGATGGGGATTAAGGATTGAACTTGTCGTGATGAGTACCGGGTGTTGTACAGAATTGTTGAATCACTATATTGTATACCTGAAACTAACATTACACTGTATATTAATTGGAATTTAAACAAAAGCTTAAAAAATATTTTGGGGACCATAACATACTTTAGTTTTGATTTATTTATTTTTTGAGACAGAGAGAGAGAGAGAGCATGAGTTGGGGAGAGGGGCTGAGGAGGTGACAGAGAGACAGAGGCAGAGAGAATCTTAAGGAGGCTCCATGCTCAGCACAGAGCCCAAGGACGGGCTCTATCCTATGACCCTGGAATCCTGACCTGAGCCGAAATCAAGAGTCAGAAGCTCAACCTACTGAGCCACCCAGGACCCCCAGGACCATAGCATTCTAAACACATTGTATCAAACTAATAGAGAATAATAATAAAAAGTGCTTTGCATTAGCAAGTGCTTTAGTTTACCAAGAGCTTTCAGAAACATGATCTCCGTTGACCCTAAGCAAAATATGGGCTATACAGGGCAATTTTTATTATACTATTTTACAGAAAACAGGTTTAGATGATATCATGTCAAAAGCATACAGGAGTAGAAACTGACCTTAGCGATCACTGGCATACCCTAGCACAATGCAGGTGCAGATACTCTATCTCCAAAAAGCCACGAGTCTTCCCTAAAATCACATAGCTAATCATGCAATTAATATTCTGGGGGGAAAACTTTTGAATTTCTTTGTAAGTTCATATGATGTATGCTACATCATATATATTATCTATAAATCCCTTACACATGGTGCTTGAAGTTTAGCTTTTTTGCTCAGAAAGAGAAGCCATGTCTCCCTCATAGAAAAGAAACATGAAATCTAGTTCACTGCATGTTTCTGAGCCCTGGAAATGGGACTGGGTCACATACTTGACAGAACAAACGTTCCCACTGTATCCACAACCATAACCAAGACCATAACACAGTGCCTTTACCTACTGCCCTAGTCATCCTATTACTTTGATATTAT
This sequence comes from Crocuta crocuta, assembly GCF_008692635.1. Classification (NCBI taxonomy): domain Eukaryota; kingdom Metazoa; phylum Chordata; class Mammalia; order Carnivora; family Hyaenidae; genus Crocuta; species Crocuta crocuta. The sequence continues at coordinate 3,081,403 of NW_027527551.1, read as the reverse complement.
AAACCATTAAGGAGTAATGCTACTCTGCCCCAAATTCCTTGCTTGGTAAATGTGACCACGGTTATATTCTTAATGGTAAAGCCATAAATTGGTTCTTTACGGGCAGCAGGAGGCTCTCTGTCTGGAGGCCTACCATCAGTATGCAACTAAGAAAATACCACCCCTGATAACCTCATTCTTTACCATGGGTAAAGTTACTACTGGGTTATATCTCTGATATGAATTTAAAGGATCTGGATCACTAGAATCCTCCCACGTTTCCCCCAAAATATCTGTTTAAAAATTTGATGATAATTTCTTTGACTACTCAAATATACTTAATGAGGAAAATCCACGCATTCGATCTTTCAACAAATACTATGTGCCAGGCACTGTTCTAGGTGCTGGAATAAAGTTGTGAGCCAAACAAAACAGTGTCTGATTCAGTGGGACATTCATTCTAGTGAGGAAGACCATAAACAAGGTAAGTAAATAATATAGTTAGATAAAGTGTTGAGAGGGGACAAAGTGAAGCAGAAAAGGATAGGCTTTCCTGAAATGGTTATATTTGAATAAATAAGGAAGTGAGGGATCTGACCATAAGGCTGTCTGGGAGAGGAGCAATCCAGGTGGAAGGAACAGCAAATCCAAAGGCCTTGGGGAAGCAGCACGTCTCAGGCATGTCTGAGCAAGGAAACAGTGCGGCTTCACTGGGGTAACAGAGAGGGAGATCAGTAGAAAATGGGCTCCAGAGGTTAACAGGGCTTCCTTCATTGTGTAGACTTGGCTTTTCTTCTGGGTGAGATGGGAAGCTCTTGGAAGGTTTTAAGTGAGGAGTGTCATGATTAAGTTTTATGTTCTAATAGGATCACTGTGGCTAACGGAGTAAGGAGAATCTGCAGGGGGACAGGAGTAGAAGCAGGGACACTACTGCGATAGTGAGAGACAATGAGGAGCTGGACCAGTTCACCAGGAGGGTGAAGAGTGAATGCTGTATATACTCTGAAGGTAGAGCAGCAATGGCTGCAAGACCGTGTATAGAGTGTGTGAGAGAAGAAAGAGTCAAGGATGCCCTTGAGGTCTTTTGGCTGAAATAACTGGAAGACAGTAGCCCTAAACTGACTACAGGAGAAGTTGGCTTCAGGGAGAGTGACACATTAAGTGTGAGGTGCCAATTTGACCTCCTATTGGAGATGTCAAGTGGGCTTTTGTGAATTTAAGAGAAAGCTCTCGAGAGAAGATATGATTTGGGAGTCATCAGTACAGAGATACATTTAAAGCCATAAGACTGGAAACATTCCCCAAGAGAGCAAACATAATTCAAAAAGTAAACAATCCCACAGCTCAACTCTGGCAAAGTCAAAGATTTAGAGTCTGGAAAGATGAAGAAAAGCCTGACCAATCAGGATTATCTGTTTGTTATGTTATCAGGTAGGAGTAAAACCAGGAGAATCGGGAAGCCAAGAGAAGAAAGTGTTCCAAGGAAGAAAAGAGCATTCATTGACTTGGTCCAAGGCTCCTCATAGGTCAGTTAAGATGAGCTCTGAAATTTTACATTAGATTTAGCAATATTATAAGTCATTGGTGACCTTGAGCAAAGTCAGCAGAGGAATGGGATTTCAGATCTGCCTGGAGTGGGGATTCAGGGAGAGGGAGAGAGAGGTGATTGGAGGTTGCAAGAATAGATGCCTCTTTCAAGGGGCTTTACTCTAATGGAAAGGAGAAAAATGGGGTAATACTAAAAGAGGAAGAGGGGTCAGAGAGGGATATTCTTAAGGTGACAGGCATTACAGCATGTTTGCAGCTTGATGGGAAGGGTCCTGCAGAGATGGAAGACCTGATGGTGAAGAGAAAGAGGAGAGAATTGCTGGAGCAAACATCTTTGGGCAGGACTGAGGGACAGCATAGTTCCCAGCTGGGGACATTGGTCACAGGCAGGAGCAAGGCTTGGTCATCGCAGTGACCAGAGAGAAGGCAGAGACTCAGAGGCAGGTGAGTTCGTAGATATAAGGTAGAACCTTGTGACGGTTCTCTGATCACTCCCATTTTCTTGCTAAAGCAGTGTGTACTTCATGCAAAGAGGTTACCATTCCACGTTTTTACAAAGCTAAGGAATGTCAATGTCAAGAATTTTGTGAGTGGGAACCTAACAAGAGCTATGTTGCTATTACTAGTTTCGCACCTAACTTATCATACTCTGAAGAGTAGACGCCTCTACCACCCTAGGACTAGGCTTGTATTTCTAGAAACAAATTCCTGACATCTAGATTAAGTGGTTCTGAGGAAGTTGCTCGTACCTGATTCTATCACTCCTGAGAGAAGAGGCACCAAACCTTCCATTATCTTAATTTTACCAGTGCCTGCCTTTTCTCTCTTCTGCAAGGTTCCCCCACTCTGTCACATCTTTTCCGATGTCTAGGAGAGCATGGGTGGAGACAGTAGTAGTGACTAGCAGACCTAAAAGAGACTCTAGGAAATTCCTGGCAGGTGCCTGCCTCTCAGTGGTTTTCCTAGATTTATACTGGACTTGTTCCTGAACATTTTTCTCTGCTCAATAAAAGTAAAATAATCCCTNAAAAAAAAAAAAAAAGACATGCTTAAGTCTCTGAAAGAACACTCCCTACAATTCTGATGGACGTAATATATACACTCTTTCCTCAATTTAGAATTTGAGATTTTCGGTGTCTAAGATGGGCAGGGAAAGGAAAGGAAAGATTTGTTATCTCATCCAATTCTGACAGCTCTATGTGGTAGGTATCATTATCTCCACTTTATAGATGAGGTTCGAAGAGAGTAAGTAACTTGCCCAAAGCTACCCACTAGTTAGTAGAGGGCACAGGCTTGAACCCTGGACTCTCAGAGCTCAGGGCCATGTTCTTTTAATTATACTTTGTTCTACAATCAACTAGGGAAGGCAAATGCTGTACCAGTAAGTGACAAAGGATTTTCCTGCCCTTCCCCTAAGCTGGCTCTCTAGGCAGCCCAGAAACCTCCCCACTTCTGTTCTGGTTCTGTAGGGTCTATTCCACAAAGAACATTTTGTTATACCATGGGTATTCAGAACATTGCTTTCTGACAAGGTGACTTTTAATTTATCAGAGGTCTTTCTGGTTATGGAGATGCCCAAACTATTTGGTTACTGCTTTCTTAGCCAAAAAATAAGTAAGTAAACTTCTTAGTTTAGGCACTCAGCTGGAATGTGAATCTGCTTTTTTTGTCTTTGGGATTACTTACTTTCAAAAACAACTTCCATCTTACCCCATGGCTGTGTTGTTTTCCTGCTCTGCATTCTGTGTCCCAAATATACTTCTTCAGCATTCCAAGTGGACGTATCCTACTTGTTACAGATCAGCTTTTCCAAGCATGTGATCTACACTGGCCACTCTATTTTCTATTNTTACTGCTTTCTTAGCCAAAAAATAAGTAAGTAAACTTCTTAGTTTAGGCACTCAGCTGGAATGTGAATCTGCTTTTTTTGTCTTTGGGATTACTTACTTTCAAAAACAACTTCCATCTTACCCCATGGCTGTGTTGTTTTCCTGCTCTGCATTCTGTGTCCCAAATATACTTCTTCAGCATTCCAAGTGGACGTATCCTACTTGTTACAGATCAGCTTTTCCAAGCACGTGATCTACACTGGCCACTCTATTTTCTATTGAGGGTTCCCCACCCCTTTCATTAGCAATCTTTAGTGAGCAGATCGAGGCCAGGCTGTCCTGAATGAATTTTCCTAACTCCTCCACCATTCGCAGTAGATCTGCCTGCCACTCACCCTGTCCTCTGGTCTCTTATCTCACCATTTCCCTGGTCATCTTCTTACTTGTGTCCTTGATCTCACTTCCTCCCACCTCTTTGGTAATCTCCTCTCACATTTTCAAGTTCATGGTCAACCTAATGTCTAAGTATCTCCTCTTTTTAAAAAGTCTATTTTTTAAAGCTACCACTCCATTTCTTAAATTTTATTGCCAAACTTTTTGGAAGAGATGCCGAACTCAATACCTTTACTTCCTATTACTTCAACCCTTTCTAACCATTTTACCAAAATCTCTCATTTGGGATGTGGCTAGTGGGTTCCTAATCACCATGGCAAATGACATGCTCAAGGTCTTCATTTTTTTTGTCTTGAGAGAGAGGGGGAAAAGAGAGAGGAAAAAAAAGAGTGAGAGAGAGAGAGAGCGTGCACACACACACACACACACACACACACACACACAGAGCGGGGGATGGGCAGCGGGAAAGGAAGAGGGGGAGAGAGAATCTCAAGCAGGCTCAATCATTACTGTCAGCACAGGGCTCGAACTCACAAATCCTGAGATCATGACCGGAGCTGAAATAAAATGTCAATAGCTTAACGGACTGAGCCACCCAGCTGCCTCTCTAGGGTCTTCATTCTGCTGAGCATCTGCAAAGCGAAGGGTGTTGGCATCCATCAGGCCTGGGTACAAGTCCTAGCGCTGTCCCCTTTTAGCTTTGCTAGGAGCTTTAATATCATGCCTGGCACACAGTAAATAGTCTACAAATGTTTGTTGTTATTCTCCTCATAACTATTATTAGCTGTCTTTCCTTCGGAAATTCCTTCATCCCTTAGCTTCTCTGCCACTGACCTGCTGTTCTCTTCAACGTTCTGATGGTTTCCTCTAAGGCCCCTCACTGGCCTCTCTCCCTTCAGTGTAGGCAGTGGCCAAGCTTCTGCCTTTCCTCTTTTCCCTTTCCCGCTGTGTTCTTTCCCACAAGGATTTGACTCGTTCCCACATCCTGGCCTCTCCCCCGGGGAGAAGTCCATCACCAGACCCCAACAGTGACTGTTCACATTGGCTGGATGTCTCTCTGCTCTCCCCCTTCTAATGGAGGCTTGTCCTTAGTGCCACTTCCTTCTTGAAGCCTTCCATTGTCATCCATATTTGGCCAGAATTCAGCTCTTCCTTGGGAGCCCTCTCTTTACACGTGTTACTACTTTGAACCATAGTTGAGTGTGTGCATTTCTGACTCCCTCATTAGACCACAAGCTCCTTAGGGCAGGAACCATATTTTAATCCCCTTTTACCCTCACATGCTGAGTGTGGCAGGCTGAGCTCACTGGAATAGACAGGCAGAGCAAGTGGGGTCTGGTGAGTATTCAGATACCCAAGCACCTCTCAAACTTGACACCAAGTTATGGGTAGGCTCAGGAGAGGCAGGAAACATGACTGTTCAAGAGAAATTAAAAGAGCAAAGTATAAAGATTAATTAAGCAGAAGGGGCATGGGGGCTGAAGAATCCAAGAGAGTATGGAGAGAGAGAGAGAGATTTTATTGTTTCATATGTGTTCTTTAAATAGTAAAGTGAGACAGATGTCTTTAAATACAATTAGAAAATGTAGGGGTGCCTGGGTGGCTCAGTCAGATGGGTGTCCAACTTTTGCTCAGGTCATGATCTTGCAGTTGGTGGGTTCAAGCCCTGCACCAGGCTCTGTGCTGATAGCTCAGAGCCTGGAGCCTGCTGTGGATTCTTGTTTCCTTCTCTCTCTGCCCTTTCCCTCTTCATGCTCTGCTTCTCTCTCTCTAAAATAAACATTAAAAAAATTTAACAAAAGAAAGAAAATGTACCATAAGACATGCCTTTTGTTTTCTCGATGAAACACAGTAAATAAGATACACCGAACCATACTAACTCTAAGTATCTATTGAAAAAAATGTTAAACGACCATGTGAGAAATAGTGATAAATTTATCTAGAATACACATTTGCACCTCTTTGCTTTACTTGCCATGGTACCAAAGGGGGAAGGGGAAGCAAAACATTAAATTCACTTTTTATATCAGTTTTCCTGTCTTTCTCCCATTTCTTTTGGCATTAACAGTATAAGTTATAGGCAACTTAGTTGATATCCCAGTCTGCTTTCCTCATGTGATCGTTTAAATACAGGCCAGATGCTAATATAAACCCTACTTAGAAAAGACCCTCTCGACTCTTGAGAGCCCTCCTAGAATGTTCCATGGACAGTTTTAGAACTTTTATTTTTGAAAACTGGCATACAAAACATTTTCCACAACAGAAAAGAAACCGACGACATCTTAACTTGCAGCAGAAGGAAACACCCTCGGAAGACATCTCAATAACACATTTGGGTGATGGCAGATCACAAGACCCTTGGCTTCAGAGTCAAGATATCAGGTTTCAATCAAAAATATATAGACTGGATATGAATAAACCACAGTGAAAGCTCACGCTTCTCCACTGGCTGGGGATTCAGATGGGAGGATCAGTAACATTTGCAGATGACTTCAGAAAAACAAGGATTTCCATCTGCAGACAGATGAAGAGAAGGAGGAAATTTTCCTTGGATGCTTTGCCTGAAAAGCGCTAGAAACAAAACAGTCTATCACATCTTTCTAACAACATCAGCTGGTGCTCTCTTGCCAACAGCTCAATTGGTTTAAAATGTTAAACTTGGAGAGAACTGCACAGCCCATCTCAGAGGTCTGCAGGCTCACTCCCACTTAACAAAGTGGGGAAAATGAAGACAGGAACTTAAAGTGACATCCTAGCAGGCCCTTCTGTTCTGTTTTTGCACCCACATGCAGAAGACAGTACAATAAAGTAGCCATAAATGGCAACATGTTTTCAATCCTAAATATTCCATCCTTGCATCCAGACCTGCTCTCCACTCTGCTCTGCCCTGCTCTGCGCAACAGGGGCTACCCAGCACAGACTGCACCAATTAGGCTGGAGTAGGGCAACTCACTGGCAGGAGACTGGACAGGGAGAACAGAGCAAGGCCCGGGTATTTCCTGCCCCAGTCCCCGTCCCTGCCGGAATGCAATGCCTTGCTGCTTCACTACTAAAGGCCACAACTCCTGTTAGATGTCCTTTCCATGCAACCACTCCTTCTGGATTCTCCAAACCCCTTGTACCTTCAGGTCTAGGAGTGGCAAGAATTAGCAAGACTCTCTGTATTAAACACCCCTAAAGTCCCAGTTTGAGAGTACCATCTGCTTCCTGCTGAGTCCCTTACTGAAAGGTGGGCCAACAGTGATGGATTATTGGTGGCTTCCCCCAGGAGTGTTGTATCGATGCTTTGAAGACTTGCACGCAGATCACAATGAGTGCCGTGATTCTTTGTTGTTGTTGACCTTGGGCATGGCAGGAAGAGAAAAACTAGCAAAAATCCCATCTATTTCCTATCCTTAGATCTTTATCAGAGTGAATCATGACTGAGCCAGAAGTAACTTCATTCTAGAGTCTAGTCTTTGATCTTATAATTTAGTCAAGGCTTATTGATGGTTTTCATTTTCATGTTGCAGATATTCAAATGTTCATGCCAATATCAAGAAAGGGAATTATTTATAACTATGGTGATATTTTAAACTTTAAAATTATATTGTCCTTTAGAACTAACAGCCAGCAGATGAGACTTAAAAACAAAATTCCAGTTCGATTCACGTTTTATTCTACTATCTATCCTAGGTTCTGTGCTTTAGTTCTTCTCCGTAAGTCTTCCCCCTTATAGAGCAAGAAGATCCTAATTTCTTTAGTTCTCTTCATTTCCCACTTGAAGTTATTTAAGAAGGCAAGTGAGTCTTAGAAACTAGAGCAAGGAATAGGAGCACGCTGATCAAATTCTTTTAAGTTAAACTTGACTTGTTCATGTGTGTGCCTTAGTATGTCTTTTGGCAAAGTGAGAGATAATGAGAGTTAATGCCTCTGCACTTTAATGGACCAAGTCACACACAAAGCTGACAATGCCTCTGGGTTCAGGGTGATCCCAGAGGTACTACAAAAAGACTTCATTGTTATATATCATGTAGCACTGTGCCTTCTAACAGACAGGTACAGCAGAAGGTAGTGTCAAAAATAATTCTTTAATTTTAAAATACATTTGATTGTAAATGAAATAAGAGGAAATGTATTCATCTGTACATGAGACGTAAATACAGATTTTTTTTTAAAAGGCAATGTGTTCTTGAACTGTATCTTTCAGCCAATTTTTTGATGAGCTTATGGTCCTAACTGTCAAGACTCTGCTCAGATGATTTATTACTATTATTTTTAACACTGAAACACAATTTTTACTGCTTCTGAGACAGAACAGGGGTTTGGATCATGAATAAAGATCAGAACTGCAGAGCTAGGTGGATATGATCCATCTGCCTTTCCCATTCACTATACATCTATAATTCATTCATTCAAAAACATTTATTAATAAGTGTTTAACACAGTGTAGGTAGTATTATTGAGGTCTGGACACAAGCTGTTTGCAGCAGTTAGTTCTGGTGCTGGGGATAAGTAATAAAGAGAGACTTGCACTTACATTGGGCATTGAAAGATGAGTTCATCAGTTAGACAGGTGGGTGAAGAAGCAACACTAAGCAGAAAGAACAGCACGTGTAAATGTCCAGGAGGGGGAGAATGTCTGAAGTCATCAGGGGATAGAGACTGGGCCAGGTGGTCAAAAAGCCCTGTGTGCCATGCTAAGGAGCCTGGACTTTGTCCTAGGAACAAGGGGGAACCTTTAAAAGTTACCCAGGAAACGGGCATAATCACATTTGTATCTTTGAAAGGTTATGTTGATTGAAATTTGAATGGAAGAGAGGGGCTTGGAAACTAGATAGGAGGTCACTATAAAAGTCAGGGTCAGAGACAGTATGGGTTTGGATTAGGGATATAGCACTGGGAGGGAGAGAGAAGAGATGTATCTGATGTGTATTTTTTTATGTTTTTTAATTTATTTTTGAGAGTCGGAGACAGTGGGAGCAGGGGAGGGTCAGAGAGAGAGGGGGAGATACAGAATCCAAAGACAGGCTCCAGGCTCTGAGCTAGCTGTCAGCACAGAGCCTGACGTGGGGCTCGAATCCATGAACTGTGAGATCATGACTTGAGCCGACGTTGGACGCTTCACTGACTGAGCCACCCAGGTGCCCCTGATGCATATTTTAGAGGCAGAAATTAGTCTAGTACTTGGGTTTGCTGGCCAGTTGTGTGTGTGTGTAGGTGTATGTGGGAGGGAGTGAAGGAAAATGAAATGAGTCAGAGATGATTTTGAAGTTTCTAAGTAGTGAACCAGAAAAATATGCTTAATATGGAGGGAAAAGGAATTCAGTTGAGGGTATGCAGTTTGTGGTTGCTGGGGCCATCCAGGTAGAGATGGACAACTGACAGATGAAAGATGAGGTCAGAGCTCAGAAGCCAAGTCAGGGTTGAAGGTGTAGATTCTGGAAATCATTATTTCATCCACATTGATGTCATGGGGATGAATGAGATCACACAGAGAAAAGACACAGAATGAAAAGAAGAAAGGAGAAAGGGAACTAGGTACTTATCCAAGGGATACGGGGATGCTGTTTTGAAGGGGCACATGCACCCCAATGTTTCTAGCAGCAATTGACAACAGCCAAAGTATGGAAAGAGCCCAAATGTCCATCGATGGACGAATAGATAAAGAAGATGCGGTGTATATATATATACACATACACACTAGAGTTTACTACTCAGCAATCAAAAAGAATGAAATCTTGCCATCTGCAACTACATGGATGGAACTAGAGGGTATTATGCTAAGCAAAATTAGTCAGAGAAGACTATCCTATGACTTCACTCATATGAAGACTTTAAGATACAAAACAGATGAACATAAGGGAAGGGAAGCAAAAAATAATATAAAAGAGGGAGGGGACAAAACATAAAAGACTCTTAACTGTGAGCAAACAGGGTTAGTGGAGGGGTTATGGGCTAAATGGGTCAGGGGCATTAAGGAACCTACTCCTGAAATTACTGTTGCACTATATGCTACCTAACTTGGATGTAAATTAAAAAATACATAAATTACTTTTTAAAAAAGGAGAAAGGGAAAAATCAGAGCCCACTGGCCCATATGCTGTGCTATGTACGAGGATCTCTTGAATAAGGCTTTGCATCCCTGGACTTTGGAATTAGTGGCCTGGATCTCCTCTCCCTTTCTCCTTTGCCTTGGCCTCTTAGGGCATAGCTCTTTGTGCTCGGCTCTGGCTCCTGGAACCTGGCACTCCTTGGCTTTCTCTCTGACACAGGTCTCTGGCAGTGGCCTTGCTCCATGGAGCCTCAGCCTATGGCCTAGCACCCCCCTCTGCTTTCTTTGGAGCATACAATATCCTGGCCCAATTGGCACACTTACTTTTTCTTCTTCTAGTTTTGTCTCTAATATAACCCTGAGGTGGGGTTGGGGTGGTGGGTTTGGTAAGAGGAGAGCAAAGTAGATAAATGTGAAGGTGGAGGTACAGGAAGGGGTCCACTCCTGTGACATCCTTGGCTGAATCTGAATCCTCGCCCATGACACCATATCCATACCAAGATTCCCAGGCCCCTGAGAGCTGCCGACCCAAGAATTCTTAAGACCTCAGATCCATTTCCCAACTTCCTTATAGCTTCTGATAAAGTGTGTATTTAAACGGCCTCTGCTACATCAAAAATAAAACATTTCTACAAATTAAATACTTTCAGGATTCCTCGCCTTGTCTCTGAGTTTGCTCTTGAAATACTAATTAGCCAGCGAAATATGTGCTTTGTGTTTCCAAAAAAAGAAAAAGGGGAGACCTCTTTAAAAATAGCTAACTCTGGAGGGAAGCTGCAACTAAATGTCTGGGTAGTCCAACAACATTTAGCAAAAGCTAGCTCCCGTCCTCAAAAGATGGGAAGTGTTGCATGAGAAGTCTCTCTCATAGGGCAGGTGACAGAGAAAGGCTCTGGACTTTTATTTTTTAAAGTTTTATTAAAAAAATTTTTTTAGTGTTTATTTTTGAGAGGGAGAAAGACAGAGTGTGCGCAGGGGAAGGGCAGAAAGAGGAGACAGAATCTGACAGAATCTGACAGGCTCCAAGCCGTCAGTACAGAGCCCGATGTATGGCTCAAACTCACAAACTGTGAAATCATAACCTGACCCAAAGTTGGATGCTCAACCGACTGAGCGACCCAGGGTCCCCAGCACTGAACTTTTAGAACTAGAGACTGGATTCCATGAAATAGTCCTCAGTGCGGGAGGAGAAGCTCAGTCGAATGACTCTGAGCAATGCCTAGACCCCGAATTTCATAGGGTAAGCATGGCTGTACGTGCCGTTTTATCTGAGCTAACACTAAAGCTCTCCATCTCATCCTAATGGATGGCAAAGGTTGCTCTCTCTTTCCATTTGATGAATGACTGTGGCACCGCCACATTTGTCTTCTAACTGGCAGCAATTCTCAAGTTAGTGATAATGAGGGTCTTCCTAACCAGGAAGTCAAACGCTCTAGTGAATTAGTCGAAGGCCATTGCAGCTGCCCGGCTATTTCACATACAGTTTACAGCCAAAGGAGAATCCTGCTGGCCAGGGGCACACAGCAATAGGATTTAATGCAGTAGTATTTCCAGAGATAGCAATCTGTAAATAATAACCACAAAACCCCACCATCTTCTTTTCTTTATTAATGCATAGAATAACACCATACGGAGTGTGGAACTGAACAAAGCAAATAAAGTCAAATCTGCCTCCTCATTTGGAAGAACTCTAGAAAGTTGGAGTTGTTGCCCACCCCTCCCCCACCCCCCACTACATACCATTTGGGGGGAAAGTTCTGCAGCACCACCAGACAGTTGCATGGGTAGGTTAGTATCGTCTAGTGGCTATTTACAAATTAGGGTAGTGGATGGGGAATAACAACACATATTCAAAAAGAAAAGAAATACAGGTTTCAAGATGAGGAACCAGGTTACTAAGGAAGAATGTCAGGCATTTGATCCCAGAAGATAGAAAACACAATAAACCTAATAAAGCCGAAAGCCAAAATTATGGTTTTGTTCTATTAAATATCATGAGACTTTTAAGTCCATGACCTCCAAACCTGGAATATATTTCAAATAGGAATTAGAATTACCACTCACTGGCAGGAAAACACAGTTTCTAGGAGCAGTGATGCCTATGCCTGTATTTCTTACAGAATATTCACAGCAAACCAGTAGCTATACCAAAGATGGAGCCCTGATTCTACATAATAAACTTCAGGGACAAAGCAGCATAGATGGCCTCCTGCATCTCTTCGCCCCTCCATCTGCTTCACAGAATGGCTGAAGGATAAATGGGCTTACAGGTTCCGTTTTTTTAGCTTCACAATAGTTTTCACTACGAATCGGTGCCACAATTGTCATTTTCTTTAAATGTAAGAAGTTATAGGTGTATTTTTTCTTTTCACCAATTCATTCATTCATGCTTTGATTACTTAAGCTTTTTAAAAAATCCACAAATATATTAGGTACACTCTGCATGCTAAATACTGTGCTAGATGCTAAAGAGTCCAAAATGAAACCAGCAATACAAACACATGGTACCAGCCCTAAAAAACTGCATCTTTGTTTTCATTAATCCCTTCCCCCCAACTAATGTTTTTGTATTTCCTTTAAGCATGCAGGCAGTACACTACAGTGGTATCAGCAGTACCTCTGATTTATGTCACCAAAAGAAAACACAGATATATTCATAACATTTTTCAATTATTGCAGTCATCTTGACATATTGTTTACACGTACCACTTCTTCAAAATGATAGTAGTTATTTAGACCTACTGCTAAATATTATTACTTAATACTAGCAAAAAAAGCATACATTCTGCTTAGCACATTTGTTTTTAACATTTTAATGACTGTATTTTGATACGACTTGTTTCATTTGTAATCCCGTTCATTTTATGTTAAGTATTTAAAAACACGAAGAAAGGAGTTTATGGGCTTCAGCCATAAACTGCCAAATATATCCATGGACCAAAGAAAGGTCAAGAATCTCTGGTCCAGAGCATCATGGCTTTGGGACTGGTCAATAATTCACAGACTTCTGCTGGGCTAGACATGCTGAGAAGGATATGACCTATTCCAGGGACTCCATAAATAGGCGAGGACTAAAAGGAAATGGTTGACTGCAAAAGAAAGCAGAGTTTGTGCTTGTTTGGTTAGGAAGCCTCTGGCCTCCTTCCTGAAATAGTTGGCCTTTATAGATCCACTCCCTCACTCAAAATGTGCTCTGGGCTGGTTTCATTTACTGCTGTTGGGGAAATCGTACAGATGAGAATGAGCAGCCATGGTGATGATGGTGTAGACCGACCCCAGGGTAGGGCGGTCTTCAGATGAACATTTCTGAGCAGGCAGTTTAAATTGCTTGTGAAAATCAGTTATGATGAGAGGAATGTAAAGTGAATGGCCAAACTGCAGTATTGTCTCTGGGAAGATCTTCTCCATTCCTGAATCCAGATCCTGCATCTAGATGTGACCACAGGCTTTGTCCTTTCTCTGGAGTCACAGAGCCTCTCTCTATTTGTGGAAGCATTTCTTTTCTCAGCCTCCTATGGCTGAAAAGGACAAACGATGGAAATGGACATTCAGCCTTCCCGCTCATCCTCTCTCATTCTTTAGTTCTACATTCTTGTAGCTGTTCTTCGACGGCAAAGAACAAAAACTACTATGTTAATTTCCATCCATAAAAAGTAGATAAGAAGTAGATAAGAGTCTACTTTGGAAGGTCAAACCCTTGCAAATTCACTTCAAGAAATCTATCCTACCGAAATCTCACTCCTGTGCACAAAATTGTCCATTGACCATTGCCAATGATACTGAAAATTGATAACCACCTTAAAGTCTATCAAGAGGCAACTGGTTTAATTAATTATGGTTCACCCATACTTAAGGAGTACTTCCAAGTGGTTGAAAAGAATGTGCCAGTATGTACAGATAATCATACTACATTTCGCTGCAGTGAAAACAAGAATTGCAGAATAGTGCATACAGCAGGATTACACTTCTCTTTAAAGTATTTATGAAATCTTCACAGATGTTTGAAAGTGTCCAGATGAAGACCTAAAAGATGATCCCTGAACTTAGTGCTTATTGTGAAGGCTGAGAATGGAATTTGGTGGTTCAGAAAGGAGGAGGATGAGAGTGTCAAAGAGAAATTTTCACTCTTTACTGTAGTCTCTCCATATTGTTTGAAGTGCAGAACTGCTTTTGAGATTCCAAGTATCACTGAAAGAAAGATCGCATCAGCTCTCCTCACGTCTAATGGTAATCACCTGGTAATCGAATTAAAAAATTTCGTTAAGAAAACCATGCTGTATCAGAATCGTAGGGTACCCAAAATAACAATGTCTTAGACAAGCAAGGGCTCTAGTTCTTTAGAGGTAGACAGTGTAGGGCTAATTTCGTGGCTCTGATTCCCAGTAACTTCTCCCTCCTGTGTGTATGTGTGGGTAGACTCAGACCCACTATCTACATGTGTTTTCCTAAATCACTGGCCTCTATGTCCTAAAAGAGTGTAATACACAGTGAAAGACCACATTCTCTAACAGGAGAGAGTAATACACAGAAGACATCCCGAGGCACCCTGCTGCTGATTCTAGACCCTCTTCTCAGGGACTTTCCTTTTCTTCCTTCCCTCCACCTCCCTCGTCCTGCATTCCCTTTCCTCCTTCTCCCCACCTGCGCCCCTCTTTGCATACCCACGCAGGCACTGCTCACATCACAAGAGTTTGCTGATGCTGAGGTTGCTTTCGGGGCTGCTATATCCCATCATCAGAGAACAGGGGTCATAAATGAAGGCTTCTTGTCTGAGCAGCATTTGGAATCAGCTCTCAGAGAATGAAACAGAAAGATACAAAGGATGAAAGCTGCAGCCATTTGGCCAGCTACAGGATCTGCTCCTGGCTGCACCAGCCGCTGAGCTGGTTTACATGTGCGCATGCGTGTGCGCATTTGCGCATGCACATGCGTGTATGTATGTATGTTGTTTATGTGAAATTTTAGCTACTTCATCTCTCAACAGCGCTCTCTCAACCAAACCCCTGAAGTGTTTTATTACCAACACCTCTCATAACATTTTACTTTCTCTTTTCTCCCCCGCCTTTATTAAGATAGAATTGACATACGACCTTGTATTAGTTTCAGGTGTACAACACAATTATTTGACATACGTATGTATCGCAGTATGATTACCATAATGAGTTTAATTAACATCTATCGCCTCACATAGTCACATTTTTTTCCNGAGAGAGTAATACACAGAAGACATCCCGAGGCACCCTGCTGCTGATTCTAGACCCTCTTCTCAGGGACTTTCCTTTTCTTCCTTCCCTCCACCTCCCTCGTCCTGCATTCCCTTTCCTCCTTCTCCCCACCTGCGCCCCTCTTTGCATACCCACGCAGGCACTGCTCACATCACAAGAGTTTGCTGATGCTGAGGTTGCTTTCGGGGCTGCTATATCCCATCATCAGAGAACAGGGGTCATAAATGAAGGCTTCTTGTCTGAGCAGCATTTGGAATCAGCTCTCAGAGAATGAAACAGAAAGATACAAAGGATGAAAGCTGCAGCCATTTGGCCAGCTACAGGATCTGCTCCTGGCTGCACCAGCCGCTGAGCTGGTTTACATGTGCGCATGCGTGTGCGCATTTGCGCATGCACATGCGTGTATGTATGTATGTTGTTTATGTGAAATTTTAGCTACTTCATCTCTCAACAGCGCTCTCTCAACCAAACCCCTGAAGTGTTTTATTACCAACACCTCTCATAACATTTTACTTTCTCTTTTCTCCCCCGCCTTTATTAAGATAGAATTGACATACGACCTTGTATTAGTTTCAGGTGTACAACACAATTATTTGACATACGTATGTATCGCAGTATGATTACCATAATGAGTTTAATTAACATCTATCGCCTCACATAGTCACATTTTTTTCCTGTGATGAGAACTTTTTAAGATCTACTCTCTTAGCAACTTTCAAATATACAGTACATATTGTTAACTAGGGTCACCATTCCCCACCCATTCTGCACCTCCTGCCACTAGCAATCACCAATTTGTTCTCTGTATTTATGAGTTCAGCTGTTTTTATATTCCACCATAGGTCACATCATATAGTGTATGTCTTCCTCTGTCTGGCTTAATTTCACTTAGCATAATGCCCTCCAGGTTTGTCCATGTTGCTGCCAAAGCAGGATTTTCTTCTTTTTTATGGCTGAATAATATTCCACCATGCATGCGTGCGTGCGTGCGTGCAATGTCTTTATTCATCCATCAGTGAACACTTAGGTTCTTTCTATGTCTTGGCTATTGTGAATAATGCTGCAATAAACACATGGGTGCAGATATGTCTTTGAGATAGTGATTTACTTCCTTAGATATATATTCAGAAGTGGAGTTATTGGATTTTACTTTCTCTTGTTGTAGTTCTTTGTGCAACTGTTTCACCTCTCCCTGTAGACTACAAACTTCTTGAAGGTGGAGACTATTTTGATGCATTGATGTATCTTTGACATCTAGAAAAGTGCCTGACATAGACCAGAGCTGAAAGAATGAGTGCAGCAAACATTACTAAAATCTAAAGTAATGTACATGTGGCTAACCTCCAAAAAAAAGGCAGGTTGCAGCTGGACAAAGATATTGTGATGTCTTTTTGAATGAAAAAGAAAAAAAGGAAGAGGATTTTAAACAGGAGCAAAATGTGAAGAAATAAGGTCACATTCTGGCACATGCTTCCATTTCTTGCCTGGGGTCTTCTTTCATTACGAGAGTTGGTGCATTTCTCCTCCTTTCTCAAGCTTCTATTACACTGATGGTCTGTCCCAGGGCAGTAGTGTGTACTCTCTGGATCAGTGTGGCTTCCAATCATAGTGTAAACTCTTTCGAGGGGCACCTGGGTGGCTCAGTTGGTTAAGTGTCTGACTTCAGCTCAGGTCATGATCTCATGGTTCATGGGCTTGAGCCCCACATGAGGCTCTGTGCTGACAGCTCAGAGCCTGGAGCCTCCTTCTGATTCTGTGTCTCCCTCTCTCTCTGCCCCTCCCCTGCTCACGCTCTGTCTCTCTCTCCCCTCTTCACCCCCCTCTCAAAAATAGATAAACATTTAAACTTTTTCGAGTTGTATGTGCCTTATACTTCTGTATCTCTTTTCATACATAGTAGATGCCTGATAAATAAACTTTCCTTTGATGATTAAATCATCTCTTGATAAGTTAAATATAAATATGGTTAGAAAAAGATAAAGAGGAACATAGCAATGAACCCAGTCTTTGAAGATAACTCTTCCTTTCTTTTTTATTTTTCCAGAGCACCTACCACCCTCTAACATACTATATAATTTAACTTATTATATTTTGAGCCTGTCCATCTTTCTGCTAGAAACTGGAGTCTCACACATTGCTGGCGGGTGTGTAAACTGTAACAGCCACTTTGGAAAACTGTTTGGCAGTACCTACCAAGGTTACTAAAACTACATAATACTGATAATTCCACTCCTAAATATATATACACATGGGAAATGAGTGCATAAGTGAAACCAAGACAGATTTAAGAATTTTCTTGTCAGTTTTACTTATAAAAGCTGAAAATGGAAATAAACCAAATATCTGTCAACAGAATTCATAAATAAATACTGGCATATTCATGCAATGAAATATTACACAGCCATAAAAGGAACAAAATAGTGATGCATGCAACAACATGGGTGATTCTTACAGACTTTTTTTAGTAAAAGAAGCCAACTACAAAAGAGCAGCACAAAAGAATATATACTATATGATTTCATCTGTGTGAATTCAAGAGACAAAACTAGTCTATCATAATTGAAGTCAGAACAGTGTACTTCTGAGTGGGAGTGATTGCTAATTGGTAGAAGCATAAAAAACCTTTTGAAATGTGGAGAATGCTCTATTTCTTTATCTGGGTGGTGGTTACACTGGTGTATACACATGCAACCACACAAGCTATATCCTGAGTATTTGTGCACCTTTCTGCATATATGCTGTACTATTTTCTAAAAGTTAGGAAAAAGAACATAAGCTCCATAGGGCCTTGTTTCATGCAGGACCTGACCTGGAGGAGGTGCTCACTAGATAGTCATTGAATGAGCAAAGGCACGTTTGGCCTTGCATCCCTTTTAATCATACTTATTTCCATCCATGTTTTGTTTGATGCTCTTGGAGGAGTCATGTGAAGGAAGAGTATGTGAAAACCAAGGCTCAGAGAAATTAAGTAGCTTGCTGAAAATAAGCCAGCTAGTAAGCTTCCCAGGTCTGTGCTCTTAAACCACTGATCTACTGCTTCACATTCTGGTTTATGAAGAGATGGGTGACAAATATGGGAGTGTAGGCAAGACCGGGGAAGAGGAAGACCATATTCATGGCTCTTAAGTCATGTAGGTGATAGACAAGGCAGCCAGGGAAAGGAAAGGGTGAGCTTCCAGATTCAAAGGAGCTGCTGTTGGATGGAAACTGTCCTGTGAGAGTTCTCTGATCCTGGGGTCAGCGACAGTGGCCATAAGCACCATACACACACAGCGAGGGAATCTTTGCTGGGCCTAGAGCTTGCTGTCTTAGCACGGGAAGTCAAAAACACTGATTATCCTAGTGGGGGCCAGCCTTGCCCACACCTCACCTTGTGCCAAGGGGGACTGCAGTACAGATGATGAGAAAGCAAACAGGTTCTGAGCAACTGAGAAGAATTCAGAAATCTGTTTACTGGGCTCTCCTTCCTTTTACTTTTGCCCAGTTTCTTTTTCTAACACGACTTGAGTAAAATGAAGAGATCCCCTGCAGTTTGTAAGACACAGCAAGGGCTGTTGGGATTTTTGGATCTTGCAGTCCCAGGGACGTGCACTTGCCAATTCTGAGGATGGACTCTTGTGCCCCTGCAGTGTTCCTACACCCACTGGGACAGATCCAGATGGGAGAAGGAAGGGGCAGGTGTGAGCTCCTGGGGAGGTGTTCAGTAGAGAAGCCGTGGTATTCCCTGTTGGTCTCTGCCTGGGTTGGGTGACCACAGGCTCTGAGTATATGTGTTTTCTGTCTCAGAATCTAGAAGCTGCAGGTGGGAAAGAAGACAAATCAGAAGGTGTTCTCCTTGATGGATCATTTCCCCTCATGCTCCACATTCAGTTATTCACCAATTCCTATCAATGACACCCTCCAAAATGTATTTTGAATCTCCATTTCTCTGCACACCCACTTAAGTCTTTTTTTTTTTAATGTTTTTTTTTTTAATTTATTTCTAGGAGGAGAGAGAGAGAGAGAGAGAGACGGCGTGAGCAGGGGAGGGTCAGAGAGAGAGGGAGTCACAGACTGAAACAGGCTCCAGGCTCTGAGCTGGCAGTCAGCACAGAGCCCGACGCGGGGCCCGAACCCACGAACCGCGAGATCATGACCTAAGCGAAAGTCGGACGCTTAACCGACTAAGCCACCCAGGCGCCCCAGACCCACTTAAGTCTTAATCATCATTTCCCACCTAGATTATTGCAATGTTTTTGTAAGTGCTCTCTCCTTTCACCCTTACCTTCTCCTTCCACCCCAAATCCATAGACAACCAATGTGATGACTTCTCTTGTATCTAGAATAAAATCCAACCTCGTTACCAGGGCCCATAGGTCCCATCTGATGTGAGCCTGCCTGAGAAATTTTTTTAATGTTTATTTATTTATTTTGAGAGGGGATAGGGGCATGGAGATAGAGAGAGAGAATCCCAAGCAGGCTCCAGAGTACACCATCAATGCAGAGCCCAATGTGGGACTCAATCCAAAATCAAGCCAACTGGGCCACCCAGGCGTCTCCTGAGGAGTTTTTTACTTTATCTCATTCACTTCACTACTCTCACTCATTAGGCTGCAAAAATTCAGGTTACAAGAAAATAACAACTTGTGGGGCACAAGCATCTGACTCTTGATATTGGCTCAGGTCACCATCTCATGGTTTGTGAGTATGAGGCCCATGTCCGGCTCTGCAATGACAGCGCGGAACCTGCTTGGGATTCTGTCTCTGCCTGTTCCGCATGGACACTCTCTCTCTCAAAATAAATAAATAAAACTTAACAAAAATAATAGCTTGATTATAATTCATATATCATGTACCTCACCAATTTAAAGTACACAATTTAATGTTTTTTAGTAGAGTTATAGAATTGTGCAATCATCACCACAATCAAGTTTGTAATATTTTATCACCTCCTCTCCCCAAATCCTGTACCTACTAGCAATCACTCCCCATTTCCCCTCAACTTTCTCCAGCCTAAGGCAACTACTAGTCTACTTTCTGTCTTTCCAGATTTGTCTGGTCTTATTTTTAACTTTTGAACACACCAAGCTTTTTCCTCCATTAGGTCCTTGCATATGTGATTTCCTCTGCCTAGAAATCTCTCAGCCTACTCTTTAGGGTTCCACATTCTTTTCACCCCACATCTTGCATGGCTGGTTCCTCCACTTTCATGCATATAATGAAATGTAATCAATTCAGAACTTTCCAGAATACCCTATCAAAGACTAGGTTTCCAACATTTTCTGTTATCATACCTCCTTGTTTTCTTCTTAGCACCTCCAGTTGGTAATCATTGGTTTATTAACTTTTCATTCCCTTATCCTTTCCAACTTTTAAGCATAGCATAATGAGGGGGTGAATATAGTTCTTTTGTTCTCTGTTGTAGCTCTAGTCCCTACTAGAGAGCCTGGCACTCGAAGACCCTCAAAAAACATTGAAAGGAAAGAAAGAAGGAAGGGAGGGATGGAGGGAGGGAGGGAAGGAGGAAGAAAGAAAAAAAGAAAGTAAGAGGAAAGGAAAGGAGAAGAAAGGAGGGGAGGGGAGGGGAGAGGAAAGGAGAGGAGAAAGAAAGAAAGAAAGAAAGAAAGAAAGAAAGAAAGAAAGAAAGAAAGAAAGAAAGAAAGAAAGAAAGAAAGAAAGAAAGAAAAAGAAAGAGGGAGAGAGAGAATACACAGTTCAGTTGTCTGGCACTGTCTGGAAATAAGACTTCTTGCCTATTTGAGCAGTAGATATTACAGTGCACCATCATTTACACCATTTAGCTTTTCTACTGATTCAAGACAGAAGTTTTAGACCAAGCTTCTCTTCAAATCATCTTTAACAGTTTGCCTGAAGTGTTTTTCTCCCCAAAAACAAGGATAGTTGTCCTAAAGAAGTTTGAACAGAATAATCAATTGCAATATGGTGGCAGTACGCTTCTGTATGAATGGTGGCATGCCATTTGAGAGGTTCTACTTTTCCTCCTCTTAAGATTATTGATTGTTGCTTCTTTCCCATAAACATTAACAGCAAGACAATCACTTGCTGTTAATGGTTGTTTACTCATTAGACAAAGACAGCAGCCCTGTCCACCAAGTCTCCCTACTAAAGGATCCATTTAGTGTTTCTTCAGTATAAAAAGCTGGGTGAGGACCCCCTTCCACTACCATCAGCACTCTCTGCAGTTCAGTAGTTAGCTCTGGGAAAAAACAGATTGTAAACCAATGGAAGAGAAGAATATATTCTATTCCCACCTGTATGGATTGCTATCATACCCTCATAACACACATGTCCAAGAAGCTCACAAACAATAGCTACTTATGAACAATTATTGAATAAGTGACAACTAATTAGGTAATATCTTCCATCTTTCCTTCCTGCTTTCATCCTGACCTCCCCATCCCCTTGGTTTACCTACCCCTCTTGTCATTCCAGAGCTTTTAGTCTGCTCAGATGTTTCAATCATGGAGAAAGTCAAACTGATCAATTAATTCACGCTATGCTGTTTTATGGACATAAGCATTGGTGTGCTGGGGCACTTCATAACTGTTTATAAGAGTTAACTGTGTGTATCTGTTTCCAACTCTACATTTGTTGACATCAGGTTGGAAGCTTGATATCAGCAGCGGTAGGTATAGTTACACCAGAGAAATTGGCAAATGCTACAAATCAGAGTATTATTATTATTAAAATTATTATTATTATTGAGAGCCAGTTGTCAAACATTTGCCAGTATACTACTGACTTAATGTATTCACATTATTCCCTACCTGTCCCTCCACCTCCTTTTTCTAAGAAAATCCTTGACCAGGCTTAAAGAATGACTCACCAAAAAAGTCTTTGAGGCCATATATTTATAAAGCAAGTACTTTGCCCCACTCTCCTGCCTGGGCTCTTTCATAGCTTTCACTGTTGAGTACATCCTACACTTAGCTCTGCTCTTAACAGTGAACTTCCTAGTTTGCCAAAACAGGGTAAAAACTATAACACTGTAGAGATTTTAGCAAACTTCTTTAGATCAGTTTAGAGAGAATGAAAAGACTACCTTATGTAGGTATCTTCCAGTCCTCAAATTGAACCAGACTTAGTGGTGCTTAAAACTGACATTGGTTCAGGGGCACCTGGGTGGCTCAGTCAATGAAGCATCTGAGTCTCGATCTCAGCTCAGGTCATGGTCTCTGGGTCTGTGAGTCCATGTCCCATGTCTGGCTCTGTACTATGTGGAGCTTGCTTGGGATTCTCTCTCTGTCTCTCTTCACACCCTCCCCCCCCCCACTTGCACATGTGTTCACTCTTGCACGTGCTCTCTCTCAAAATAAATACATAAGCTTAAAAAAATTGACATTGGTTCATATATCTAGACCTAGTTTCAGCCTTCTGCACTTCTGGCTTCCAAGACTATAAAAAATTACCTGTCTCATTGCTTAGTGGCAGAAGCACTGACTCAGAATTTTAGGTTTGCCAGAAAAATAAGATTCTATTAGTATCTTAGTATTAGTGGTCCTCAACCTGACTGCACATGAGCATCACATGAACAACTTTTAAAAAATTATGAAGATCTAAGCCTTACTCTAGACCAGTTTAACCCAAATCTCCAGGGCTGGGATGGGGCATTCCTAGTTTTAGTAGCTCCCCAGGTGATTCTAAGGCATCACCAGAGAGAACCACTGATCTAATCACACCTCAAATTTTCAGATGAGGAACCTGATCACCAGTTCCAAGAGCCTTGCTCAAAGCCCCAGGGTAGCTGAGTGAAGGCAGAACTAGTCTAAGACTCAGATCTCTTTGATTCTCAGATCACAGATCTTCCACAACTATGCTCCAAACCTCCAGACTTCCTCATTACCGTTTCATAAAGCCCCTAAACATGAGTCATAGTTCCAACAGAGGTTTCTGTATGGCAGGGATCCCACAAGGGGCAGAAGTTTTTATAAGACCTGAGTCCATTCATAAATTTGATCTCTAGCAAATTATTTACCATTTTCCCATTTTTTCAGTATTTCTAAAACTAAAGGGAGAACTTTAGTGATAAGATATAATAATATAATTTATGTAAAGACAGGGACTACTGAGTCTAATCTTTACTATGTCAGGCTTAGGGTGTGATCAAGGATCACATGCTCATAATCCATCTCTAACAACAGTTGACCCTTGATCATCACAGATTGGAACTATGAGGGTCCACTTAACAGATTTTTTTTTTTATAAATAAAACACTGTAAAGGTATTTTCCCTTNATAAATTTGATCTCTAGCAAATTATTTACCATTTTCCCATTTTTTCAGTATTTCTAAAACTAAAGGGAGAACTTTAGTGATAAGATATAATAATATAATTTATGTAAAGACAGGGACTACTGAGTCTAATCTTTACTATGTCAGGCTTAGGGTGTGATCAAGGATCACATGCTCATAATCCATCTCTAACAACAGTTGACCCTTGATCATCACAGATTGGAACTATGAGGGTCTACTTAACAGATTTTTTTTTATAAATAAAACACTGTAAAGGTATTTTCCCTCCCTTACAATTTTCTTAATAACTTTTTCTTTTCTCATGCTCAATTGTAAGAATACATTATATATACAATACCTGTAATATACAAAATATTTGTTAATAGACTATGTTATCGATAAGACTTCAGGTCAACAGTAGACTATTAGTAGTTAAGTTTGGGGGGAGTTAAAAGTTATACATGGATTTTTGATTATGTGGGGGCTGGTGTTATTCAAGGGTCAATTGTATTTGATTTGTTAAGTGTCTTGGCTAGATGTTTGGAGTCATTTGATAATTTTTTTTTTTTTAATGTCTATTTTTGAGAGACAGAGAGTGTGAGCAGGGGAANTAATCTTTACTATGTCAGGCTTAGGGTGTGATCAAGGATCACATGCTCATAATCCATCTCTAACAACAGTTGACCCTTGATCATCACAGATTGGAACTATGAGGGTCTACTTAACAGATTTTTTTTTATAAATAAAACACTGTAAAGGTATTTTCCCTTCCTTACAATTTTCTTAATAACTTTTTCTTTTCTCATGCTCAATTGTAAGAATACATTATATATACAATACCTGTAATATACAAAATATTTGTTAATAGACTATGTTATCGATAAGACTTCAGGTCAACAGTAG
Source organism: Crocuta crocuta (assembly GCF_008692635.1). Taxonomy (NCBI): domain Eukaryota; kingdom Metazoa; phylum Chordata; class Mammalia; order Carnivora; family Hyaenidae; genus Crocuta; species Crocuta crocuta. Next base: position 3,057,261 of record NW_027527551.1, on the reverse strand, counting down.
ACTATTAGTAGTTAAGTTTGGGGGGAGTTAAAAGTTATACATGGATTTTTGATTATGTGGGGGCTGGTGTTATTCAAGGGTCAATTGTATTTGATTTGTTAAGTGTCTTGGCTAGATGTTTGGAGTCATTTGATAATTTTTTTTTTTTTAATGTCTATTTTTGAGAGACAGAGAGTGTGAGCAGGGGAAGGGCAGAGAGAGGGAGACACAGAACTGGAAGTGGGCTCCAGGCTTCACGCTGTCAGCACAGAGTCCAACATGGGACTCGAACCCATGAAGTGTGAGATCATGACCTGAGCCAAAGTCAGAGGCCCAACCAACTGAGCCACTCAGGTGCCCCAATAATATGGTTTTAAGGTATGGACTTTGAAGTCCTATAGCCTGGGTTCAAATTCTGGTCCACTATTGGCCTGAGACTTTGACTAAGTTATTTAGCCACTCTGTGCTTCAGTTTAAAAGAATTAAAGATTAAAAAGGCAGTGTATAGAGAGCACTTAGCACATTGCCCAGGTGAGAACTTCAACAAATACTAATTATTATCATTTGGTTGAATCAACCTATCTCCACCTCTTCACTTGAATGCTGCTGGGTGAGGCGAGGAGAAATTTAATAGTGATGAAGGGTAAGAAGCAATATCTTTTGAGCATCTTGAACTGAAATCTCTGCCTTGGCCTTGAGGGTTGCTGGTAGCTAAGATGAAGCTACACTGCACCCTCAAGGGCACAAGAGGAAGCCTGGACTGGTAGATGCTGGACTGTCCCCTTCTTCCTCTCTCAGTGAATGGCACTGATTCTTTTTAAAATTTTTATTTTTGAAGACTATTTTATTAACACTGAACTACTTTTTAAAAAAAATACCTGGTTCTAACATAATCACTAGAAAACATATTACCTCATGAAAATGTGATCTATACAAAACTCTTCAGGGATAATAGTATTACCCATATTACTGTTATAAAAAATTTGAGATATAATTCACATATTATATTCGTTTCAGGTGTACAGCATAATGATTTGTATTTGGATGTGTTGCAAAATGATCACTACAATAAGTCTAGTTAACATCTGTCAACACACACAGTTACAAATATTTCTCTTGTCATGAGAACTTCTATGATCTACTCTCTCAGCATCTCTCACAAATACACAATCCAGTATCATTAGCTATAGTCACTGTGCTGTATATTGATTCTTAAGGGCAGCCCCAGTGGACCTCCTGTTCTCTCCTCTAACTGAGCCCTGGCCTCCAGGCCCGACGTGTCAGACCTGCAGAGTGCTGGTACAACGGTAGCTCAGCAGCCACTCCCCACATCCTGATCCTCCCAGGGCTGTTTCTCAGCCTGAGTTTGCTTCTCACCCAGCATCCAAGTTCAGCAGACATCTCCTTCCAGACTGATAGGAGATGATATCAGAAACCTGTCCCCATTCATAACACTGACATGGCTTCTGCTCTTCAGATCAGTTTTTAATGAAAACTCCCATAAGATTAAAGTAGAGCAGAGGAAGGAACAGAATGATAAATGTCCTAAAGCAAAATGAGATACAGTTCAGAGATGGTTGGGTTGCGGTTGTTCAAGACAAACATTTTATGAAAGACATTGGCAAAAGTGCCAAAAGCCTTGTGTCTCATTTTCAAATATTAGCACAGGATATTTCCTTCTGGTTATTATAAGATGTAGAATCCGTTCCCATATAGGGCCCAGTGTGGAGCTCAGTCTCCCCCTTCAACCAGAGTATCTTTCTAAAAGCTGGTTGTAATGTTGTAGAATGAGGAATCTGATGCAAAGAAGCATGCAGATATATAAAAATGTGGTTGGACAGGGCTTTCAGAATTTCATTAGATGGAAAACTGCATTTACAAAATAGCATACAAATATTCACTTTTCAAAAAGATTCACCACCATCCATTCAAGTAGGATGAATACATGTAAATGTAAGTGTTTTCTTATTTCCCTACCAGTTTTCCCTGTAACAATCTTTTCTATTTTCTTTAATAGATATTCTGACCCCTAACCTCACTCTTGTTCTCAGCAATTTATCTGAGTTTGAATTTACTAAAAACCAAAAACCTAAGGAATTCAGAAAATCTACCAATATTTCAAAATAAGCATTCTCCCCCAGCTCAGAATGACCAGTCTGCCTATCCTGATAATATGCCTGTACTGGTGAGATGGCATTTTACCCTCACCTATCATTAAGAATCTGCTATAGAATTTTTCTTAAAGATCATTTCTGGACCATGAAATATGGGGAATTTTCCAAGATATTAGCCAGCCCCAAATATTCACTTTATAGATGAAGAAATCAAGATCAACAAGATGAAGACAATTTTTCCAAGATCACAAGAAAATTCCTCCAAGGTCAGAAGCAAGGTTAGGATTAGAACCCAGGACTCCTGACTCATAATTGATTGTTAATTAATTAATCAGTTTTTGCATGATTACTATCTGCCCAAACTGTGTAAAATACTAGAACAAACAAACCAAAAAGATATACTCCTGCCCTCATGTGTAGTGGGAAAGCTGACCTACTGGTACAAACTCAAGTGTTATGTAAAGATGGTAACAGGGGACTTCACCTGGGGTAGGGCACCAGGCACAGCTTTCCTGATGAAATGACCTTTGGGCTGAAATCTAAGAACCAGATGAATAGGAAGGAACTAGACTAAGAAGTGTGGTCTTGGGGAGGAGGAAGAGAAGACTCCAGGCAAAGATCCGAAATGTTTTCCAATATATATCACAATTTCTTGACCATTGAGTCACACAGAATGCAGCTGTGGCTGTATTTTTCTTTTTAGCCACCTTATTTTTAGCTTTCCTTTGATTTAGGTAGGTATAATTTAAGAATGCAATCTCCAATCATCAATCCCTGTTGATGACATGAATCAGCAAGCCCTAGCTTAGGAGAAAGGTAAGACTGGGAGTTTGGGGTGACTTGTTTGGTATGATTTAAAAAATCATAATAGTGAAGAATTGGTTGGCATTCATTCTAAACTCATTCAAAGCATTGGTTTTCAGTCTACTTTCATATTATTCCAGAACTGGAAAAGATCTGCTTCACTCCCAAGTCTTTTGATTTTCACCTCTCATTAAACTCAATCCATATATACTTTCCTAGTTTCTTTGTCTGAAATATTGGGAAAAGAGCATAAATTTGGAAGCATAGAGAGATCATGATGCCAGACAGGAATTAAGAGCTTTAGAATTACCAGAGAGACTTCAATATCTGGCTTTCATCTTAAAAGCAAGGAAATTTGAAACGCATATGTAAGCTTTGCATATAAAAGGAGGTGGGAAAGAGTGATCAGGAAAGGAGACACCAGGAAAGAAATGCTGTAGGACTTGTCATGGTTTTCAGTCCATTCTTCTAGATATGAACTGCTACAAACTGATTCAAGCACCTCTCTTCTTTGGTCTTTTCTTATTCTCTTAATAACCTAACCCACTGCACTTTCTAAGTTGCAAGGTCTAGAGTAGTTAGAAGTTGTAGGAGATATAAGATGCAAATGAGCAGTGCACATATCAACTGGATGCATGGATATGGAATTCCAGTCTACCCCAAATGGGGAGAATGAAGGACACTGAAGCTATGACAGATAGTTGACACTTTCTCAGCATGGACCATCAATGCCATATAGATTTACTATCCAAGGTTTATCTGTGCTTCTGTGCTTGCATTATAAATATGCTCCTGATTTTTTTAACATGCTGAATCTTAGTGGGAAATTGTGATTCATGTGGGTACTAAGTGTTACAATTTTAAAGAAATAAAGCATTCTTCAAGGTTCTTTCTAGTTTGAGTCTTCAAAATGCATGTAAAAATAAATATTAAAAGAGTGAAGGATGCAGGCTACCAGGCTAAATGAGAACACTGGTTTAGGAAATTCAACCCACAAGAGTATCAGACCACCAGTGACAATATATAGAAGAGCTACAAAAGACAATAGCGTAATTATGTAATTTGTCTTACAAATAATCTCAAATAACAGGACTAACTGAAGGGATTATCTTCATCATGGCCAGTAACTCCAAGAATGATTAAGTCATATGACCCATTAATATGACTTCACAACCATTCTTCAGTTCCTTCTTTTCTCAGTTCTTATATCTGCCAGTAGTACCAACCTCTCTTCATCTCCTCTAGGACAGAAGCCTGGCATCAGCTTTCTCCATTCCCCATTGTTAATCATCTGCACATAATCTGTCACCAAATCTGTTTGTTTCTTCTTTCACTAATCTCTTGGGTTAGTTCTTTGGGCTTCTTTTTTCTTTCTCACCAACCTACTCCAAAGCCCTCGTAACCCCGGCTAGAATATTGCAATCATCTAACTAGTCCATGATTAACCAACCTTTCTTCTATGTTTAGAGAATTCTCCATTGTGTGAATCTTGACAGGAGGCTGTTATTGTGATTTACAATAAGATGTATAGATTTGGTCTTTGTCTCATTTTCTGGCACAGAGCTTCTAAAGCCCTTGGAACTTCTTAAGTGATGAGAGTATAAAGGTATTTTTGTTATGTTAATGAGATGATTTTTGGAAAGCCCCTAGGGAACCAAAGGATGGGGGGATGGTTGCCAGGGGCTCAACCACATGATTAGAAGCTTGGAACTTTCATTCCCATCCCAACCTCCAAGAAGAGGAGAAGGGCTGGAGGTTGAATCAATCACCAATGGCCAATGATTTATCCATGATTTATCCAATCAAGGCTCCATAAAAACTCAAGAAGGATGGGAGCTTCCTGAATGGTGAACAAGTGGAGATTCAGGGAGAGTTCTATGTCTTTTTCCCCATATCTTGCCCTATCTATCTCTACCATCTGGCGATTTCTGAGTTATGTCCTTTTTATAACTAACAAACCAGTAACAAAGTATTTGAGTTCTGTGAGTCCCTCTAGCAAATTAACTGAACTCAAGGCGGGGGTTGAAAGAACTTCTGATTTAAAGCCAGCTAGTGAGAAGCACAGGTTAACAACCTGGACTTGCAGTTGGCCTCTGAGGCGGAGGGCAATCTGCAAGACTAAGCCCTTAACCTGTGGAATCTGTTGCAATCTCTGAACAGATAGGGTCAGCATTGAGTTGAATTGTAGGACACCCAGCTGGTGTCTGAAAACTGCCTGGTGGTGTAGGAACCAGCACCACACATTAGAATGTGTTCAAAAATCATTAGAGGCAGAGCCAACTTCCTTCTGCAGAAGCCAGAAAAGGCAGATGATTTTTCCTAGCGTCTCCTGCAGCTAGAGCTGAGATGTCTGCCCCTGGGCTTAGCCAATCAGAAGTACTCATACTAAATCTGAGACTATGATGCATAGGATGGAAACAGTTGAGAATTTTTTACAGCAGTCACAGTGGCAGCAATGCCCATGGATGTCTTCAGTGCTGCATATGACCTTAGCAAGCCAGGTCAGCTCAGCTTTGATGCCCAGTACTCAGCTGCTGTGCAGACCATGTCCTCTGTGGGGGTGATTTCAAAAGCAGCTCTGGCTGTGTAGTCCCCTTCAGTTCTGCTCATTCCCTCAGCCTGGTTCTCTAAACTTCCCAGCATTTCTGTGAGCTATCCAATATCCATTTGAAAAATTCCTTTCATGCTCAAGACAGCAAGAATTGGTGTTTGTTCTGAGGACCTTCAGTGATAGTTCAGTCACTATATCTGTTCCTGCTCTCAAGCTATCACTCTCACCCCTGCCAAACTTTTTCAAAAACTTCACCTTTATTGGGGCACCTGGGTGGCTCAGTTGGTTAAGTGTCTGACTTTGGCTCAGGTCATGATCTCAGGTTGTGTGAGTTTGAGTGCCATGTCAGGTTCTGTGCTGACAGCTTACAGCCTGGAGCCCGCTTCGGTTTCTGTGTCTCCCTCTCTCTCTGCCCCTCCTCTGCTTGTACTCTGTCTGTCTGTCTCTCTCAAAAATAAATAAACATTAAAAAGAATTAAAAATAAAAACAAAAACAAATCTTCACCTTTACCCTATCATTTCTTAATATATGCTAAGAAGACACAATGGATTCCACATAAAGTTAAGCTCCTTAGTTTCCTTTTCAACATTCTGAAAAATCCAGTCTCTTTCAATCTAATGGGAGCTGCTATTTTCTCTGCTGTCTGACCAGTAATTAAAAAAAAATGAGACTCACAGAGATAAACATATTAAAAGCCAATATACACAACTAAAGCAAATACTTCATGAAAAAAATACTTAAATTATATGTGATAAACTCTAAACTCTGATATTTTCTATTCCATTCTTTTTTTTTTTTTCACTTTCACCTATCAAATTGGTTTGTAAAACACAGGTTTTCAGACCACCCATATTCTATTGCTGGCTTATGACATGGGCAGGAAGTACATAAAGGAATTAACCCAAGCCTTCAATTGATCTCACTTTTCCTATTAGGGTTTGTTATATACACATAAATGTTGCTGGAAAAAAATACAAAATTGGCATCATGACAAAGAAGGCCTATGAAAAAGGTCATTCTCAGGACTGCTGAACAATTCTTGAATATGTAATTAAATCAAACACAGAAAATACTTTTCTTTCCAAACTTCGATTTGATTTTGCATATTCCTGTAGAAGAACAGTTTGGTCCCACATATTCACAAAGACTCTCTGGCCCAATTAGTCTCTTGCAGGAAGTCCTCTTTGGTTCAAGGGTTTGGGCTCTGGCTCCTTTGATTTGACCCAGGATGTTTCTCTACAGAAACGCAAACCATACACACGTGTCACAAGTCATTGCTGACATTTTCCAAATGAATGAGGTAGAAACAGATTAGTAAGAGGACTACTCTAAAATCATTAGCAAAAGTCAAATCTACAAGGCTGGGCATCAATAGCTTCAATAAGCTACTGAAACTGCCAGTATCTTGCTTTACTAAAATCCAAACGTTGATTTAGGAGATGAAAATGGGGCTGAGAATGGGGGTGGGAGTCTAGAAAGAGTCAGGTGCACACTGAAAAGACTACAACACAGGGTTGCTAGCAGCATATCTGAGTTCCTGCCCTGGGGACTCTCTCACCAGCTGCTGCTCACCCCTCCTGTCTGCGAGATTTCTGAGGTCAATGTATTTAGGCCTTAGGTTTGGTGGCCTGGAGCCCTTGTACTTTGCAACCTGTTATAACAATATGTCTACCTTTGTGAATATCTAATAGATACTAGATGCACTCCTTCGAGACTAGAATACATACTAGGCTAAGAAAGACAAAATTCTTCTTTCCATTAAGTCTACCATGGTTCATATTCAACACATCACTGTATTCATCTGTCTTTGTGGGATGGAAAGCCAGCCATATGGAATCAGATACACAGAGCAGAATCTCCCCCCATGCCCCAAGAGCTTGGGAGAGCATAAATAATGACTCCCTCTCCTTTCCTCATATTGGCTGAAATCTCTTAGACTCCCAGCTATTTCCAATCACGTTGGAGTTTTCTGAAGCTCTGCTCCACATCTTTTCTCTACAATGAAAGAAGCACAGAAGAGCTGCCCTAATAAAACCAAGCCAGAAATTCCCTGGAAAACAGAAAAATGCATTCTGTGTCTTGCATTCTGATTGTCCCATTTCTCTTCCTTTTCCCCACCCCTTCCAGGCCATCCTCATATTCCTTTTCAGAGCTTCTGGCTTTTGTTGCTGTGAAAAGCTGCTGGTTGTAGGGAGACTGGCATTTGTTTTTTCTTTGTCTAATCCACAGGGACCTCTTTGCCTTTCTCTGAAACGCCATTTGAGGGTGGGCGTAAAGTAGATGAAGGTGACTAAGGATCATTGAAAAGAACTCTCAAAATTGGAAACAATCAATAACAAGTATTCCTAGTGCCCCCAATTCTGCCCTCCACCCCATACAGTGGGAGGTAATGAAGAATAGGGGTTAAGAACCTGTCATCAGATGACTTGATTTCTTTCTTCACTCCCTAGTTATTATTATCCACTGCAGGATCAGAGGTGTGGGCTCTACTCCTCTAGGAGCTTGCACTGAAATGCAATAAGTATTCAAGCCACATGGTCTACATCACTGCCATCCCAGTGATTCCCCAACTGTGGAACTCACCATGGCCATTAAGTCCCTGGTGAAAATGTGAGAATGTAGGTCAAGTACTTTTCTTAACATAAGTTAGTGTTGTAGGCCAGGGAACTCACCTTTCCCTCCATGGTTCATCTAGTCTTTCAAGACAAATGACACCCTGGGCCTTCCAGGTTGGTTGATTTCCTGGTGATGTGACACCAACCTGAGGTTTCAAAGCAGTCTTTTCTTGTCAACGGCATATGTGGCACACAGCTGGTACCCTATTCAGAAGCAGTGACCCATGTGCTGAAAACGGATGCTTCTGGTGGCAGATGAATAGATTTCATTCTCTAGCAAAATTTCTCTTTCCTAAGTGAGAAAGAGCTCCTACCCTTCCTCCTTTTCTCTCTTCCATCCCTTCTTTCCTTCCTTCCTTCTTTCTTTCCTCCTTTCCTTCCTTCCTTTTTTTTTCTTTTCCTGTTTGGTGCCCCAAATCATTGAATTATTTGGAACATCTTTATTTTTATTCTAGATAAGGTGGATGATATTAACTGGATATTACAGCTTCTTGCAAAATATCTAGATAGTGTGTCTAGTTAGATCCTGGCATTGTTAACAACTCATGGGTCCCATTATTTCTTTTCTTTTGTTTTCTTTTTTCTTTTCCTTCCTTCCTTCCTTCCTTCCTTCCTTCCTTCCTTCCTTCCTCCCTCCCTCCCTCCCTTCCTTCCTTTTACAAATCTGGAGGACATCAGAGTGGACAAAAATAATTTGCAAAAGATTTCACAGACAAAGAGTAGTTAAGCTGAGAAATCCCTTGATAAATTTGCCAGTAGACCAATTCTCTTCACTGGTATGAAGGAGGTGTTGTAACAGGAATTCTTTGTGCATTGTGGAAGGCACATACACATGTATTTTACATGAGCAAATTCTAAATCACTCAGCCATGATTTTTAAAATTACGCTTTCCCCAAAATAACCCCCTTTAGATCAAGTTCTCAAGGCTTTCCCTCCATGATTGTAAGCTGCTCTTGGAGCCCAGGAAAGGATGGAAAGAGAAACTGAGAGTCAAAGGTTTCCATGTAACCACAGCTATTTCTTGCATTGGAAGCTGCCTATTTTTGTTCTCTCTAGAGAGAGAATTGCAGATTTTTATGTCTGTCTCAAAATTGATTATGGGTTGTTAGCTTTACCAAGTTCATACTTAAAAAAAAATACCAACAAAAGAAATACAAAAATAACACTTATCATTCTCTTCTGCACATGTCAGCGAGTTTATTCTTCACTTGTGCGTGTCTGGGGCTAACATTACATGTTGGTATTTGCTACCAAACGCTACAAACTTAAAAGTAGCAGCAGGAGAACACCATGAGGACAGCTTGTGTTCTTTGTGCGAATTGATTCAAGGCTCTCATTCATAAATTACCTAGACCTTTTGATTAGTTTTTGTTTTTTTCCAGGTGATATAACTCAGTAAAATCTGGATCCAACCTATTCCAATTAGTGCTACCATGTAAACAAACTGTTTGAACTCTAGATTTCACTTTTGGAGGGGAAAAATTATAAGTATTGTAAAACCAATCTTAACTTCATTTTTTCTCTTGTATAATTAGTGGTCCTTTTACCCAGGGGAAATGCTTCACACAAAATAATAGTGAAGTCAATAAAGGTAGAAAAGTTAAAAGAAGTATAAAATAAGAGGAAGGAAGTAAATAGGAGATGCAACAGAAAGAAAGGAAGGGGTAAGAAGAGGTGGGAAGAGAGGATATGCTTGTGTGAGTCTTTACAAAGAGTAAGAAAAAAAGAATTTAATGACTAGACTGAGGTCACCACTGGATCATACTGGTGAGTATAACATAACAGACACTGAGAGTTTAGCCAAAAAATTCTTCAGGCTCTGATACAAAGTTTTCAAATACTTATCCAAATTCAGCAAGCCACATCAGACTGGCCTAGGTGAGGGGTACCTGAAGTCGGTTAAGCATCCAACCCTTGACGTTGGCTCATGTCATGATCTCACAGTCCAAGAGTTCAAGCTTCCTATTGGGCTCTGTGCCGACAGCATGAAGCCTGCTTGGGATTCTCTCTCTCCTTCTCTCTGCCCCTCCCCCACTCGTGTGCACGTGTGGGTGCTCTCTCTTTCTCTCACTCTCAAAAATAAAAATAAACTTAAAGAAAAAGAAAGAATGCCAAGGTGAAGCCTCTTCTTTTTTTTGTTTTTAAATATTTTTATTTATTTCTAGGAGAGAGAGAGAGAGAGAGAGAGACAGCATGAGCAGGGGAGGGTCAGAGAGAGAGGGAGTCACAGACTGAAACAGGCTCCAGGCTCTGAGCTGGGAGTCAGCACAGAGCCCGACGCGGGGCTCGAACCCACGAACTGCGAGATCATGACCTAAGCGAAAGTCGGACGCTTAACCGACTAAGCCACCCAGGCGCCCCAGGTGAAGCCTATTCTTAATACAGCCCACATGGTAGCAGGAATCACTCTATCCCCTTGAGATCTGGACAAGTTTGGCTTGAGTTTTGTGTCTCATATAGGTTCAGCTCTCTGGACCCACTCTGTAGCTTGTCTATTCATTTCTTAATGTAATCATTTGATGAACAAAAGCTAATTCTTATGAAGTCAAACATATCAGTTTTTCATTTGTGGTTCATACACTTTAAGTCCTATCTTACAAACTTTTGTTTACTACAAAGAGGAGGGTATATTTAACATGGGATTTCAAGCAATTTTAAATTGAACATTAGACAACCCTGTTGGCCTTCCCTCCACCAAGATTTTACACTAGCCATTCTGGGCAGAGATGCTTCAGGCTGACACCACCCTGTTAGCCCCTCACTTCCACACACCCCAGATGATCCCTCATGGCAAGTCCCAAACTCCAAATTCCTCCCCCTCTAGTACAGAGCCATTTGAACATCTAAAGCTCCAGGGTTTGCTTTGTATTAGTAAAACCTACAAGCTGTCCTGCAAATCAAGAGTTCTTAAGGACACAGTCATTGTAATAGCAATTTCCCTCTTCTTCACATTACTGAATCAACTCAAACTTCTGACCTAAGTTTTCCATCAAAATTTTGGGATTTTAGCTAAACTCGGTGTTTTACTGAAATAATACACAAAACCTTCAACATCCAGAGACCTCAGACACTTGTTCCCTCTTTATCCACTGTGTCCATACTGATGAATATGATATGATGTGGCCAAATAAGAAATGAATAAGCTACTTTTCTCCATGGTAACATCTTTGTCTTAATGACATTCAACAGAATCATCCCACAGTCAGAATATTATCCTGATGACTGTTCCTCTTTCTTCTAATTCCTGAGACCATTTCACCCATTTCTTCATGTGGAAAACCCATGGCATTTCAGTTACTTTATAATATAGGGACTCAATCTTAAATTGTTCTTCTTGGGGCAACTGGGTGGCTCAGTTAGTTGGGCGTCCGACTTCAGCTCAGGTCATAATCTCATGGTTCGTGGGTTTGAGCCCCACGTCAGGGTCTTTGCAGACAGCTAGCTCGGAACCTGGAGCCTCCTTCGGATTCTGTGTCTCCCTCTCTTTCTGACCCTCCCCTGCTCACGCTGTCTCTCTCTCTCTCTCAGAAATAAATAAAACATTTAAAAAAATTTTAATAAATTGTTCTTCTCAAAAGTTGAACTCCAACTTTGTAATTAATTGATATTCTTAAAAATTATCTGTTTCTGGATTTCAAACTGTTGCATCACCTCAAGCTCAACATGTCCCAAAGAGAATTTGTCTTCCCCAAAATGGTATCCCTTTTCCACACCTCCCATCTTTAGCAGGGTTCAACTCCTAGGCAGCTTGGACTCTTACATCCTCATGGTCCTGTGTCTGTTTTTATGGGCTTTCTTTTGAAATGCCTAAAATTTGTCCTTTTCCTCCATTCTCACCTCAGAACACATTTTTCTTAAGTTTCCGTGATAACTTCTCATCTATTTTCCCTCAATTCTTTCCCTTCTCTCACTCTCTTAACCTGTCATCAACCCTACATCATTTTTAGACTAGGTAGTTCTTTCTGTGTTTGCTCACTAACTAACATTTGCATCCCCCTGGCTCCACACAGGCCTCACCCCACCAATCTGAGTTATTTCCCAACACTAGCTCTGTTCCAGAAGGCCAGTCTCCTCATTCTCTTCCAACGTGTACCACCACTCATTCTTTCTGAGTTCTTCGCTTTGGCTACTACTGACTCTCCTGCAAAGCCTCACAACCTAAAAGGTCACTTTTCACAGTCACTTTTTAATTCTTCTCTTTCAGAATTGGTTCATCTTACCTTCTTCAACTAATTTCTCTCTTCCCTAAACTGTTGCTTTGCTTATAATTCAGTGAACCTAGTTTGAAATATCTGGAAACATCATCTGGCTCACAGAGTTCATGTGATAATCAAAGGGAAATACATGAAAAAAAAAAAGTCAATATGCTTACAATACAGAGCCTCTATTAGACAGGAGCTGAGCCCTTGAGGCCCTGGGTAAGTAGATTTGGACTCTACTCCTCCCTTTGACATTTCCTTTTATAGCTACTAATTTACACAGGGCCGAAAGCCTCCAGGGGAAAACAAAAGACTTGAATGTTGCCCACTATTGGGAATCACACACAGCCATGTCTGATGGACTGGGTTAGCCCCAGTGGGAGCCAGAAGGACAACAGAGTCTTTAGAGAGAAGTTATCACAGAGAAGGGGGAGTGTGGATCAGTGAGCCAGAATGGAGAGGTGATTTTAGGAATGGCCCAACAGCTGATACCAGAAACTTCCTGACCCAGTCCTGGTGCCAGCACTTGTCATTGTAGAAAAAGGGCTTAGTTGGATAAAATGGAATGAGCTGTATATTAAGCACCGTAGCACACTGGGGCTCAATAAACCTTACTGACAACCCTTCCTTCTCTTTCCCCACCCCCCTGGCTGGGCTGAATACAGAAGAGCATTTTTCTCTCTTTGCCAACATAGTGACAACATCTCTGGCCTCAAGGTACAGTGGCATTATTCCAATGTCCCAAACAATGGGTGCAGTGGATTCATATCTCCACAGGTGGCTAGGGGGACAAGAGCCAAGTTCTACCCCTCAGGGGTACCTCTGAGAACCTGCCAGGGCCCCAGGCTTCAGATTCCTGGCTTGGCTTGACACTGATCACAGAGGCTGGAATGAGAAGCTGCATCACATTTTCTGGCTGACTGGTCACTGCTGTGGGGGGGAGGGGGGAGAGGGGGGCTGGACCCAGTTAAATCTATCAGGGTGGTTAAGATCCATTTTCTAGTCCTGGAAATGAAGTGTGATCTTCTTCCTCTACACAAAAGCAGACACTTAGAGTATACACCCAAAACAAGCACACCTTAATGCCATCTGCTGCTCTCCCATGACTGAGTTGGGGGGAAAGAAGAAGATTCATATAAAATAAAAGGGCAAAACTTTCTCACCACTTCAGGCAGGCTCAGTGTAATCTGATGGTGAAGAGGGAGTTATTCTGGTAGCTTATGGGTTACTAGGAAGTTGGGTCCCTCTTCATTCACTTGAGGGAAGACATAGCCTGAGTGTTAGGTCTCAGAAGCTGCAATGGCAGTAGCACAGACCAGGTGACTGTCCTAACTACTCAGGCTGTTCTGGGGCCCTTCCTATCAGAGGCCAGCTAATGTGGACCTGTTTTTGAAAATGAGTAGCCAGACCCGAAGGCTGGGCTGTCGTGTCACATCATAGATCAGAAGAAAGTAACTGACCCTTTAATCATGGTTACAGCCGTTCCTATACTTACATTTCCAATGTAGCATTATCACAAACATTCAAAATACTGTATTATAGCCAATTTGCAGCAGCCATATACATATATGTCCCATAAACTTGACAATCTGATGCCCAAAGAAAGAAAGTTTCATCACAAGGTGACCTCTGCTTAGGGAGACCAAAGTCAAAAAAATGGAGGGGAGAGGGGCGCCTGGGTGGCTCAGTCGGTTAAGCCTCCAACTTTGGCTCAGGTCATGATCTCGTGGTTCGTGGGTTCGAGCCCTGCGTCAGACTCTGTGCTGACTGCCAGCTCAGAGCCTGGAGCCTGTTTCAGATTCTGTGTCTCCCTCTCTCTCTAACCCTCCCCTGCTCACGCTGGTTGTTCATCTCTCTCTCTCTCTCTCTCCCCCAGAAATAAATAAAACATTTTAAAAAAAATGGAGGGGAAGGATGGTAGGGTTTTTATCTACCGACACATTGTGCACAACCACAGGGAGATTCTACTTCATTTAGTGAAGCATTAGTGAGGCTCTCTGGCTTCAAGACCCAGTGGCAACATCGCCATTTTGGCATTGAGCACTGTTATTATTATGGAAGTTGAACTGAGTAATAGGTTGTATCTGGGTATTAATCTCCTTTTGTATTTGTTTTTTATAAGCTTATAATATATCTTAGTTATCAGAATCCTATAAAACATTGTGCACACATCCAAAAAGGAACAAATGGTTCTGTTTTAGGGTTTACCTCCAGGGTTTTTTAAAAATATAAACACAGTAGGATATCATGATTTAAGTGGATGTCTGCGTTTCCCTCTCCAGCACTATTTCCCTTGTCTCCCTTCCTACAATCAGCTTCTCCTCCGTGTCTGTGTTTTCAATCTTAAAAAAAAAAAATCTTCTATCTATTCACATCCATGGAGAATGTATAGTACTGCTCTGCATTTTTAAACTTTTACATCAAAGTTATCATACTGTATGAATCTTTTGGTAACTCGCTATTCTTTTTTTTCTTTTCTTTTTTTTTTTTTTTGACTGGTCCATGTTGATAGAAACATATCTAGTTCACACATGCAGTATTGTTTTACTACACACAATACCAAGGACCAGAAGCACCAGCATCACCAGGAGGTTTCTTAAAAGAGGCAGAGCTCCAAGTCCCACCCCAGACTGAAAGATCCCCAGATGATTACTTTGCACATGAAAATCAGAAAAAAAAATTTGCTGTATCCCATTTCATCATATGACAGCACCACGGTTTACCTATGCTTTATGGTATACAAATATGCTATAATATACACGTAAACATACTTACATTTACTGTTTCTCTACTGACGAACATTCAAATTGTTTCCAGTTTTTTCCTATTAGAAACAATGCTGCACTGAATACACTTATCCATGTCTTAAGCTGCATACATGTAATTTTTTTCTAGGGTCATTACCTGGAAGTAGAAATGCAAAGTAGAAGGTATATTCAGCTGTCCATCTTCAGCTTGGAATTGCCAAATTCTTTCCAAAGAGGCTATGTAAAATTAATACTTCCTTTTGCAGTATACAATCATATCCTAGACAGTACTTGACATTGTAAGAACTTTTTGAATTCTGCAAGTCTGATGAGTGTGAAATTGTATCTCATGTGTTTTCTTCTTCTTGTTACAGCTTTACTGAAGTATAATTGACATATGTCAAAGTTGCACAAAAGTATAAAATTTGATGTTTTGACATTTGTATACTTGTATGAAATTATCACCATAGTCAAGATAGTGAACATGGCTGTCATTCCCGCCCTCCCCCAAATTTTCTCATGTCTTTCTATAATCTCTCCTTCCTGCTTCTCTTCCTGCCCATTCTATCTTCAACTGACACTGTACACACATATCACATATAGCATAAGAATCTGATACATAAGAATCTTATATAAATATTCTTCCATTTCCCTCTTTCAGGCCTTGTGTATTATTTATTCTCATACATTTTACTTCTACATATGTTCTAAACCTCACAACGCATTGTTATGATTTTGGTTTTACATTGTCAGTTATCTTTTAAAATAATTAGAAATAAGAAAAAAATGATTGTATTTACAGGTGTGCCTCATACCTGTGTAGATTCAGATTTCCATCTGGTATTCATTTCCTTCTGCCAGAAGGACTTCCTTTAACATCTCCAGATATGCAGGCTTGCTGGTGAGAAATTCTCAGGTTTTGTATGTTTGAAAGTCTCTATTTTGCCTTTGTTTTTGATACATATTTTTGCTAACTATGGATATCCAGGCATCTGGGTGGCTCAGTTGGTTAAGCATCTGACTTCGGCTCAGGTCATGATATCACGGCTCGTGAGTTTGAACCCTGCATCAGGCTCTGTGCTGACAGCTCAGAGCCTGGAGCCTGCTTTGGATTCTGTGTCTCCCTCTCTTTCTGCCCCTCTGCCGCTCATGCTCTCTCTCTGAAAAATAAATAAACATTAAAAAAAATAATTCTAGAGTCTGTGTTTTTACCTTGGTGTTTCAATGATGTTTCTCCACTGGCATGCACTGCTTCTGGTGATTAAATCTGCTATAATTTCTAGTCTTTGCTTTAAATATTTTTGCTCTAATTGCTTTTGGGGCATTTTCAGTATCTCTTAATTTTTAAAAACATTTTTTTAACATTTATTTATTTTTGAAAGAAAGAGACAGAGCATGAGTGGGAGGGGCACAGAGAGAGAGGGAGACACAGAATCCGAAGCAGGCTCCAGGCTTGGAGCTGTCAGCACAGAGCCCAACATGGGGCTACAGCTCAGGGGAGGTGAGATCATGTCCTGAGCTGAAGTTGGAGGCTTAACCAACTGAGCCACCCAGGTGCCTCTCATTATCACTAATTGTAAGCAATTTGATTATGATGTCCTCAGTGCATTTTTAAAATATTTGTGTTTGGGCTTATTGAGCTTCTTGAAACTGTAGGACTATAGTTTGCACCAAATTTGGAAAAGTTTTACTTCCTTTGTTCAAATATATACATATTTTTTATTCACTCCTCCTCCTTGGACTCAACATGTACTATGAAGCCACCTGAGTTAGTCCCACAGTTGATGGATGCTCTGTGTTTTTTTTTTTTTTCAGTCTTTTTCTCTTGGGTGCTTCATTTTAGTTTCAATTGCTATATTTTTAAATGTACTAATCTTTCCTTTCTCAGTGTCTAATTTGCAGTTAATCTCACTCTGTACATTTCATCTCAGACTTAATAGTCTGCATCTCTGGATGTTCTATGTGGGTGCTGTTCTATTTGGGTGCTTTCCTTTTCCTTTTTTTTTTTTTTTAATATCTGCAATGACTCTACTTAACATGCTCAATCTTTTTTCTATATTCTTGATCATATGTATGTAGTTTAGGTAATGATTTTAATGTCCTCACCTACTACTTCTATTATCTGTGTCATTTCTGGGTTGGTTTTGGTTGGTTGACTTTTCTCCTCATTATGGGTCATATTTTTGTGTGTCTTTGCAGGCCTGATAATTTTTTATTGGGTCCTAAAACATTGTGAATTTTACTTTATTGAGTGCCAATATTTTTGTATTCCTGTACCTGGTTTTGAACTTGTTCTGGGACACACTTAAGTTTACTGGAAACAGTTTGATCCTCTCAAGACCTGCTTTTAAGCTTTGTTAGGCAGGCTAGCAGTCTTGTCTAGAGATGATTTCCCTTGCTACGGAGGCAATACTCTTCTGAGGACACTAATGTTTGATGAGTTATATAAATTATGAGGTTTTTCCACTCTGGCTGGCAAAATCCCAAACTCTTTCCAGCAGCACATGAGCCCTGAAAACTGTTTTCTGTCATCCTTCTGGTGGCTCTTTCTCCAGCCTTTGGTACTTTCTTCACATACTAATCAGCTCCTTGGTGAAGGCTTGACAGGTCTGTCTTCAGATCTTCAGAGCTCTTACTCTCTGCAACACCTTCCTCCCTGGGGTTCTCCCTGCAGACGTTAGCTGTCTTGACCTCCCCCAGACTGTGAGTTCTGTCTCCTCAACTTGGGGAGACCTGGGATCTCCCTCCAGAACCCTGGAAACTCTCTAGGAAGAAAGCTAGGCATATCATAGGGTTCACTCCCTTGTCTCAGGGATTATTCGGCTTTATGTTCAATTAATAGTATAAGTATTAGGTGTAAATATTAATGAGGTTACCTCTGTACTCAATGACTTGTAACCTAGAGCTACCTGAATTACAAATGCATTAACAGTATTATCACAATCTCACACAATTTGGCATTATAACTATCTTTGAAATTTTTTGCTTGCCCACCTGGACAAAATTACTAAATAGTGAGATTAGTTAGTACAAAATAAATAAGGAAAACATATTTTACTCTTCATAATATCTAGAACCATAGTCTTAATACCCTGATTGTAGCTCAGAATTACCTGTGACGTTTCTTCAACATACTGATGCCTGTCTTCCACCCAGGTCTCTTCAGTCGGAATCTCTAGCAATGATCGTAGCTCACTCAGGATAGGTTTAAACAATCTGCTGAGAATAATTTCAATCATAACTATATGCTCATGAATATTACTATTCATTTAGAAACCATTAATTAAGCAACTATTATCATTTATTAAGTGACAGATAATAGATGTAATTAAGGTATAAATCTTGTCTGTTAGGAGTTCACAGTTTAATGAAGGATGCTGACCCAGAAACAGAAAATTTTGTAAACATATAAATACAGTGTCACAAGTGCAGTATGGAGGTCTGCACAAGGGCTATGCCAGCACAGAGGAGAGGCTCTTCACTCTAAGTCACATGTGGGCAGAAGTCACTCTGCTAGAAGTGATACAGGGACTTCGTAGAGAGAATGAGTATTACACGTCTGGTGAAAGGAGGAAGGACAAATACATTGCAGGCAGGGAAAGCAACATGCAGAAACATGGAAAATAAAGTCCAGGGAGACAAAACTTGCTTAGTGATCCTGCATCTTAAAGTCCAGGAAAGAATGGAGCATGTTAATACCGGAGAGGTACGGCAAGTGTCAGGTGAAAGAAGACCTCAAATACTTCAAGGATATCAGAGTTTGACCTACAAGTCAGTGCTTCTCAAATATTAGCGTGCGCAGGAATCATGTGGATCTTGTTAGGAAGTGGATTCTGAATCAGAAGGACTGGAGTGGGGCCAGAGATTCTCTAACACGCTTCTGGGTGATGATGCCTGTACTGATGCTCTGTGGACTATACTTTGGGTAGCAAGGCCATGTTAAGTAGTTCACCACATAACAAGACAATATGACAAGTATTACAAGCATGCTATGTAAGTAGTTCACCACATAACAAGACAATATGAGATTGTCACAATGAAAAAGCCATATGTAGGCACTCTGGCTGATGGTGCCAGGGAAGCCTAGTCTTTCCGACTTCAGTGATACCATCTTGGGCCCTCCAGACCAGCTCATCTGTCATTTAAATACCAACAAGTAACCCCAGCAGATGTAGAGCAGGGGACTGCCCAGGTGAGCCCCCTCTGAATTCGTGATCCATGAAATTGTGAGATATAATAAAACAAGTGGTTGTTTTATACCACCAAGTTGTTGGGCAATAAGTTTTGTTGTGTAGCAATAGATAGCCAGAATAAAACTTAGAACCAATTAGAGGGCTTTTAAGAAATATTGATTCCAGGGTGCCTGGGTGGCTTGTCAGTTAAACGTCTGACTCTTGATTTTGGCTCAGGTCATGATCTCATGACCTAGGTAGGGTGGTCTGGGAGGCTTTTGGGTGTATATATTTGAATTGCAGAGAAGAGGTGTTAGCTGCAGATATTGACTGGAGTGGCAACATTATTTAGATAGTAGTTGAAACCAAGAGAATGAATGAGTTCAATCTCTGAGGGACGGCTGT
The DNA here is from genome assembly GCF_008692635.1 of Crocuta crocuta. Lineage (NCBI taxonomy): Eukaryota > Metazoa > Chordata > Mammalia > Carnivora > Hyaenidae > Crocuta > Crocuta crocuta. The sequence continues at coordinate 3,037,673 of NW_027527551.1, read as the reverse complement.
AAGGGATACTTTGATTTTCTAGCTCGACCCCATTCCACCTTTCTTTTATGGTGTCTTCCTATTCAGCAAAGGTGAAAAGGCCTCAAATGACACTTGTCTGAGATCTGGAAAAGCAGATGTGAAGCAGAGGCAATCTCTTCCAGCAATTTCTGCTGGCGAGTAAGGTCGTGCATTCATGAGCGGAGACGTAACTGCAGAGCCGGAGTGAGATGGCCAGAGGATGGCCCCTTGGCTCCTGTACCTCCAACTCCATTCCACCCGTGTATACCCACACCTATTCTTTCTAGGGTCCCACAGACCATTAGGATCTTCTATCTTCTCGTTACAACTCTGTACCCATAATCTTAATTTTTTTTTTGCTAAGTCAACAGTTAACACATTAAAAATCATCTAAGCTATTTGAGAATATCCAGTCCAGATATTCTCATTTAGCAACTCCAGGGTGTGGTCATGGAATCTTTGTTTTTGAATACATTCCAGGTGGTTCTAATAGACAGTGAGACTTAACTAATATGCATGTTAATCTTGATAATTTTGGTACAGAAGTCTTTGGTACAAAGACTTATTTGTCTGTTGCATCTTCTCTGTGTGGATCATGAAGTACAGTTGTTACCCGGTTTTCACAGAAGACACTCAGGGACTGTGATTTATCTTGATTGATACTCTATTGAAGTGAAATGTAGGCCAACCAATGATTCTTGAATTCAACAGCCTTATTATTCGTGTTTATGTACCTATGAAGAACTTTCTTGCACCAAGTAGATGAATAATAAATAATTACAGAAAGAATATTATCAACCAATGTATTTTGTAGAAGACTGGCCAATAAATCTTTTTAACCTCCATAAAGCATTTTCATCAGTATCCATTTATTTGGATTTGGGTTTGATCTGGACTTTAGGTGTAACACAGCACATGAATGAGGTAAACCAGGAGTTGAATCTTTTTTTCATGCCAACAGCATCTAATCAGGCTAAAGTCCTTCAAGTCAGTATTCTGATTAAATGCCCCAATTACCAGGTAATTGCTAGAGAATAGAGGCAACTGACTCATTTATCTTACAAATTCAAAGTTGGAAACTCAAACGAACAAGAATAATTCTAGCTTCACAGTTAGTTAAATGCCAGGCTAAACCTGGTCAATGTCACTGTAAAATATGCCCTCAGCACCACAACCTAAGCATATAGCACCAAAGAGATTTCACATTTACAGAGTATTTTGAAAGGGCACAATCACAGCAGAGAGCTAAAATCCAATAGTGCAAACCACATGGATATACATTTTTCAAGATAAACAGTTCACATGCCTCCTTAATTAAAGTCACTAATGATAATTAACCTCATGGGAAAAATGATTCATCTGATAGGTAAAAATATACTTGGTTTCTTTTTGGTCTAATGTCTTCTTTCTAAAGTTACAGATGAACTGTCTTTCCTTGTACACACATGTACTCAAGAAAGAAAACAGAAAGCTCAGGATAACCCTTCTGTTGAGTTTGGAAAGATTCAGAGTAAAGATCTGATGCTGTATCCTGATCTCCCCTAAATAAGCCTACTACTCTCCCTGAGGAAACACAGAAAGCAAGGCAGTTCTGTTGACTTAAACATTATGTTGGATGACCAGTGATAAATAATGCAAGGTCTACTTACTTTATTGGCTTGCTCAGAGAAATCAATCCAGGGACTCAAATTTATTCACTGAAATGCATGGATCAATTAATATGCATTGTTTACTCCTGGGTTTTAATCACATTTAAAATAAATGCACTGTATTATGACACCATGACGGAGTAAGGTGTGTACAAGTTACCATCAGAGGAACTTTCATTTTCTCATTTTCAGTACAGAAGCAGAATCTCCCATTTTCTCATTTTCAGTATAGATTTGATAGTGAGGAAGAATATTCTATGAATTTCATCATCCATGTAATTGCCAGATTGACCCTCCCCACCCCTTTTGGCCAATAGAAAATCAACGTAAATTCAATAGGAAAGGGATGGATGAGATGTTCTTTTGGCCCTAAGACAAAAATCACAAGGCTTTGGGAGCATGTTTAACTAAAGCAGTATAAGCTTTAATAAGGGGCTGTGTATGAATGTTCCATCTAAGGCAGATTTGGGTGACTCTTTTCATCCAGGATCCATCTTGGCCACTCCTCATATTGCATCTCCAATTTCAACATAAAAACCCTGGGTAAGGAAGATGCAGGTAACTTGTTCAGCACTGAAATTCAGGTCCACTAGTAGGGTCCATGTCACCTCCTTCATGAGCTTTAAAAGCAAGTCATATGAATTGGTGTCTCTCTGGTGTGGCATAATAGATGCTGTGATGTGACACCTAGGTCCTGTTTTTGGCATCTGGACAATTCTTTCCTTCAGTTTTCTGGAGTGTTGGCTGATGCAGACTCCCAGCGAAGTTACCCTTCATGAAATGCCAACAAATGACAGAAGCTATACTGCACGGTGTTACAGTCTCTTCCTTTCCCATGTGTATACATGCATGCTGGTAGTGACAGTCATAAAGAAGCCTAGATCCTTGCCTCAATTTTGGGTAATCATGAAGGGCCATTCTAGCTCCAGAGCTCCCTCTGAGATCAAAAGAGATCTTTGTGGCAAATTCATCAAAATGCATCTTCCTCCTCTGCCCAACTCAGCTCCCCTCACTTCCTTGCTGGTATTGTTCCTTGGAGCACTCCCCACTAAACCTCCTGCAAGCAAATCTCCATCTCAGCGTTTGTTTCCAAGGAGCCTCAACCTAAACTACATCAATACCATCTTTTGAAAATTGGGTCTAATTCAGTTCCTAGAAACATTCCAGGCCATTTGTATTTGGTATGCTTAGATAAATGATCACAAAGTTGAAAAACCTCATTGATTAGGACAAATTAGTGTTTGTCATCCATCGGACATTACTTAACTGGGCTCATTTAAAATAATATGGTAACTTCCTTTTTTAAGATATAGAACCACACCTTTATTTATTTGGTTTATAAAATGTGCATATATCTAGCATACATTACTTAAAGCTGTTAAATCTCTCGAGTGCTGGACAGGGCAAATTATTTTCAACACTTAGACATTCTAGAAGCACTCTTTGCAAAAACTGATATGCTAACTACAGATAATTTTCTTCTTTAAAGCAGATCATCAAAGGTCCTTGTTGAGGGAACATTTTATCGGTTTCTGATTACTGTGTATGTTGAATCAGTGACTTGTTTTAAACATCCATTTTTATGATTATATATCTTTATCTTTCATTTACTTCAAGTTATTATCATATTACTATTGTGATAGAGATTTCTAAATTAACACTGAAACACTATGAACCAAATCAGCATATATTAATGGCTAAGGTATACTGAATGCCTACTCGTTCCCAAGTGCTTTCTGTGTATAAACTCACATTAATTCTTAACAGGAGATAGATACTATTATGATCATTATTTTCCAAATGAGGAAACTTGCTCAAAGTCACAAACCTAGGAAGCAACACAGCCAAATGATTGAACCCAAGTGATTTGGCTCAAGAATCCATGCTCTTAGCCACCCCACACACTACTTTCTCAATATCTAGAAATCTAGGCCTAGGAAAGGAGAGAAAGGGTTAAAATATTCTGTGAATGTATAGAAAAGAAAGATTACTCTTCTTTAGAGAACTCAGGTAAGGTGATATTTGAATGAGGTTCTAAAATATGAATAGCATTTAGAGGTTATAGAGAATATCTTTCACCTTTAAAAAAGGCCCTACAAGAAAGTCTGACTTACTAGCAGTTTCAGCAAAGAGAAAATAAATAGAAAAAAACCCACCTAGCCAACTGTGTTTCTCCATCTATTAATAAAAATAAATCATTGTATGCCTGGCACTGTAAAGAATATAAAGACTTTTTATGTATGGTCAATGTCTGGAGAAATGTATAAACTAGTTGGGTGGGTGAGACACTGAACTTGAAAAAAGTAACAAGCAGGGTGCCTGGGTGGCTAAGTCGGTTAAGCTTCTGACTTCGTCTCTGGTCATGATCTCACAGCTCATTGGTTGAAGGACTGTATTGAGCTCTGTGGTGACACCTCAGAGCCTGGAACCTGTATTGGATTCTGTGTCATCCTCTCTCTCTGCCCCTCCCCTGCTCACACTCTATCCCTCTCTCCTTCAAAAATAAATAAATGTTAAAAAATGTTTTTTTAAAGAAAAAGGGAACAAGTAATAACTATAAAGCTTTATAGGGTGAATGTCAAATGAGAGTATAATTGGGTGAATAGGTAAGAGAGAGCTGACTGGCGTCAGCAATCCTGCCCCCCCACCCCATCCTCAGGATGTATTTTCAAAGGCTCATTGAAAGGCAGGTACGTGGGATTTGCCAGGGGATAGGAGTGGAGTTTACTAGGAAATATTTGGGGGGGTAGAGGTGAAATGAGACCAGGATCCAGGGTGCAAGAAACTCCCTGAGAGTAGATTGGGACTGAGCTTTTCAAATCCTAGGGTTTTCAAGACTTAACCTTTTTAGCATCTTATGGAGGTGGACAAAGCTAAGAGGAAAATGGTAGAGTGGTGTTTTTAAGGGAAGGCTATGCCCTGTGCCCTAGTCCCCCAGCCTTTCCAGAGGCCTCCATGCCCCAAGTGGCATGGAAGGCAGAACCGACTGGGACAAGGAGCATCCCAGGAGTACCAAATAAGGACAAAAGACAGATTATGCTAGATTCTGTAAGACCCCTGGGGCCTTTGAGTAATGGGGTAGGGTGGCAAATCCCAATAAGAACTGAGACTCATTCTTTCTTTTTTTTTTTTTTTTTGTCATCTTGCCCAGTGGAATCTCACGTCATCTAATTTAAGGTTTGGGATGAATTCATTACTCAGATGTTTTTTGGTCAACCAAGTATGGTAGTGAAGCAAAATTCATACCAGCTGTGGGCAATATATATATATACTAAGTTTTCTGGGATTACATTAAAAGCATCATTGCCTGGACATGTCAAGAAATTTCATGGGAAAAAGATGAGATTTGTTAGAATCCTTGAAGACTGAATAAAATTAAGGAAAGTGAAAGTAGGGAGTGGAGAACGTTCCAATGGTGTGTGCAAAAACATAAAGAAGAGATGTGCCATTCCTAGGGGACGGGATACTTTAGGTACTTCTCAAAAAAAAAAAAGCATTAAGGGCACAATTTTTAATAAACGTATCTTTGAGATGACTCTAAGCAAAAACTGTCCATATCTGTTTCTAAAGAGTCTCTGACACTTCTCAGTATGTACTAGACTCATTTAAACTGCAGGTTTAATTTATCGTCATCATCATCACGCATCAACCCCTCATCTCCCCGAGCTGTACTCTGAAGAGTGTCAGTGATGGGACACTCCATTGCCCTATTCTTCAGGAGTTCGGTTGAACATGGGCTCCTCCAGTATTTCTCTGCCCTGTCATAGTCCACTATGGCCAAAGCCCAAAGACGCCTCACATGGGTCAGAAATTAACTGTGTATCCATCCTTTATTAACAACTGTGGACTGAGTCCCTGTGCATGCATTCTTTTTGCTATGAAAGTTAAACAACTTTCCCTCCTCACCAGTTAGTGAAAACTGCTGAATCTGCTCTTCTCCAAACCATCTGTTGTTTCCATTAGAGACAATGTTAACCTGTGTCAGCCAGGTGCATAACCTGCAAAACCCAAATTCTTCTATGTAAAGTGGTTTTCTTATTTGCAGAAGGATAAAGAACCATGGGCCTATATTCTATATAAATGCTATTTTAAAATACCATTGTCTAGTATTTAGCTATAGAAATTGGTGACTATTTAGAAAAGTCCTGGTATTTAATTTTATCTGTGCATATTCAATCAGGGAAAATATATGCAGACACAATTTCCTCTACTTCTTTTTCTTTGTGTCTCCACACTTTGCTAGCATCCACTCTTTATCTCCTTCTTCCTCTCCCCATGCCCCCATACTCCCCCAGACTCACTGCATGGCTGGGCTCTGGTCCATAGCTTCAAGGAAAAGGAAAGGAGGCTCTCTTAACTCCTTACACCATCTCTTCTATTCGCTTTAATAACAATGAATTTGTTCCCTTGCTCTACATCTTTCTTCTCTTCCTTCCTCTTGCTCTTTGTTTCTAATGACAATTGACATTACTTTCTACACGATTCATTTCCTGTATCACAGACCTACCAGACCCTGACCCTGCTGAGTAGAAAAACTCTTTCACCCTGATAAATTACCCAAGGTAAATATTTTGGGAGATGTATTCAAGACTGATAAATGATTTTTAACAATGAACAATGACATATATCCCAAGATACTCATCCTTGCTCCTTAAAGATGCTAAATTTAAAGCTATAGACTTCAGAATGGGGGCAGCATGGGTCAGATGCGATGTTCCTTAAAGAAAAGTGCATTGGAAATGATCTAGACATGGTCAGAGAATGATTTTCTATAGGCTCTTTGAAACATCATCAACAGTTACAGAGGAATGCTATCTGGCAAGTTTCCTCATTTGGGGGCTATGTCAGATGTCCATAAATGACATGAACATAAAATTCTAACTTGAATCCAGTGTAACTGAATGTTGTAATTACTACTATTTGTGTTTTTTCTAACAGTTCCAATTTAGAGGGAGGCACATCCATATGCAAACAATCAGGATGAGTATCGATAGCCCAATTCTACTCCTTAGAAGAGGCAAGGACCCCCAACAAGCTAATATTTACATCAAGTAAATTCTAAGGAGTTTATTCAGGGTACTATAGTCCTGACAAGAGTATTCTCACAGGGGACTAAGACAACAGATTTGAAACTACTAATTCTGTCACTGCAGTTGTTAGTAGAAGGCCAGCTTGAGCATGAGACTGACCTGGAACTTGTTATGCTTTTCCTTGAATGCTGCACAAGTAAAGCCCCAGAGGAAGGTGATCCCCCAACCACAGGGAGTGTGCAGCCTGGCTTGGGCAGTTTGCTGCAAGGCAGTAGAGTAAACAAAAGACGAGGCTGAGTTTGAGAACTTGACAGTCACAGAGAGAGCAAGGCACAATAGGCTAGACCACACAAGTAGTGACCCGTGTCCCAATGTCAGTGATCTGATGAGCTACTCCCACTCACAGAAGGGGAGAGAGGAAAAGGGATTCCTCCAAGCAGCTCCCACCTGGAGAGAAAGTAGAAGTCCTTCTCTTTTAGGGGACTCAAATTCCCTAAAAAGAAACCCCCAAAGAGCATTGTGTATGATTTCATTCTATATTAGTTTGCTAAGGCTGCTGTAACAAACTATCATAGACCAGGTGGCTTAAGCAACAGGAATTCATTATCAGAAGTCCTAAATCAAGATATTGGCAGGGTTGGCTCCTTCTAAGAGCTGTGAGGGCAAATGCTGTTCTAGGCCTTTTTTCTTGGTTTGTAGATGGCAATCTTCTATGTGCCTTCACATTGTCTTCCCTCTATGCTTGTCTCTGTGTCCAAACTTCCTCTTTTTTATAAGGATGCCAGTCATACTGGATTAGCCCTCTACCCCATGACCTCATTGACTTGATTATCTTTGTAAAGACTCTCTGTCCAAATAAAGTCACATTAAGTATAGTATTTTTCTTGAATCATGTGTTCCAGAAAAGGCTAGTTTAATAAATATCGCAGTTTGTCAACATATACAACACGAGCCAGACAGCAGAATGTCTTACTCCAAAGTATGCGTGTGCTTTTGGAAAGCACTGCTCCCACCGCAGAGCCCAGCCATGCCGCTCCAATAGCTGTCAATTCTGAACAAGGCTTCTGGGAATGGCATACCTGGCTTCATGAAGGCTTCCGGGCCTTCCACCTCAAACAGAGTCTCTGTCAGGAACACGCATAACCAGCTCGTTTGTACATGTTCCCTGTCAGAACTGTTCAGCGATCCTGAGATGCCGTCTCTAAATATTTACAAAGTACTATTTATAAGAATGAAAGAGAATGTTCTTGCTCCACAATGTCGGGCATATGGTAGCAGCATGAAATAGAAGATAAATCGTGCTGGGTGATTCCAACTGGATTTAATACCAGCAATAATTATTTTTAATCAGATGGAAAGTTCCCTCGGTGATACCAGACCATCTAACATTGGAAAATAATTTTGTCAGTTCTCATTGTTGGATGCTATTTCTGTAAATAATCTCCCAGGGTCTTTGAAGCCTAACTTCTTTTCCTTTTATCTTTTCTCATTCTTTCTTTCCCAGTTCTCTAAATCCTGGCTGTTGTTTACAGAATGCCTTTACTGAATTGTATAAAGCATCTGGGGCTTAGCAAATTCTCTCATAACCATATGGAATTTCAACAAATGTCTTGATTCTCCATGTACTTCTTTCCTCTTGGAACCCCCAAAAAGAGGAAAGCAAAATATACTAACCTGAGAGCAGCCCAGATCAGGTGATATGCCACTGGTGTTTGGCGTGTGCTGGTGGTGTGGGGCTGGGAGACGATCAGAGATGCTGCTGGGTCACCTTCAAATGGGCACCTTACAGCACGGACTGTGTGTGCACGCATACCACCACATCCACCTACACCTCAGGAAAACACAGAGAAGCATTTCCTAGCCAGCTATGATCTGGAATTTTTTAAATAACTGGCAATGTAAAAAATAACTGATTATTTCACTGCATTCACTTGTAGGTGTAAAAATCATGTGTAGGAAAATAGTAAAAATCCTATTTCCAAGCAATACAAAGAGGAGGTTCACAATCTGTATCAATAGGTGAACAGGGGAAAGTCATGTCTCTGATGCAAACCCACACATCAGTTCAGGCTACAGAATCCTCCGTCACAGTGGGGATTTTTTTTTTTTTTCTGGGCTTTGTACCATCCTGGGAGGTGGCACTGGAAACCTAAGTGCCTCACGGAGAGAGCACAGTCCAATGTTAGGCCCACCAAGTTGCCCTCTCCAAGTTCCCATGTTTATTGACTGCCAGGGGGCTCTAGCCTGTGAGCTGAGGACTTTGCCGAACTTTCAATCCTAGAGCAAGCAGCATTTTTGCTAACAAACAAAACTCGATTTCCTACAGGTAAGAGAAAGAACATGAGGAAAAAAAATCCCCTTACAAGAAAGTATTGAGGGCCTTTGATTGGCTCTGGCTGAGGAGGGAAGTCTCAGCAATTCCTGCTTCTGGATCCTTTTGCCCACGTATCTCCCTGTTTCTGGAAAAAGTGGCTTTGTGTTTGGGCTCCTCCTGCCAAACTGTAGGCCAACTGTTGCATCTAAACTCTCCAGGCCACTGAGAAACCACGTTATTCCTACTGCTTTCCTTTGGGCAGAATGAACCGGGCCCCAGGCCACTGCCCACCACTCCTGGGTCTGCTACTCCGCAGGAGCCCTCCAGGAGGGCAGCAGGTGCCGGGGTCACAAGACTGTCCACGGCACACTGGCAACTTGAAGCCCTGGAAGTTTTGGGTGCACTCCTATCTATGACTGAGCTTGGGATCTTGCCTTCAGACAAGTAATCCATTTCCCAGCCTGCCTCTGAGACTGGAAGAAAGAGGCCTTATCGATTTTCCATTTACAACTTTCATATGATGCCCAGAGGTATACAATCCTTGGGGTCACCAAGCAAAGGAAAGTTAGACACATTAGCGCATACACTAAAAAAGTAAATGATTCAGGGGACTGAGTAACAATGCCTTCCTCAAGTCCGGTAATTTCCATTCTTTCCTCTTACAGAAATGAAGAAGGAATTGTCACCTGATATATTATTAGAAATAATTTTGGAAAATAGATCATCATGTGATTTTTTTTTTTTATTGCAAATAGCTCAGAGGAATGAACGCAATTGGTAACTATGCTATAGCAAAACTCCTTCTATTTCATCTACTTACATAGCATTTTGCTAAAATACTTAAAGATATTTATTAATTGTGAGGGATGGGTTTATGCACTTTACACACAGTTACTCATTCAATACTCACAACAACCCTATAAGGTAAGTTTTACTATTATAGCTAATTTACAGATGAAAAAGGAAGCTCAGAGAGGTTGACTACTGTCGAAGTTCACAGAGCAGTAAGTCAGAGAACTGGGACCTACAATCAGGTAGATGCCCCAGAGTCTATGCCATGCTAATATAATTTTCTTCAGCTTATAGTAATAAAAGCAATAATGACAATGAAACTGATGCTGAACCCTAACTTAATTTTAGCAGTAAATATATCCATCCACTGATAGATCAATGAATTGAAAAATTTAAAAATCCCTATCCATATTGAGATAAATTTCCAATAAAATTTTACTTTTTAATTTGATTAAACTCTGTAACACATTCTTGTTATTTTTTTATTAGCTTGACAGTTCTAATATTTATAACCAAACCAGAAAATATTTTATCATTTAAAGGCTTGGTCACTGTGAATTAAAACATTAAATTTCAATGTATACGTATTTTTTTGTTGCAAGTATAATGGAGTAATAAAGATTTTTAAGCAAAAATACCACATTAAGATAAATTTCAGCAGTGGGACACTGAAAGAGAAAAAGAAATGATATAAAATTACCAATTTTTAAAAACTGGGCTTATGTATTTTTCTCATTCTTGTATTTATCTTTGCTATGTATCTGAAATACTAGAAATTTTTTTATACCTACACACCCATGAATTTTTTAAGTGGATAATGTTGAATATCAGACCACTATGGTGTTTAGATTCCTTTGGGTTTCTTAGTTTCACTTTATTAAGGTATGATTGACATTTAAAAAGTTGTATATATTTACGAAGAGAAGTATACACCCATGAGATCATCACCACAATTGGTCATAAACATTACCCATCATCTTCCAAAATTTTCCTTTGTATATTTCTAAAAGACCAATGCAAGGGTTTATTTTTAAATGCCAATATTTACAGTTGCTGGAAATTACACCTTTTCTAACTACTTAGGCTTAGGATAAAAAATATTTGAGTGTCAATTTAGAAATGTACAATCAGGGTGCCTGAGTGGCTTGGTTAAGCATCTGACTCTTGATTTCGGCTCAGGTCATGATCATGTGGTTTGTGAGTTCGAGCCCCACTTTGAGCTCCATGCTGACAAAGGGGAGCCTACTTGGTATTCCCTCTCTCTCCCTCTCTCAAAATAAGTAAACTTTAAAAAAATTAAAAATAAATAAATAAAAACGTGCAAAGGGTTACATAGTTTTGCCAAAGTATTTTCAGTATTGTATGAACAAAAATGTTCTACTGCTCTAGTAGAACTAGACTGCTCTAGTCTGTGGGCATCTGCCCTCCACTCCTGTGTGTTAGTTCTCTTACACCTAACATAGTCTCACTTAATTTATTAATGAGTATTTACTAAGCACAAGCTATATGCTAGGAAGGGCAGCAACATACCAATGAACAAGACAAAAATATTACTGATATTATGAAATTGTGTGATGCTAATTCCTTCTGTATAACTTTTTCTTATGACTCCTCTGTAGCTCCTGGGTTTCCTTTCCATATATTATTTTCAGCTATGTCCTGGTTCCCATGAGTATAGAAAGCATTAAAATTATTTAAGTTATGGGGCCCCTAGGGAGCTCAGTCGGTTAAGCATCTGACTCTTGATTTAAGCTTCGGTCATGATCTTATGGTCTCTGAGTTTGAGCCCTGCATTGGACTTTGTATTGACAGTCTGGAGCCTGCTTGGGATTCTCTCTCTCCCTCTCTCTCTGCCCCTCCCCTGCATGCACATGCTCTTTCTCTCTCTCTCTCTCAAAATAAACAAAAAATTTTTTAAAAAATTTAAATTATGAAATATTTAAAACATACATAGGCGTATAAGAAACAATAAAACTGGTGTTTCTTGTTTAAAATTGGGTATTCTTACTACCCAAGTTTAACAAATCTTAACATTTTGCTCAAAATGTTTTTATATTAAACAGTGAAGCAAAATAAGAAAATATTACATACATAGTTGAAGCTACCTGAGTACTCCTCCCTTCGATAGGGTTTCCTCCCTTCTCAGAGTTAATTTATACTCCCAACTGTACTTATAATTCTTAAGAAACCTTTATACTTTTACTACATATAAACATCATAGAGGTGTATTGTTTTATGTTTTCAGACTGGATGAAAAGAGTAAAATTTTGTACATATTCTACAACTTGTTTTTGCTTTTAGTTTATTTATTTAGTTTGAGAGAGAGGGAGTGCATGCCTGTGAACAGGGGAGGGGCAGAGAGAGCCAAAGAGAGAGAGAGAGAATCGCAGGCAGACTCTGCGCTATCAGCACAGAGGCCGACAGGCTCAATTTCGTGAACCATGAGATCACGACTTGAGCTGAAATCAAGAGTTGGATGTTTAACCGACTGAGCCACCCAGGTGCCCATCTGCAACTTGTTTTTGTACTCACCTCTCTTTTTTTTTTTTTTTGAGATTTATACAGTCTGTACATGTGATTCTAGTCACATCCATTCATTTTTCTTTGCTATATAATATTTCATTGTATGAATAAAACCACATTTGCTTAACCATTCTTATTTGATGGACATTTGGGTTGCTCCTCATTTCCCATATTATAAACAACATGGCAATGAACATTCCTGCACACATTTCCAGCATATGTTTTTGAGAGTTTCCCTGTGTTCTACATCAAGAGGTGAAACTGTTGGGTTGTGGAGTTTTAGTTTCAACTTTCTTAGGTACTGTTAACCTGCTTTTCAAAATTGTTGCAGAAACTTGCACTCTAGCAGGATACAAGCATTACTTCTTCTATTATTTTCGTGAGTACTCTTGAATTTTTAAAATGTATACACCTATGTTAGTGTTTGGAAGATTGTCTTTGGTTCTTCCTCTCTTCCCAGACCTGTACCTCTACAAACTCTTCGATCCTTCTTTCTCTCACCCATCAGACATCCAGTCAAACAGCCCCCAGAGCAGCTCTGGTCTCTTTGCTTTTAGGCTTCTTTCATTTTGCGATAGACATAAGCTCCTGTCTTGTTCAAGCCACTGTTACTGCTGCTTTCTCTGTTCTTTGGAATCAATTCATTGTGCCTGCAAATTGTTCCATCCCTAATATAAATTATGTATCATGACACGTTCATTTTCATGATAAGGTTTGGCACTTAGTATTTTCATGACAAAGTGGAAAGGCAGAGAGATTTGTCATTTGATTCATTCCACTCTAGTTTCAAATGCTTGAAAAACTGTTGGGCTTCCCTCAAGTTTGCTCAGTCAGGCAGCAATTTCCAATGACTTTAGCCAGCATGTTTGAAAACTGTGGTTTTCATGTCATAACTATCTGAGCCTCCACAGTAAAATAAATCTTTTATTTTCAACTGTCAAATTCTCTATGAAAAAGAACTAATACTTTTGGGGGGGGGAGTGTGCATGCAAATGGGGGAGGGGCAGAAAGAGAAAGAGAATCTTAAGCAGGCTCCATTCCCAGTGCTCAGCACAGAGCCCAACACAGGGCTTGATCTCACAGCCATGAGATAATGACCTGAGCCAAAATCAAGAGCCAGATGCTTAACCGACTGAGCCACCCAGGTGCCCAAAGAAATATGTTTAAAGCCAGACCCCATTAATTGCTGTGAAACTGCCTTCTGTGTTACTTACAAGTGTGTTCTCCGTTTACTGGATATATGGACACTCATGACTTGCCTTCCTCATAATTTTCACTGTGTCCACACTAAATCCTCATCATCCTAAAGACAAGGTGGATACTTGTCAGGAATGTTTTGATTTAAAACGAGAGAAATTTCATACACACGAACTTAACAAAAGCATCATTTCTTTGTTCGTGCCAGTAGTAGTTCATGGGACCTAGATCTGTCGACTTCTGGCATGGCTGAGCCAAGTGGTGTCATCAGAAATCTGTTTCTTTACATTTTAAGGCCTGCCCTCCTCTGTGGTGGCAGGATTTCTCTGTATTGTGGAGAAAATAGTCCTCAGCAGTCTTTAATGTTAACATTACCATCCCCAAATGGGCTGCCTCTGACTTTCCTGGCTTAGGACATATGCTCACCTATGAACGAATCCATAGCTGGGGACAAAGTGTTCTGATTAGAAAGGACCCCATGCCACCCTTGTAGCCCAGGCTACTGCACGGGCAGTGTGTAAGAAGAGAAGGAAAAAAAAGAGGGATTTTATCACTAGAAAAGAGCATACTTTGAAAGAAAAGACAGCAGATGTCTACTACTTGGGCAGTTCAACAACTTTAAGAGTAAGAAGGTCAAAAAATGTGTTACTTTCAACATCTTTGGATGCTGTCTGGGTCTCACCCTTTTCATCTTACTATATTTTACAGCTGACTATATTTTACGACTAACCTGTACAACTAAAACTTATTTTTTTTTGTATACAGGTTTCTCGCCCTCTAACGGCTCTTCCAGACTTCTGGCTTTTCACCCTATAGGTGCATGACTGAGAAGTTTGAGGCTGTGTAGGCATGGGGACTTTATAATTCTTTGCTTTAAAATATGGAAGAGTTGAGTTTAAATGCTTTAGGGGATAATGAGGTACAGAGGGAAGCAGCCCTGACTTAAGAAGTGTTTTGAGAGATCAGGACCCTGGATGCTATCGTTGTGTGAAAGGAATAGTTCTGACAACTACCATCTGGTAGAGGTTGTCTCTCATAGATTTTTCTGTCTCTGGAGTTTCAGCTCCAGTTCATACAGGGACCTTACCACGAGCCAGGCAGACAGAGGAGGCCAGGACATGATAGAAGCAGGGGTGGACCAAAGGCTGTTGGCCAGTCATCCAAATGGAAATGGTGCCCTCAGCCTTGACCCAATGGCATCAATAGCCATGTGTTCCTGATGTAGTAAGCAGCATAAGACAACAAACAGTATGCAAGTCAAGGGGTGACCATGTCCGAGTACCAAGTGTGGGACAGGGGTCCACAAAGCAAAAGTGGGTATTGAGAGATCAGTGTTCTTCCCTCAAGAATAGGTGAACTTGGGGTGCCTGAGTGGCTCAGTTAGTTAAGTGCCTGACTTCAGCTCAGGTCATGATCTCACATTTCATGAGTTCGAGCCCTGCATCAGGCTCTGTGTTAACAGCTCTGTCCTTGGAGCCTGCTTCAGATTTTGTGTCTCCCTCTCTCTCTGCTCCTCCCCTGCTCATGAGCGCTCTCTCTCTTTCTCTCTCTCAAAAATAAACAATAAAAAAAGAATAGGTGAACTCACCAAACCTCAGATAAGTGGTTTAACATTAAAAAACAAAAAACTTCACACCCAGCAGGGAACCTCAGGTATAACTCAAGAAACAAATGCAATAATAGCACAATTACAGAGACTAGGAGGTGGAGGCTTTGACCCTGGGCATGCAGCTGCCAGGTGATTCCCAGATCACAATGACTGGAGGGTGTGTGAGAGCTTATACCTTGGACTTGAGTCACAAGGGCTGAGAAACCTGGAGCTGAGTTTTCCGGTTAAGTTATCAGCTGCCACAGCCTAACAATGAAGAGGAAGAAGATAAATATGAGGCAATTCTCAACTAGTTTATAAACTTGCACTTATATCTGTATCTTGAAGCACCTACTACAGTGCTAGGCATTGTATTCAATACAGACTTATTGAATTAAAGGAGGAATGACATAAACACACACTCATCTGTGAATGAGACCATACATCAAATGGGGGGGGTAGGTGGATGACAAGCATGGCCACAAATGGTAAGAATGCTGGCTGGGCCATCCGGTATGTGAACTTGGTCAGCTTGTTGCAGTGCTCTACCAAACAAGCCAACCAGCTTCCGCCAACACCTGCAGGAGCCACCAAAACTCCTGTTAATATCAGTCTGCCCTTCTACATCCAGGGTTGATGCGAGTACCTAGGTCTATACTTGCTGAACTCTGGAGTTATTGGAGAGATAACAGTAAGAGCTATTAGAATTAGAAATATGGGGTTTTCACCCCCATAATAATGACATCTGCAGGCCCAGTACTATCTAGGAAAGGATTTTTGTCCTTTTTAAATTTGTGTACTGGTCTGGTCTGGTGCAATACTATAGGGCATTCTCACCCATTGTGTCTTTCTGGCTCCAATATAAGGAAAAGCCTCTTGCTCCTTATTTGCTCATTTCCTTCTCAAAAGGCAAGTAAACTTAAGTTTTAGAGGAAATCCTTTTGTGGCTTCTGTGACCACTAGTCATATGAGATTGCAAAATAGTTTTTGGAACCTCTTGGGAATCAAAAATTGTAGGTGTTGCCAGATTATCTTGGCCATCATTGGGCTGACAGCTGTCAAATCCAGGTTGTTCTCATGCCCAAGTGATTATTGGGAGCCAGGCCAGACCTCCAAGCTGGTGTCCGAGGGCACACACAGTCAGAGTGGGCAGTGGGCACGAGGCATGGTCAAATCTGAGCTATACTCGGGTCAAGACAGGCAGCTAGCCTGCAAAGTAAGTTATCAGAGTTAAATAAGGCAAGGTTCCCTGTGGGGATAGAAATAGAGTCTGTAGCCCTTGTACCAAAGAACATTTAGGTGGGGGGAAAAAAAGAAAAATGCATCGAATAGCTCTGTATGCCCAAAGTGTCCTTGACGTTAGGGGAAGCTTGGTGAGAAGACATTATGGATCTCTCACATCACAGTCTGAGATCTTCTTCATTGGTCACTAACTCCTTCATTCTCAGAGCTCTATCTGTGAAAGGGAATCCGTTCCTACTGTGTGAGTCTTCGCTTATATGGACTCATCTCCAAACACTCCCTCTGTACACACTTAGGAGTTTGTAAGCCTTATTTCATGGGAGGCTCAGGTCTTCTCATTTGAATTAGGGTTGGGAGCAGGTATAGGGACCGCCATCTATGGGAAGGCGGTGGTGCTGGGGAGGAGGCCTCCCCACTGTCCTCCTGACCATCTTCCCCCAGAGGCAGGGCAGGGGCAGTCCTCTGCTGAGATCTGCTGCCACAAGCCTGGGCACGAGCGCAGGGTGAGCACTGCGGATTCCACCCTTGCCCGTGGGGCTTGGCATCTGTGTGCCAAGTCCGGGGCTTCTGCATTGTGCACGAACACTGGGGAGAAGGTGGCAGCTCTGGACAGACATTCTCTCCTCACCCACATAAATCCTCAGAGGGTTTCCCTCTGTGGGTTTATAAAAGCCCATTATCTAATTCATGACTCAGAGAATTGAGCTCTCCAGCAAGAGGCTTTTTAAGTCACATTTGGAATAATTTCTCAGCAATTCATTACATAGGAAAACAGGTCCTTTTTGTTCTAAATCTTAGCTCAGGAATGCAGTGCCTCTCTGCCAGATTCATTAACAAAACCTGGGAATGGAGGCTGAGCCTCTAGCCAGTTTCTTAAATGTACCGAAACTTGCTGATCATTGAAATGTACATTTTTACTTTTGGCTGGAAATGATTCATGGGCCTCAGCTTGCAGGAAATGGCGATGTCACTTTCAAATGCCCAGGACAGTGCCAGACCAAGTGCCCATTGTGAGATGGGGCTTAATGTGTGGCGACAAGGACACGGCCACATGTCATTTTTCCGAATGGCAGCAGAAGGGAGGGCCAGGAATGAACGTGGTCACAGCTTGAGGGGGAAAAAAGCTCCCCTTGTTGGCAAGACAGTGACCCACAGCCCAGCAGAGCCCCGCCACAGGACCAGACTGTTCAAACTCCTGGTCACACCGATTATGATCCCTGTGGAAACAGTCTGGGTTTGCCACCCCAGGCCGCTCTGTACAGAGTGCCGGGCAGGGTTCTCTACCCAGAGGGAGAAGAGCCATGGCCAACGCGCCACAGATCGATGAAGCTGGCAAAGTGGGGAGGGGCATGAGGAGCTGGATATACTGATTTCTAAATACTTATTTTTATTTATACCATGTGTGACAGATTATATATAAGAATATGCAATTTGTTACTCATATGTTTAAAATATTTAATATGTTTAAAAGAGAATCTTAAAATAATTTGAAACGTATATACCTTTTAAACCTTTTTGATGGTGGTACAATACACATGACATAAAATTTAGTATCTTAACCATTTTGAAGCAAGCAGTTTAGTGGTATTAATGACATCCAAATTGCTGTGTAACCGTAACCACCATGCATCTCCAGAGCTCTTTTTGTCTTGCAAAACTGAAACTGTATGCATTACACTAACTCCCCATTCCCCCCTCCCTCAGCCCCTGGAAGCCACCTTTGTTTCCTGTCCTTATGACTTTGACTTCTCTATCCCATACACATGAAATCACAATACTTGTCTTTTTGTGACTGGCTTATTTCACCTACCATGACATCCTCAAACTTTAGTCATGTCATAGCATATGTCAGAATATCCTTCCTTTTTTTCTTTTCTTAATATGTATTTATTTTTGAGAGAGAGAGAGACCAAGACAGAGCGCAAGTGGGGAAGGAGCAGAGACAGACACAGAATCTGAAGCAGGCTCCAGGCTCTAAGCTGTCAGCACAGACATGGGGCCAAAACTCAGGAACGGCGAAATCATGACCTGACTCAAAGTCAGCTGCTTACCGACTGAGCCATCCAAGTACCCCAGACTATCTTTCCTTTTAAGCAATATTTTATTGTATGTACATACTACCTCATCTGTCGATGGACACTTGAGTTGCTTATGCTGCTATGGACATGGCTTTACGTCAGCTGGGATTGCCTTAACAAATTACCATAGAGTGGGTGGCTTACATAAGAGAAATTTATTTTCTTACAGTTCTGGATGTTGAAAGTCCAAGATCAGGGTGCCAGCATGGTCAGGTTCTAATGAAAGAGCTCTTCTGGATTGTACAGGGCCTCACATGGGAAAGAAGAGAGAGGGAGAGAGAGAGAGTGCGTAAAAAGAGAGAGAGCAAACTCTCTAATGTCTCTTACAAGGGTACTAATGCCATTATGAGGCTTCCTTCATGACCTCAACTAAACCTTATTACCTCCCAAATGCCCCATTTCTAAACACCATGATATTGGGGGGTTAAAGTTTCAACATATGAGGGGACACAATTCAGCCCATTATCAGTATGCAAATATCTCTTCAAGACCCAGCTTTCAATTCTTTTGGGGTATATACCCAGAAATGGAATTGCTGTATCAAGTTTTTGAGGAACTGTGATACTTCCTTCCATAGCAGCTGCACCATTTTACAGTCCCACCAACAGCTCTTGGGTTCCAATTTCTCCATATCCTCACCAACACTTGTGATTTTCTGCGTTTTTGAGAAGAGCCATCCTAATGGGTATGAAGTGATATCTCATTGTGATTTCGATTTGTATTTCCTTAATGATTAGTGATGTTGGGCATCTTTTCATGTGTTTACTGGCCACTTGAAAACATGTAATATTTACTTTTAATTAATATATACTTATATATTATATAATATATACTTTATATATATTAATTAAAAGTACATGTTAATATAAATCCTGGGGAAAAAACCTAAAAGAAACTATACTGTAAGGTTATTGATTATGCTGACCAAATTAAGGGTGGTTTTTTCCCTTATATTTTGTTATACGTTCTGAATTTCTTTTAATAAGGAGGGTTTTCTCTTATAATTACAGTTGTTGTATCATTAGCATCACCATCTAACATTTATTGTTAAATAATTTTGTTGCTGGCACTATAATAAGCATTTAACATGTATTATTCCAAATAAACTTTACGATCACCATTGGTAACTGGCAGCACAATTATTTGCATATATGTTATTCTGCTTAAAAGAAAAAAAAAAGTCCTGTTCAACAATCTCAGGACTATCAAGGGGACCTACCACCAACTTCATTAAAATCTTTTATTGGNCACGAACCGTGAGATCATGACCTAAGCGAAAGTCGGACGCTTAACCGACTAAGCCACCCAGGCGCCCCTTTTATTGGTCACTTCTATAGCACATTCTGTCCCTGAGATCTAAGTTAGCCCAGTAGATAAAACAAACTCTTTGCACTGTTGTTTTCAGCAGCACTCTGTAGAGGGAATAATTACCTCTACACTTGGGCACTTAGGTGGCTCAGTCAGTTAAGCCTCTGACCTTGGCTCAGGTCATGATCTCATGGTCCATGAATTTGAGCCCCACATCTGGTTCTGTGCTGAAAGCTCAGAGCCTGGAGCCTGCTTCTGCTTCTGTGTCTCCCTCTCTCTCTGCCCTTCCCCAGCTTGTGCTCCCTTTCTCTCACTCTCTCTCACTCAAAAATAAATAAGCATTTAAAAAATTTAAAAAAAACAATGTAAAAAATAATTAATGAGCACCTACTATGCAGCAGGCACACAGACACTGGGTTACAGACAAGATGTTAACAGAAAAGACAGTCCCCATCCCCACCCTCCAGGCTTTGGCAGAGGTAGGCATGTGACAAGCTTCTGTAGCATCGTATAAATGCTCTACAGGGAAGTCACGGTAGTGGTGCAAAGAAGAAAGGACCCTACCTCTGGCAGTACATCAAAATTATCTGGAGTGCTCCGTAAGATTATACTCTCTGGAACACCATCCCAGACTTACTGAATTAGAAAATCTGTGACTGAGCCCTGGGAATCTGTATTTTTAAAACAGTTGCCCAGGGGATTATGATTTGCAGCCAGGATCAGGAATCTCTAGTAGATCTGTCTCCTTGACTTTGCACGGTACATCGAAGTAACTCTGGTTAACTGACAGAGTAAACTCTCTTTAGATAAAAGAGGAAAAGAGAAGTTTTCTAGAACAAGAGGCACTTAAGATGAGTGAAGAAGGATGCTTATGAATCTTGGGTTTTCTTCCTGCAGTCAGGTACCATCCTATGGGTAACACATCTTGCAGAAGTGTTAAAAAAGATATATCTCCTTGGTATAGACATAATGGCAAACAGTATGGAGGTTTCTTAAAAAAATTAAAAATAGAACTACCATATGATCCAGCAATCCCACTCCTGGGTATATAGCTGAAGGAAATAAAATCAGCATCTGCAAGTGATATCTGTGCACCCATGTTCACTACAGTATTATTCACAAAAGCCAAGATGCACAAACAACCTAAATGTCCTCTGTCCCTTGAGGGATGAATGGATAAAGTCAATGTGGTATATACATCAATGGAATATTATTCAGCCATAAAAAAAGAAGGAAATCTTGCCATTTGTGACAACACGGACAGAACCTGAGGGAGCTATGCTAAGTGAAACAAGCCAGATAACAGACCGAGCCATCCAGAGAAGCTCTTGGCCTCTCTGATTTGTTGAGGTTTATAAAAGCAGTCTTGACATTTATGAATTCTGTATAATCCCTGGTTATGTCAAAAAGAGACTGCATTGCCGCCAGACTTGTGGAATCTGGGGAGAGATTTTGCTGTCATGGAAGACTGAGTGGAAGGACAGGCTCCTTCTTCTCTCGGAAAATCTGCTTCTACCCTGGAGCCTGCGATTCCATTTCCTTTACTTTGATAAACGACAAGTGGTTTTAAATTGAGTCATAAATTTCTCCAGGCCTTTTAAAAACCACCCCCCTGCCTTTGATTCCCTCACCTCCTGTGACAGTGAAATCTGGCTGGAGACACATACATACCGCTTTGCACACATTGAGGCTGGGAGTTTGAAATTTACAGGCCATGCCTTGCTGAGTGACCTCGACTTCTTAATAGATGGAACCGGAGAGACTGCAAGTGAGGATTCAGCAGTGCTGCGGGTCTCTGGGACAGACTCAAGCTGTGTCTAAGAAAATACCCCAACACCATATGCTGGAGGTGAAGAATTTATTGGTGGCTCCAATAAATTCCTTGAAGTGACTATACTGACGACTGGCTTTGGAATCGTGGTCTCAAATGAGCTCTCCCTTTCTAAATCATGGTTTTAACATATACAAGTTGCTTTGATTCACTACGTCAAAGCCACAGAGACTGAATAACATTTTAAATGTAAAGCCACGGTTTTCAGTGAGTGCCAATTAGTAATGCCTTTTTTATAATTAAGGCTTTGTACATCCCCTTGGCAGGCTGTAAACAGAGACCCTGGTGGTCTGTGGGTCCCTTTCCCAGTCTATCAGGTGAGAGATGGCAAAGTGGGCTTTGCTGGATGGAGTGCTTCTGTCTAAACAGGTGGGATTCCCACAGCCTGAAAATAGGAGCAACCATCCCCCTCTTACCTTCCCCTGCAGCCTGTACTCTTCCAGGGGCTCAAACCATGCACTGGGTGCAGCTGCACATTTCCGAGTTGTGGCAACTCCAGTCTGTTCTCTGAGTAGGCCTGACTTAAAGGAAAAGAAGATTCCAACTTTGAAGTTTTGCCTGAAGTCTGACCTGTCCCCAGCTCTCCCTGCAGGCCAAAGACTCACTACTTTTGCTTCTCAGCCCTGGCTTACCTTAACCACACACAGCCTCACTCTCCCCAATTCTCCTTTTCTCTCCTTCAATTTTAGGAGTTAGAGTTTTAGATCAATTCTTCTTCCAACTAGCTGTAGAGTGTGATAGAAGCCACTCTGCGAGGCCTTCAAGAGTTCACCTATATTTTCACTCATTCATGCCAATTTTAACCATGCACCTGTACAGCAGGTATGTATGTAAGTATGTATGTATGTATGTATTTATTTATAAATTGTATTTACTTATTTTGAGAGAGACCGGGGAAGAGAGAATGAGCAGGGGAGGGGCAGAAAGAAAGGGAGACAGGGGATCCAAAGCAAGCTCTGTGCTGTCAGCAGAGAGCCCAATGCAAGGCTCAAACTCACAAACCATGAGATCATGACCTAAGCTGAAGTCAGACCCTCAACCTGGCTGAGCCACCCAGGTGCCCCTATAGCATGCTATTTAAGGTCTCCAATCCCAGCCTTGAAACCAACAAGCTGCATAAGTCTGGGCCGGTTGTTCAACCTCTCTATGCCAGTCTTGGCATCTTTGAGATGGAGAGGAGTACCTACCTCAAAGCATTGTTTATTTGTTTAACAAATACTTTTATAGTCCTTAGGACATGCCCCTCCTATCCTAAACATTTTTACAAATACTGTAGGTCTTCATACATGCAAACATATGATACATATATAATATACATTATATAGTGTGTATAAACACACACTTATGTACAAATATGCATGAATACATAAAATAACTAGTTAATCCTCATGCTATGAATAGGTATGAGGTAGGTACTATTATTAGACCCAAAGTATGTATGAGGAAGCAGAGGCACAAAATGTTAAAAATAACTTCCCTAAACTTATACAGCTAGAGAGTGTTGTAAGGATTAATTGAATTTATGCGTAAAGCACTTGAACAGAGCCTGGCACATAGCAAGCACTCTGTAACTGTTAATTATGATTATGATAATGATTATTATCACAACATTCCAGGCAATATACTAGTACTAAAAATAAAATGATTAATAAAGCACAGCACCTGTCCTTTAAGAATTCACTATGTGGTGGGGAACGGAGACATGCAAACTGATAATTATGCTATAAGGTAAATGTTTAAGGTATGAATAAGGGACTGTGGGAGGGTATGGAGGAAGCACTTGGCTCAGTCTGGAACTATTATAGAGCAGCACTGTCCCCCAAAAAAATGTAGTACAGCCAGATATGCAATTTTAGAGTTTCTTGAATCTACATTCAACATGTAAAAAAAAAAGGAGAAATTAATTTCATAATATATATCAAAACATCATCATTTCAATGTATAATATTTTAAAAATCTTTGCTGTAAAAATATTTTACATTCTTTTTTTTGTACTGTATCTTCAAAATCTGGTATTTATTTTATATGTAGAACACATCTCAATTCAGACCAGTCAAGTACCTTTCACGTCTAGTGTCTCCTATATTGGTCCACAGATACAGAGGGCTTCCTGGAGGACAACTAATGTGAGCTGCATGACGAGTTGGGCCTGATTCTAATTATTCTTGAGGAAGAGGAGATTCTGATTCATGGGTGCCTTTGATTCCAGGCTCTACTCCTCCAGAATAATGCCCTAAAATAATGACCCCAAAAATGTTCATGTCATAATCTCCAGACCTGTGAATATGTCATTTTACCTGGCAAGGGGGACCTAAGGCTGCAGACGGAATAAGATCACTAATCAGCTGATCTTGAAATGGGGGAGATTAACTGGCTTACCCACATGGACCTAATTTAATTACAAAAGTCCTTATCAACGAAAGAGGGAGGTAGGGGAGTCAGTGTCATGAGAAAGAATCAACCAATCACTGCTGACTTTAAAGGTGGAGGAAAGGGTCAGGAGCCAATGAGTATGGGCAGTCTTGAGAAAATGGTAAAAGCAAGGAAACAGATTCTCTGCTAAAGCAAACAGAAGGAACACAACTGCACTGACACCTTCATTTTAGTCCAGTGAGACCATTTCTGACTTCTGACTATCAGAACTGTGATATAAAAATTAGTATTGTTTTGAGCCATCAAATTTGTTGAACCATTCAGAGGAAACAGTCCCATTTTCCCTTCTGGGCACTGGGAAACCCTACTTGATCCCCACTCCTTGTACCCTCCTAACTGTGGGTTAGACCACTGAGAACTCAAGCATGCAGACTTTCCCAGCTGCCCCCACACCCTCACTACCCACACTCATGCCCTACAGCTACTATGTCCACAGTCAGCAAACATGTGGCACTCTTGTTTCCTAAACAGTCTCTGTTAAATGAGATACTATAGGTAAAGGTAATTATCTTCACAAAAAACACCCTTGTCTGGCACTGATATTCATAATGTTAATAAAAATTAAAGGGCATTATAATGGAAAACTGGGAGACTGAGGGACTGTTTGGGAACTCTGTACTTTCTGCTCATTTTTCTATAAACCTAAAACTGCTCTAGAAAATGAAGTCTGTTAGGGTGTTTGGGTGGCTCAGTCATGCTGAGCATCTGACTCTTGATTTTGGCCCAGGTCATGATTCCTGGGTAGTACTGGGATTGAGCCCCATGTCAGGCTTCATGCTGAGCATGGAGCCTGCTTGAGATTTATTCTCTCTCTCTCTCTCTGCCCCTCCCCTTGCTCAGATGCTCTCTAAAATAAAAAATATAAATAAATAAAATCTATTAACTTAAAAAAATTAAATACAAATACAAGAAAAAAGTAGAGAAAAAATGGCTCATAACCCAATACCTGCAAATATGCAGATATAAAGGAAAGATAGGATTAGAAGAGTAATAAGGATGCTTTTCAAAGCACAAAGTAAAGACTATACTGTGTAGTTAAATGAGGAACCAAGACAGGATGACTCAATTCCATCAGTACACAGGAAATGGGGATGATGGCACTTCTGACCTTTGGGAATATAGGATCTCTGGTGTCCCAGATCCTTACCCTGAGTACATCATACAAGGAAAACAAACCAGGGTCCCTGCCACATAATTTTAAAAATTCTTCTCCACCATACCGAGCCACACCCTACTGGGAACCATTTGGGTGTGCTCTTGATTTTTTTCCCTTTTTAAAAACTGACGTATAATTAACATGCAGTGGTATATTAATTTCAGGTATGTAATAATTCAACAATTCTATACATTTCTCACTATTCAACAGGTTAAGTGTACTCTTAATCCCCTTTATCAATTTCACCTCTTCTCTGTTCTCTGTATTTAAGAGTCTGGTTTTTCATTCGTCTCTTTTTTTCTTTGTTTCTTAAATTCCACATATGAGTGAGATCATATGGTATTTGTCTTTCTCTGATTGACTTATTTTACTTAGCATTTCACCCTCTAGGTCCATCCATATTGTTGCAAATCATAAGAACTCAACCTTTTTTATGGGGTTGAGTAATATATTCCATTGTTTGTTGGTATGTGTGTGTGTGTGTGTGTCTATACATATATACATACACACATATATATATACATACTTACATACATATTTATATATGTACACACACACACACACACATACCACACCTTCTTTCTCCTTTCATCTATAAATGGACCCTTGGGTTGCTTTAATATCTTGGGCATTGTAAATAATGCTGCAACAAACATAGGGGTATATATTATCTTCTTGAATTAATGTTTTCATTTCTTTCAGTAAATACCCAGTAGTGGAATTATTGGATCATATGGTATTTCTATGTTTAATTTTTTGAGGAAACTGCATACTATTTTCCACAGTGGCTGTACCAGTTTACATTCCCACCAACAGTGCATGGGGGTTTCTTTTGCCCCTCCAAAATTAAACATCTGAGTGTGTTCTTCACCATCCTTCATGTTCAGAAAAGGCATCACTACTTCAGAGCGTGCAGATCATCTCATTTCTCCAGAGGTATTTGTCAAGACTCTTGTGAATGCTGAAACTCATAAGGGCTGGGCAGGGGCAGGAGAGCACAGGCTTATTCTTCACGGCTCCCTGGGGCACCGTGGTTCGCATTCTTACCATGACTCCTGGGAAAAGCAAAATAGTGCCTGACCTCTGATTTTGTGTGAATAGTTACTCCTCACTAGCACCATGGGAGGAAAAGACTGAGTGGTGGCGAGATGGACACACCCCTCAAGTACTATTCCTAATGTGTTTCTCAGAGCTTAGGATGAAAAACAAAGCTCATATCAGCAGGCTTCACTTTCTGCAACCAGCCAGCCAGGAAAAGACAACTAAGTGGGTTTTTTTTTTTTCTGTTTTTGAAAAATGGTGCATTATAAGAGGGTTTAAGATGTGAGAGAGAGGTGGCTGCAAGAATGCTGGCGGGGGCGGGGGGAAGAGCAGGAAGGAAAGGGTGCCCTGAGAATAGCAGTGTTCTCTGTGCACCAAAGGCCCACCATGCAAATGGACAGGGAGATTTATTACTCACCGGGTGTTCAAGAACAGACACTTGATATTCCAGAGATTTGGTACTCTGGAATTTATAGACTTAATATAGTTTATGCTTTTGTGGTCTCATTGTTTAGGAAACTGCAAGGTTCCTTGTTAACAAAATTCAAAGCAGGGGTGATAAACCACATCCCACAGGGAATGTGTTTGCACGGGTCCCACCAAACCCTCCACGTGGGACAAGGGGATGGGGGTTGCCCCAGGCAGCTCTAGGCATGTCTTACTCCCATCCCCCACCCTTCCATCAGGGACACAGCAAGTGGCTCCCAGAAAGGAAACTCAGAGACTGAAATGAGGTAAAGATGAGCAACTTCAGGCCCAACCAGACAGGACTCTTAGGTCTCCTCAGAAATGCACAGAGAAAGGTGTAGCTCTGTAGTGGGGACCTACACTGACATGTCATCTTGCTGTCAGCTGAAATAGAGGCCAAGAGGAACAAACATTTGTTTCAGCTTCTGGACACTGCCTCACAGAGATACGGGAAAGAATTTGGTAAATAATTGGGTTATTTGAAATCAGTGTTTTCATTTTCTTGGTGACATCCTCAAGTACTCATTACCTGGTAAGCAAATGTTACTGTTCAGCTGGAAGCTTAACGTACCCAGAAATGGACTTGATTGAAGAGCATCATTGAAGTACATCTCTAAGCACCTAGTTATTAGAGAAGGAAAGGGAATATGTCTGTGAGTCAGAAGCTGAGAGCATTCCTAAGAAAATACAAGTTTTTATTACCCTTGTGATATATTTTTTAGAAGTTTATTTATTTTGAGAGAGAGAGAGAGAGAGAGAGAGCGAGCACATGTAGACATGTTAGCAAGGGAGAGGGGCAGTGAGAGAGAGAGGGAGAGAGAGAATTTCAAGCAGGCTCCACACCGTCAGCACAGAGCCTGACATGGGGCTCGATCTCACAAACCATGAGATCATGACCTGAGCTATCAAGAGTCTGATGCTTAACCAACTCAGCAACCCAGGAACCCCTACCCTTGTGACATTTCAAGGCAGAGGCAGGCAGACCTGGGAAGCAGGAGATGAGGACCCAGGGACTTGTGGTTCCCAGGCTTCCAAGTAGCACAAGACTCCTTAAATACAATACACAGTTGAGGGGCAAACAAAGGGGAAAATACAGAGGAAGAGGCTGCAAGTCTGCTATTTTTAAACTGCCAATTAGAATGTCTAAAATTATGTGGCTAGAACTACCACATCCAATCCAAGTTAATCATACTCTTCTGAGCTGAAGTTTTAAATCTTGTTTTCAAAGCCCCTGATCGGAATATTCAAAAAAGATTGTTTCTTGCATTAGGCCCAAAGCCAAGTTGTGTGTGGTTCAGTATGGTTTCTCCTTGGGAATGATTTTTCTTGGTTAGAGTTCTTAAAACCTGTCTTCTAAATCTTTTTGTTTATTTGTTTCTGGGGGAAAAATAAAGAAAAGAAATAGAGATTAAAAATCCAAAGAGAAAGCAGAAAGAAAAAATCAGAACAACAATAACAAAAAAGGACTTGTATGGGGATTGAAAAAAAAGTGACATAATGATGCTGTGATTCTGTTTGACTAAAATATCATGATTAACATCAGCCTACTCACTACTTGCCCTTGGCCTTCTGTTTGCCCTCTTTTCCCTCCAGGCCCCACTAGCCAAGCAGTTAGACTACAAGCCTTTGCCCAGGGCGAATGACTACAGTTTTTTCCATTGACACCAGACCCCAGAGAGCTCAATTCCAATGAAATGGGAGAGACATTGCATATTAAAATCCCAATCACTTCAAGACCTGATACAGGGTCTTGTGTGGAATCTCTAGTAATTCCTGTACTGCCCACACTATACTAAGCAGTGTGTGCCTAGTAATTAGACTCACAAAGCTATGTGAGATAAGAGAACAACTCTGAAGGCTAATACAGACTGAAAGAGAAAATTGCAAGCAAATGAACAAACATACATACATAGGTTTCCGGGTACCATCTAAGTGAAATTAGCTTTATTGAATGGAGGTGTTAGGTTTTAGCCCATGCCTCTGTATGTTTTGAGGAAAGCACATGCCACGTGGTTATTTATACGTTGCATCCTATTTGCCACGCTTATGCATATATTCCTTTAAATTCTGTCAGTCAGGAGGAGAATGCTGATTTGGTTTCCCCAGAAAAGAATATGAAAGATTCTTGAAAACAAATACAGTGTTTTCCAAATAATGGGGTGCTTTAGCGACACCTCCGGAGAAACAGAAAGGGAATGTGTGGTGCCCATGCACATGCTCGTTCTAAGTGGTGGTGGTTGGGGAGAAGGCTGGCTGTCCCCTTGCAGGCTCCCACCTCTGTGCTCACTTAGCTCTGGAAGACTCCTCCTCAACAGGTGACAAAAAGAAGTTGGAAATGATATGAAAGAAGGGCTGCTGCCACCATCAGCATCTCTGTCTCGATTAGTCTTTGACATATTTTCCAATGATTACATTTCCCAGCACAGTGCTCCATCCTCCATAATCTCACATTTAACAAAAGGCCGCCTACACCATTTAAAAAAAAAGGCAAATAGCGGTGAACAAAAATTACTTTTTAAATCTGTGCTTATGGCTTCTAACCATTAAAAAAAAGTATCTGTGTGCTCAGTGGAATCTCCATGATGGCATACGTACTGCAGCTAAAACCACCTGAAAATGAGGATCTTTCAATAACTACAAACATTTGGACGAATGTAAGATGATGCAGACAGTACTGTCCCAGGTTCCATAAGAGATCTTAAAGATACAAAAAAAAAAAAAAAAAGGCAGTGCTTCTATTTTATGGTGAGGAAATTGAGTTACACAGTAATTACATAATTGTTTCAAAATTAAACTGAAAAAAGAAATCAAGAACAGAGTTCAAATGGAATCTTAGTCTCTAAACTCTTCCATCTATGTCCTTTTCTCATTGAAATACTACAGTATATCTTCCTCCTGTCACAATAAATAACATAAGCTCTCTTTCCTCCTGAAAAGACTTCAGTCTGGAGATCAGACAAGGTGCCTATTTCTTAATACTGCCCCTCAGTCCTGTGAGCTCTGATTAAATGATTTCACATGCTGAGTTCAATTTTTGGAGTTGCTTAGTTCCCGACCATTTGTTTGCCAGCTATAATGAGTGTCACTGTTTTTAGGGAATGACTGATGCACTAAAGGAGGAAGAAAGGGCTGTGAGGACTAGCAAACAAGGAATCCTATTCAGAAGATGGGAGGCGCTAAAGGTCAGCACTGCGCGGCCTCCCAGGCACATCCCGCACCCCCCCCCACCCCATACCTACTGCCTTGTAAACTGCAAATCCACATCTAGGGCTCAACACTTTAACCTTGCAAGTGCACCAAAAATTCAAATGCTAGTTAATATCAAGACCCAGTGCCCAGCCCTTGTTCTGTTTTGGTCATGTACCAGTTGAGTCCTCAGGAAAGCTGCCTTGTCTTTCTGACACTGCAGTTTCCTCATCTGTTGGGAAAAACAAAAACAAAAACAAAAACCTACCTGTGGTTCCCATTAGACAAGCTGGTTAGAGCTACCCTAATGAAAGCCCACCACAAACACCCAGAGGCCCAGGGGGAGAATCCATGAGCTGTAGAGTGTTATTCTATGTAGAAGGATGGAGAAGGTCTATCCTAAAAAATAGACTCTATGTCTGCTCTTACCAACTTAAAATTTAATAGTGGCAACAGCTCATGAAATTAAGAAAAGGAAATCTATAAAAGAGTGTATATACAACACTTAACAGTTTTATGAAGTATGTAAAATGGGTCTTGATGTTTGAGAATTCATCAAAATGTCTACAGAGCATCTGCTCTGTGCTCCACTCTGTAGTGGATGCTTGAAAAGGACAAGACACACCATGAACGTGCCCCAGGTTCGCCAGGGGTCATCGAGTGCCATGCTGGATTCTGCCTAGGGGCATGTGGTCAAAAAAGGTGATGCGGAGGTGAGATGTGGGCCAAACATTAAGAGCAAGCAGGAGTTAGCCAGATTAGAAAGGAGATTAAGAATCCAGACCCGGGAAAATACAAAGGGCCAAGGAGCACAGCTGGAAAGATCAGCTGCAAGGAATCTGGAGCAGTTATTGGAAGTAGGAAGGGGCAAGGGAGGAGGCTGGTGAGGAGGAAGGAGAGGGGTCCTCAGGAGCAGGGGCAGCCAGACCCAGGAGGCTGGGGTCTACCCCACAGCACACCTGGGAGGCAGCTGGAGGGCAGTTGTGAGCAGAGGAGAACACAGTCCATCTTGCTTACACTGTAGGAAGATTCTTCTTTTTTTTTCTTAAATAGTTTATTGTCAAGTTGGTTTCCATATAACACCCAGTGCTCATCCCCACAAGTGCCCTCCTCCATGCCCATCACCCCCTTCCCCTCTCCGCCACCCCCATCAGCCCTCAGTTTGTTCTCAGCGTTCAAGAGTCTCTCATGGTTTGCCTCCTTCCCTCTCCTCAACTATTTTTCCCCTTCTTCTCCCCCATGGTCCTCCATTAAGTTCCTCCTAATACACCTATATGTGCAAACATACAGTATTTGTCCTTCTCTGCCTGACTTATGTCGCTCAGCATTAACACCCTCAAGGCCCATCCATGTTGCTACACATGGCCAGATTTCATTGTTTCTCATTGCCATGTAATATTCCATTGTATAGATAAACCACATCTTCTTGATCCATTTGTCCGTTGATGGACACTTAGGCTCTTTCCATGTTTTGGCTATTGTTAAAAGTGCTGCTGTGAACATTGGGGTACATGTGCCCCTATGCATCAGCACTCCTGTATCCCTTGGATAAATTCCTAGCAGTGCTATTGCTGGGTCATAGGGGAGTTCTTTGGTTAATTTTTTGAGGAACCTCCACACTGTTTTCCAGAGGGGCTACACCAGTTTACATTCCCACCAGTAGTGTAGGAGGGTGCCCATTTCTCCACATCCTCACCAGCATCTAGAGTCTCCTGATTTGTTCATTTTCACCATTCTGACTGGCGTGAGGTGGTATTTCAGTGTGATTTTGATTTGTATTTAGGAAGATTATTCTGATAGCAAAGATGGGAGGACTGGGGTGAGTGTATGCACGGTAGAGGAAGGACATGACATAGAAGAGGTGAGCAGGAGAAAACAGTGGTGACTCGAACTTTGTTCATACATTATGAAGGGACAGCCTCAGGTGTCGGTGGGCAAGCCGTGGTCAGTGGGCCAAATCCTAACCCCTTACCTGGTTTTGTGCAGCCCCAAGCTAAGAATAAGTTTTACATTTTTACGTGATTTAAAAAAAAAACAAAAGAATATTTCATGGCACATAAAAACTACATGAAATTCTAATTTCTGTGTTCATACATAAAGTTATTAAAGCGTAGCCATGCCCATTTGTTTAATATTGTTTATGCCTATTTAATGGTGGCAACAGATCAAATGGCTTCCAAAACCAAAAATATTTACTACCTGACCGTTTATAGAAAATGTTTGCAGACCCCTGTCCCAAGGATTGAAGATGAGAAGAGAGAGTATTGGCTCCTTGAGGGCACGGATGGTGTTTTCTCATCTCTGAATGCCCAGTTTATGCCTCCCTCATAAGAAATTCTCAGCTTGGGGAATGGAGAAATGAGTGAGGAACAGAGGGAGACAGTTATCAAACTACAGTGATGACAAGGCTGCCCCACAGGGTGTAGACGTTCGTTTTTATCTTGGCAGGATGATTTTTGCATCTGGGAAGGACCCAGGACCCCATGTCCCCCAAGATAATCAACCATCTTTGGTGAGGCACGAAAGGAGGGAAAGACACCAAAAAGCAAGATGTGGTGACACAAAAAGACTCAGGGGCACCTGGTGACTCAGTAGGTTAAGTGTCTGCCTCTTGATTTTGTCTCAGGTCATGATCCCAGAGTCCTGGGATCAAGCTCTGCACTGAGTGTGGGGCCTGTTTCAGCTTCTCTCTGTCTGGGCGGCTTAGTCAGTTGAGCATCTGATTTCAGCTCAGGTCATGGTCTCATGGTTCCTGAATTCAAGCACCATGGTCGGGTTCTCTGCTCTCAGCGCACAGCCCGCCTAGGATCCTCTGTCTCCCTCTCTCTCTGCCCCTCCCGCACTAGCTCTCTCTCTCAAAAATAAACATTTAAAAAAAAAAAAAAGATATCCTTTCCCTCTGTCCCTCTCCCTTCTTTGCATGCACTCTCTCTCTCTCTTAAAAAAGAAAAACTCACTCATTATTTTCATTCTTTGATATAAAATAATTCTGAGGCACCTACAATATGAGTAAGAACTGGACACGTCGTGGGGACAGATCTGGAGTATAGCCTCCCCTCCAATTGGTTTCCTAGGCAAACACTAGGGTAATTTTTCTGAAATACAGAAGAGAGCGCTTCATGCCCCATATTTTAGCCTCTCCTACAAAAACATCCAACCCCTTGACCATGCCCTAAAGGCCCCACGGGGTCTTGTCCTTCCCCAGCCATCTCTTACCAAGCTCTCCTCTCAGTGCCATACTCTAAGATGTCTAACTACCTGCAGTTTCCCAAATGGGCCAAGCTATTTTGGGTCTCCAAGCCTTTATTCTGCTGGTCCCTCCACCTGGAATGTGAACTCCCCTCCCCACAGTATCTACTCATTCAATACAACTCAGCTTCAGAGTCACTCTGTNTTACCAAGCTCTCCTCTCAGTGCCATACTCTAAGATGTCTAACTACCTGCAGTTTCCCAAATGGGCCAGAGTGGAGCTGGCAAATGTGTGGATAGTACATGGCAACAGTAGGTAGTGGCCTATTAGTGGCAGAGACGTGGGAAACCTGCCTGCCAGACACAGAAAAGATTGAATCACAAAGATCCTATTTATGAGGGAAGAGCACAGGGTTAAGAGTGGTGGTAGGCTCAGAGCTGAGGCTGGGACTCAGGGCTCAAGTTGCTTTTAAGTTTTCAGGAGTTACTGACTATGAGAGGTGGGCTTCTTAAACTTAGGTGCACATCAGAATTACCTAGGCGCTTATTACAAAATCCTAAGTATCTAGCCAGAGTGGCTAAAATCGAAAACGCTTACAAACCCAAGTGTTGGTGACGATGTAAAAGAACTGGAGCTTTCAAACAGGGCTGGTGGGAATCTAAAAATGGTGCAACCATTTTGGAGAACAATCTAGCAGTTTCTTATAAACATACACTTATATGACCCAGCAATTCCACACAAAAACTTTTACGTGATTATTATAAGCAGTTTTATTCTTATTAAGTCACAATAACCATCAAAAAGTGAATGGATAGGGGCACCTGGAGGGCTCAGTCAGTTGAACTTCTGACTGAACTTCAGGTCACGATCTCACAGTTCCTGAGTTTGAGCCCTGTGTCGGGCTCTGTGCTGACAGCTTAGAGCCTGGAGCCTGCTTCAGATTCTGTATCTCCCTCTCTCTCCCTGCTCCTGCCCCACTTATGCTCTCTCTCTCAGAAATGAATAAACATTAAAATTTTATGGTATATCATGCAATGGAATGCTAATTACCAATTAAAAGAAATGAGTCAATGATATAGACAACAAGATGGGTGAATCTCAAAACATTATGATGTAAGAAATAAGCCACGTACAAAATCATACACGACTGATGATAATGTATGATTCCACTTTTATGAAATTCTAGAAAAGGCACTAATTATGGTAACAGTAGATCAATAAATGCCCAAGGCCAGGAGTTTGGTGGGTAGGGGCAGAGAATTCAAATGGCAGGAAAAAATGATTTTGGTGATGGAAATGTTGTATACCTTGATTTTGCTGGTGATTACAGTTGTACACTTTCATCAAAACTGATGGAACTTTGTACTTAAAATGAATCTACTTTATTGTTTGTAAATTATACTTCAGTAAAGATGACAAAACATAAGTGATCCAGGCCCCATGACAAAACCCCTAACTCAAATTCTCTGCAAGCTGGGCCCAGGGAATCAGTGTGTTTAGCAGGCCCAACAGGTGATTCCAAAATGCACTACGTTTGTGAACTATCTGGCCACCATTTTACTGAGCTGGCTGCAAATACCATAGCCATGGCTCCCTCCAGCTATCTCTTCATCAACCTTGGCTGTCTCTCAGAAGTGACTTCATTAAACTAGTGGGATCCTTGTAAGTTCACACAAGCCAATCCCCTGCACCTGGGCAATTCTAGGTACAAATCTGCTTCCTGGTTTCTGTCTAGCCTGACTTCATGCAAGAGAGGATTCCAGAGTCTCTTTGAAATGGGCTTCACACTCAAAGTCCTTAATAGAGAACACCTCCAAACAGCAACCTACAGTCAGATTTACCCACAGGGAGTGAATAAGCTCCTCTTCCCTCAAC
Source organism: Crocuta crocuta (assembly GCF_008692635.1). Taxonomy (NCBI): domain Eukaryota; kingdom Metazoa; phylum Chordata; class Mammalia; order Carnivora; family Hyaenidae; genus Crocuta; species Crocuta crocuta. The sequence goes on along the minus strand of NW_027527551.1, from coordinate 3,002,772 downwards.
ATTCCTGAGAGAAGCAAGTAATACTTCAGTCAGGTCTGTGTTCCAAAGCAGTGCAGACTTCCTGAAGTCAGGGTACCCATGCATCCACTCATCTACGGAAACTGAGACAGCCATGCATTATCCATGCTTACATGCAACTGTGTGGGATTTTTAAAAGCCTCAACAAAGTTTAGATTTAAAAAATCTAACAGACTGTACAAAGTTACAATTTTTAGCTAAAATACATATGCCACTCTGGGAAAGGATGAGTAATTCTGTGTCTTTGAGGTTGCTCGGGAGGGGTTCAGGAGCTTAGGTGTAACGCGACACATGACATCATCTGTGATAAATGCTTCTCTATGTCCGCAACTAGCACTGCAGGGTTACTTCCACCTGTCTCATTGTGTAAGACAGCTTAGTACATGTGTAGCATGCTGTCATTTGGAGAGCAGTGCATTATGGGTTAAGTGAAATTAACACCCAAATACTACTAATAAATTATGGCTAAGCGTCGTAATGGATATTATATTGTCTTCAGTGGTAGAAATTTTACCTTCCTGGAAGCTGACTGCCTTGTCTTGATCACAAATGCTGCTCCTCGGACACCTGCATTAATACAACAAATCACTGAGAAAATAGAGCTAGTGTCACAGAGCAATTGCTGCATAAAGAACAGCCTGAGCAGCTTGAATCTCCCGACAACGTCAAAGAAAATTCAATACCTAAGTCAGGGACTTTTACCGGGTTATTGGGAAGATTATTTTTGTCACTGCTGCTGTTATTTTTGTTAATGACTTTAAAATTTTTGGTTTGGTTTTAAAGCTGCACGAGCCTATAGAAAAATTCTTGATCTGGATTTTGTTTCATTAAACCTGGAGGAGAGCAGATCAACACTCCTAAATAATGCAAGACAAAATTACATGTACTACACACTTGTCAGAAAAATGAATGATGTTAGAAAGTATCGTTATATCACTGCATCTCGGATATATCTAGCATTAGAACAGAAAGGGAAAGGCCTTGGTGCGTCAAGAAAGCAAGGGAGAATATCTGTCAATTCCTAGCAACAATATCTAAGACTGGGGATTAGTTTCTTTTCTGGAAAAACAGTGACAGTGACACTTGTAGTGGACATCATGGTAATACCACTTAGAGAGCACTATCTGTTGTGATAGTATATGCCCCAGAGTTGTGAAAATGCTTGAAAGAATGTACATGAAGCACTTGCAACAGTTCTCAGGGCCCATAAGTGCTTCATTAAGGGGAATTCCCATCAGTGTCTTATTTTTCAACATCAACCCTATTTTAGAAATAAGGAAACTGAGAGGGCGCCTGGGTGGCCCAACTCTCGGTTTCAGCTCAGCTCATGATCTCATTGTTTATGTGTTTGAGCTCTGTATGGGGCTCTGCACTGACAGCATGGAGCCTGCTTGGGATTCTTTCTCTCCCTTTCTCTCCGGCCCTCTGCCGGGTGTTCTTTCTCCCTCCTTCCTGCCCTCCTTCACCCCCCCAAATAAATAAACAAACATTTTATTTTTAAAGGGAAATAATGAAACTGAGGACCACAGAGACTCTGCAGCTTGCTCAGGGTCATAAAGTAGGTGTCGCAACAGGATTCTATTCTAACATACATCTAAGTGATTCTAAATACATAGTTTTAACCAATCTCTAGCACCTTCTTGGATGTAGCTGCATTGGCCACCTGAGAAAATTATTTTCCCCAATATGGAATCACTCTCCTTGGTCCAGGTAAATGACTAAAACTTTGGAAACAACTCAGAGGTCTATACTTACCTATTGCTGCATCTCTATTAGGGCATCTGAGCTGACTGAAGGAGGCTCACAGGCTGACAGGCACATGGGGAAGGGCCAGGACCATGTCAGGCTAGGGATGGCTTTGTGGACAATCTTACAGAAGTACCTGGCTCCTGCATCTTCTCCAAGCTTCCTGTTCTAAATCAGAGGTAGCTTTCACAGGTGTGCGGAACACACTGCCATCTGTGTTGCTGGAATTTGTCCTAAAGATCTATTGATTTTAGGATTCATGTTCAAGTTTTTTAAGGACTTGTTTCACAGTTTCTCCCAAGAAAACACATAAGGTGTCTAAAGTCAAGTATAGTTACCATTCTCTTTTCATAAGGAAAAACATTTCTGCCCTGAGTGATGAAAATCACTTAGTTCGTCTATAGTTGAGGGCACAAATACATCTGTGCTGAAAAAGTATTGCAGAAACCAGAAACTGAAAATGCCCATGGGCAGCACTGTGATAGGGTCTGTTGCTAGGATATGTCTGTTGATGCATAAATAGATAAGGACTCTAGAAAATCTTATTAATAAAGTTGATGTGTCTCTGGTTGACTGGCCAACTATGGCTGCCTTCAAAATCATTAAACTTCAGACCAGGCTTAAGATTTATTAAGAGATCTTGCTGCCTGATAATCTGTGTAGGGCTATTCTTATAACAATTGCTGCTCTCAGGTTCAGCCACTGGGTCCATTTCCAGCAACCAAAGTTTTGAGAGAAACTGAAATCAAGTTTAGTATAACTCAACTGCAACAAGAATATACTAGGAATTATAATAGAAAACTCCAGGGCACCGGGGTGGCTCAGTCGGTTAAGCATCCGACTTCGGCTCAGGTTATGATCTCACAGTTTGAGGGTTCGAGCCCCACGTCGGGCTCTGTGCTGACAGCAAGCTCAGAGCCTGGAGCCTATTTCAGATTCTGTGTCTCCCTCTCTCTCTGCCCCTCCCCTACTCGTGCTCTGTCTCTCTCTCAGAAATAAACAAACATTAAAAAAATAATAATAGAAAACTCCAGATCCTAATGACTTCCTCCTAGACCATTTAGATCACTGACATTATAGAAGAATTGCCTTAGGAACACGGGAACCCAGGGAAGAACATTTTTGTTCTACAAGGAAGCACTGTTGATTCTTCACCGCTGTCATCATCATCTCAGCTAACATTTACTGATCACTTACTACACATGAGGCACTGTGCTTAAGCACTTTATATCTCACTTAGTCCTACCAAAACTTTATAAAATAAGTACAACTACTGTATTTCATTTTAGAGTGAGGCTCCTGAGGTTTAAAGCAAGGAAACTGACTATGTTTATGTAGTTAGCAAGTGGCAAAGCCGATAATCAACTCAAGTCATCTCTTTCAGAGTCCATGTGCTCACTGTAATGGCAGACATTATACTCCATACTTCTCATGAATTCAGTTCTGACAGAATCCAATCAGGTAAGTACTAGCATATATTGGATACAAACTTTATGCAGTTTCCCAATTCCTTTGACCACCTGCTTCTTTCCAAAGGCATATCTCAGACTCTACCACTGTTGGTACTTTTGCTGGTATCCTTGCTTAGCACTGCTGGTAGACTGGAGTCCACATCATGCACGCTGAGCCTCACTATCTCTTATTCCCTTCTACTTCCACATGGGGATAAAATGCCACATTGCAGACCACACGATTTGGCTTCTCTCACCAAAGGGCAGGATAACGAAACTCTGAAGTTGGGGAGAAGCTGTTGCCAATGAAGTAAACGTTGACCAACAGAAAACATGAAATAGGAAGGAACTGAATGAATAGGTCCCCCTCCTTTCTCCATGAGCAGCTCTGAGACATGGTTTCTGATCATAAACTCTGTGGTGAATATGCCTCTTGAACAACTTGTAAAGTGGTGGCCAGTAGAGCAGCACATTGTAGCACATTTTCTTACCTTTACCTTTCTTGCCTCACTCCCATTTTTCCTTTTACCTGCATGGCTCTGGGTCTGTGCTTTTCAAATAAAATGTTAGCACTTTAATCTGTGTCTTGGGTTCTGCTTTCTAGAGGTCTAGGGCTAAGGGATAGTATTATTCCAATTATACATTTACAAAAACTGGGTTTTAGAGAAATGACTTATCCTAGGGAACACAGACATTAAGGCAGAACCAGTGGTTAAACCCAGTACCATCAAATACATAAACCTAGTGTTGAGGGAACTTAACCTGACCAGACACCAAGTGGTTGTATTCTCCAAAGCACATAAGAGTCTAGTAAGGTGATAAGGTGATATGAGATTTACATATATTCACACAGCTCTGAATCACACATGTGCACAAGCACCACACCCTCACACACACACACACACACACACACACCCTCAAATAGCAAATTCAAGTTGGAGGGACAATACTCCTTCTTTTATTTCACTCATAACTTTTTAATTGCTCTTGATGTTAACTATAAATTTTTTATGATACATTTCTAGCTTTATTAAATATTCCGTGGAGATTATCAACATGCAATCTACTGGGCAAGCCACTTGAATAGTTTTCTGAATACGATGCCACTTACATTTAAACTGGGCAGAGGAGAGCCCACAGTCTGATTAGACTTGAGCTTGTCCCACCCTTGGAGCTCCAAATGACTAGACAGGGGTCTTTCTCAAGATTACCTAGAGTACCCACCCTCAGCCTTAATTGGGACACATAAAAGAGTGTCTGCTATTATCTCAAGGCATGCCTAAATCTGGAAATGGTGGGGATTATGCCTTTAAAGTATTTAGGAAGTCACCAAAATTGTGTATCTAGCCAGTGAATATAAAAATGGATTAAATTAGTTCCTTGGGGAAACTTATTACAACCAACACTCAAGAATTGGGCTTCAAAAGGTCAGTTCACTGAGGATACAAAAAGGTGCCTGTGTTACCTTCTATCATCAAAGCCTTTTGAAATATCGTGAAACAAGGAGCATGAGCTTATCTTTGAATAAGGTCAGTGCATGAAATGAAGGAAGGACCAAACCAGTCCGCAGAACAAAGAAGGAATCCCCCTGTGCTTCTCATCCCTCCTCCCCTCATCCAGAGGCAGTAGGATGTGCAGATCTACTTTAAACCTTGGAGATAGGTCTAAGTACCTACTTAGGTGCAGCTCTCAAGGTATTACAAATCACGTATTAAAGACTTCTTTTTTAACTTTGCTTACAGCTTTTACCACTGAGAAAGTCATCTTTATAAACATCCCTTTTCATATTTTTATACTCTTCTCTCTAAGAGAGTAAAGCAGAATTCCTATAGTACTACCCTTATAAATGGAACATTCTAGGCTCAGGGTTATCTCAATATGTCTCCTCTAAACTAGTGTCTTAGTTTGGATTCCTCCCAAAAGAGCTCCTGAGACAAAGATTTGAGTACTGTACAAGTAATTTATTTGGGCGGTGACCCTTGGGAGTAGAACTGAGGAGTGGGAGCGTGAAATGGGAGAGGCAGAAAGCCAGTAACTTGTGCATCAATGAGGGGTTAGTACTGTGGGCACCTGAGGCACAACTGCCCTGGGGACCTTCCTAGAAATCATGTGGAACACACAGCAGAAGTATACCAAAGGAGATCAGAGAGACTGGGCATTGTCTACCAACTCCCATCCCCCCATTGATGGAGGGCTGCTCCATCAGTACGAGTTCCCCTGCACTTCTATGAGTACCAGTGTGCTCTTAGAGGGTGGGCAGTGAGCAGGAGAAAGGAGCAAAGCTGTTGGTTTGCTGGAGACAGTCTTCCCCTTTAGCTTCAGGAGGATTTGAGCTAGCCGGGGGATATGGGATAGAGTAACTACTTATCACTTCTTCTGCTGCTCTCTTCTAAAATATGCTTCAGAAGTTCTTGACCAATTGATGGTTTACAAGCAAGGAAGTGATAGGGTTAAAGCAGAGGTTTAGGAAGAATTATTCAGAAATACATATGGATGAGTTAAAGCAGGAAAAGATGGGAAGGTGAGGGCCTTTATAGAGTCCATTGCAATGGTGTTTATGTAGTACAAAGCCACAAAGTCTATATTTGAGGTATTAATGGAAATAAAAAGAAAATGCACATTGGAAATGAAGTGGTTGGGGAAGGCAGAGAAGGATGAGTTCAGTAAGAAAAGTGTCGACAGTCACTCTGAAGACTGGAGTCTGGAAGACTGGGGAATGGTGCCCTAAGACATAAGAAGTAAGAAGCCCTGGAGGAAAGACCCCTGACTGGGAGGTCAGGGGCAGGATGGGAACTGGAGCAGGAAATAAATTGTTGTAGATGTCCTGTTTGTGATGTTGGAAAGATACGCAGGTGGAAATCTTCAAAGAGCAGTTGAAATTTTAGTGCAGGGTCAGGGAAGAGAAGCTCAACAGAAGACAGTGAATACAGGCAACTTCCTAGGGGTATGAGCAGATGACATCAATGCCACTTGCTTGTCAAAACAATAGAGCAGTGGAGAAAAAAACCCAAACCTTTTGGCTCTTGCACTGGCTGGTGAGTGACCTATGGCCTTGGCCCCCTCATTCACACACTGGAGATACTAATAATAAAAGTAGCACTGACTGTGGGCATCCAGTCCACACAGCTGGCTCTCTTCTCTTACACATCCTATAACAAGATGTGGCTTTCTGATCAATCATTCTGAGTTACATTAATGCCTGGATATAATTTTGTACCATCAGCTACCTGGCCCCAAGTGTGCCTCAGTATCTCCATGGGACATGCCCAGGCCTGTATTAAGCCCCATTTTTAATTCCATAAATATGACTTATATATAACATACTTCACATATTATCTAAACATTGTTTGATAATTTTCTACCCCAGACACTCATTGCTTACTACCCCTGCCTCAGGGTAAGAACCTTTGAAAAGAACTTTATTCTTCCACCTCACCAAATTTCTACTGAATTACTTTTTGAACCACATTTTAGTGGTTCAAATAGAATATTCAATTCTTCTGTTCTCTATCTTAAAATCCTCAGCGCGCATGTCTTATCCATTGTTTCCGCCCAGAAGAAGGACAATGAATGTCCATTGTCCCCTTTATCATTAAGACAGAGTATCTATTTGACAGTCCTTTCTCACATTAGAATTTGAAACCAAGAGATAAGCTATTTGGACAGAAACATTTCCCCTTGCTGCATAGCAATGGACTAGTATCTAAGCAGGGCCTAAGGGCACATCTCTAAAAGGCCAATGGCAAATAACTGGCTTTGTATAAGTAGCTCAACCTGATATGACATCTAATAATTCCAGGCCTGATCCTGTACTCTGCCAGTGAACACTCCTACCGTTATTTCTCATTATAAAGCACCCTCGACAGGAAGTACACTTCTATTTTAAAAATTATGTTTGTGTACATGTGTATGTGTGTATGTAGAGGTTCAAGTGTGCTGTGCTGTCCCACACAAGCTAGCATTAACTCTTGCTGGTTCATAAATCATTATTACTATATTTATATACATCCAGCCTCTGAGCCAAACTATATTTCTTAGAAGGTAAGAAACACCTACTTATATAAAGCAGTATCACTATCATAAGTAATCCCATGAGGGTGTATTAATAATTTCACATTATAAGTGAGGAGAGCTAGGTAATAAGCCCAATGCTATCAGTTAGCAAAGGTGTGCAGGGAATTTGAATTTGAGTATTCTTGAGCAGGGTCTCTTTCTATCCTGATTATCATTAGGAATTGTAAATATTTGCTAAATGGCTGAATGAGTGAATAGGTCATACTGGACCAATTTATAGCCATAATCATAAGCCCAATGCCTCAGACATTGCAGTTGTTCCCGAGACGTAGACAGTTGGCAATTATATAGAATCAGAAGTTTTCTTCAAAAAAAAAAAAATGTAGCAGAGTAGATAAATGGACTGTGGTATATCCAAACAATGAAATATTATTTAGTTCTTAAAAAAAGCTATTAAGCTATGAAAAGAAGGGGAGGAAACTTTAATGCATATTCCTAAATAAAAGAAGCCAATCTGAAAAAGTTACATACTGTATGATTCCAACTATGTGACATTCTGGTAAAGGCTAAACTGTGAAAACGGTAAAAAAGATGAGTGGTCATGGTGGGGCGCGGAGGAAGGATGAATAGGCAAGCCACAGAAAATTTTTAGGACAGTGAAAACATTCTGGATAATACTTTAATGATGGACAAATATCATTATAAGTTTGTCCAAACACATAGAATGTACGACACCCAGAGTGAAGCCCAAGTAAATAATGTACTTTGGGTGATGATGATATCCATGTAGGTTCATCTTCTGACCACTATGATGCTAGTAATAGGACAGGCTACGCACATGCTCTGGCAGTAGTATACAGGAAATACCTATACCTTCCTCTCAATTTTGCTGTGAACCTAAAATTATTCTTAAAAAAAAAAAGCTTCTTCTAAATTATAGCTGAAAACCAAGGAATACATTACTACCTGAATCAACTGATGAACTTTTAGCTGAAGCAATATTATAGAATACCTGGATTTCCATTACAAGAGCCAAGCTTTTGTGGGATACTGGGTTTCTTTTTTTTTTTCATTTTCTTTTCTTCTTTTTTGAGGTGTATAAATTAATTCAGTGGATTAAGTAGGAAATAGTATAGTACATGCAAAGAGGGACGATCAAGTACAAAAACAAAAACAAAAAAATATATACCAGAATGTGACCATATGGAAAGAGCTAGACATTTCCTCTTTTGTCTTTGGCATAGCACAAAAGAAGGGCTCAAGTTATACTTATTCATATATTTTTAAATTTTACCTCTTCTTTTTTTTTTTACCACTACTCATCATCTATTTGTTTATTTGCCCAATCCCAGTATATGTGTGTAGTGGTGTCAGAATTGTTAACCTGTGTTCCTGTGGGAAACAACTTTATTCACTGTAGTACAGTGCTTCTGTATAGTTTCTTTAGTCCTTAGTCTTACAGTCTCTACTCATTTGCTAAATTATTTGGGTAAAATTTCCTCCACTCCTCTCAATGATAATCATATCCATTATGCAGATTTTTAAAGAATAAATTTATACCCCCTTCACCCATTCAAATTTTTTTTTAAATTAAGTCTTAAAATAAAAGATACCAAAGAACAAAATCCACAAAGTTAAACAAATAGACCAAGGTGATCTATGCATGCAGAATACCTGTGCTGTGCTCTGGTCATCCTTATAATCACCATTATAAATGGCTGACCACCACCACCATTCCTCAAGTCAAAATCTGAATTCACATAGCCCACACTTACCAGGAACTGGCCAAAAGATATATAGATCAGCTTGGCTCTGGACCATTAACTTCACATATTAGGATCTTTAGAGGACATACCTGATCAGGGCATGGTGCTAGGTCCTAGGGTTGAGTTCCAACCTTCCCATCTACAGTCTAGGTTCTGGGCTATATTCCTATAGTATATAGGATCATTGCTGCTATTTATCTTCCCTGGGGTTTAACTGATGGTCCAGTAAGCTGTTGAACACATAATATCCACACATCATATTCCCTGACATAAAGCTGCAGAAGCAGCCTATCACTGATACTTGGCTTGTGGCTATTGCTGTCTGCTACCCAAATGTATGCCAATATTTCTCCATAGTTAAATTAAACAGCTACAAGGAATGAAAGTCCATTCACGTTTGGCTCTTCCCTGCCTGTTTTTAAATAGTTACCTCTTTTTTTTTTTTTTTTTTTTTTAACTCATCTCTCTTTCTACCAAGTGAAATTTTCTATTAGAGGTTATCTCTTGAGTTCACTGTCGAGTCCATTTTAATTCTGGCATTCCCTTATGAGATATTCATTCGAAATGAATTGTTATCCTGTCAGTTACATAGCTCTGCTCCTGGCATGGGAATTGTATTTCTTTAATGGCTTTATTCCTCTAAACATATTCTTTGTAGAGGTCTCCATTATCTTCCAGTCCTTAGAGGAAACCACTGGCAATCGCAGAATAGGGCTCTTTGCTGCCTAGAGGCTTGAGAAACAAATCTGAAATATTTTAAAACTAAAAAGAGTTCCTGAACTGATGTGTGTCCTGGATTGACTGTTACTGGGCACTGAGCACCAAACACAACACAGAATGGCAATTATGCTTCCCGGCAGTTTGGGTGCCAAATGAATTTTTTCTGCTCTTAAAAATGGACAGAGATTTTCAATAATTGAATGAAATAATGTCCAATAATTTAAAATATTGTTCATTCAGTGAGAGATTAGGCTTTAATTAAGTAGCGTCATTTAATATATACTGTCCAGCAGATACTATAATTGGTTTCGTTAGCAGGGAACACAGTAATATCTAAGCTTTACTGAAATGATAATGGTACTAATTTAGCCCAGTGGATACATAAACAGCTTGGCTGCTTCTGACACCCCCGGTGAACAAGAAGTAAGCTTTGATCACGACATCTGCACAACTCTTAATCAGTCATTTCTTTCTGAAATAAAAGTATTAATCACCCAGACTAAACAAGCCCTGTTTACATTAAACACGTATGTTATCTGGGACTTTCAGGGGTATTAAGCTGTTCACTTCTATGGATACAAAAAGGATTCTCTTCAAAGCAGTGATGAAATTACATTTCATTTGAGCTAGGAGAATGACATTTATTATTTTTAAAACCTGGTATAAATGAAAACCAGCACCCCCCAGTTTGTTCAGAGAGGGCAGACAATTTTCTGGCACAACAACAGTTGTGTATTTTAACTCCTATCTTCTGCTGGTCATTTACAAGGACGTTTTCATTTCCAGGCTTGGCTCCTGTTTCCTTGTGGCTCATTCTAGAAATGTGATACAATAAGGTCCTATTCTCTTCAAGCCATTCTGCTTGATAATTCTGAACAAAGCCAGAAGGGGATGGGGGTGGGGTGGGGGGAAATTTAACTGAATCAAAAAGAGAAAAAAAATTGCTTTCTAAGGTCTAATGCTCCCAGACAAATTAAAAAGTAACCAGAGATTAGATTAAATTCCTTTGCTAAATTCTTTGTTTTCAAAAATATATACGCTGCACCTAGGGATGGAAAACTTTCATTTCCCTGTTTGCAAATGGCTGTCAACATGTTTATTTTGGAAAAGAATGGAAACATTGATTATAGCAAAGAGCTAGCTGGGTCACAATGTCAGCAAAACCGGCTGGCTCTATCACTGGGTGGGGAAACAGAATTGGCAATCACAGGATAGGGTTCTGGGGTATAACTACCTTTATGGACATCCCAGTGGATTATCAGGGACCCAGTACGGCACAGAAGTCCTCCCTGCCCACTTAGAACTCAGGGAGGGTGTTCCTGGGTTTGTCCTCAGAAGAGGAAAAATGTAACTGGGGACACAGGAATGACTTGTAAATGGCATTCTGGAAACTCTCAAGTCAGGATTCTCCCCGCAAGCTCAAGGAGAGCCGGCAACCTGAGGTAAAGAATCCAGAGTTGAACAAAAGTTGCTCTGGAGTCTGCTTGGGTCTCACGGTTAAAGAACAAACCTCACGCCAACACAACTATACATCCAAACACAACTCTCAGAGACCAACACAGCCACCGGAGACTATGAGGACTCCTGTCGTCATGCCTGGGTTTTCTTCCTTTCAAAGGAAGCCACACTCACTGGACAGAGCAACAACCATGAGAGAGAAACTGTGCTCTGGACAATTACAGCCTCTGCTTGCTTCCCTGTAAATTATTCTTTAAACCAGGGCCATCCACCCAGCTGCACCCAGAGCACCATTCTGGTGCCAAATCCAGTGACCTGTTTTTAGTCATCGCCCTTCTTGACCTTTCTGGGGCAATCCAAATGGTTAAATACCACCTCCGTGGCTGCTCCCCTTACTGGCTGCAATAATCATATGTAAGACCCCCCCACCTTCTCTCCGACTGCTAGAGTAATTGTTCTAGAATGTGGATATGCTCAAGTTTTCCCCCATTTAAAAATAAAAGATAAAAAGCAAACTAACAGCAAGGCATACAATAATATTTAAAGATGGCTTCAAATATCCTGACTTTTCTTCCCTTTTTTCCTGAAACCTCACAGATAATTTTCTATCTGTTCACTCTCTTTTTCCTGCCCCCATTTAGACCTCCTCCTTCTCTAATTCTCTCTCTCTCTGATACACACACACACACAAATACACACACACACACACACAAATACACACACACACACAATTTCTTGTCACTATCTTAGCACTCTTTGCTTTTCAAGTCTCAGTGTCTTTGCCCATTTACTTTCCTTTTCCCTTTGTCTTCCTTCTTCACCTAGAAGTTAGATGGGCCTAACTCATCTCCAAAAGCCGTCCTGTCCCACTAGACTGAAAACGCCATGACAGGAAAGACTTGTCTTGTTCATCGGAGGTTCCTAGCATGGAGCCAGGCACATTACAGGCATGCACTATGTGTTTGCTACAGTGACTTAAGTCAACCTTCCCAAACATTTAGTCATACTGTCCTTCATGTTCCCACTGCATTTTCTACCTATCTTACACATCACAATTTTTATTTGATGCCTTAACGATCCAGATGGGACCTTTACTTAGTCGTTTCCTTGGCACATAGTAGGCACCCAAGAACATTTTATTGGATGAGGGAAGACAGCGTGGAAAGTGGCCCTGTGTGCATCAAGAGGTGCATTTTCATCAGAACACCTATGCTCTCCCCTTTCTCAGGGTGGCATTTCCATAACTTTACCAGCCCCAAAAGGGCGTCCTTTAAATTCTGTCTCCTGGATTCTTGCTGTGACCCAGTAGTCACAAAACAGGCAAGGATTGACTTGGCACTTCACCCATAGCCCAACTCACAGCCTGACCAAGGATAAAAGAGTCTGTTCTAATCTAATAAAGGGCTGCTTCATGAGGCTTCATTTGCCCAGATTCTCTGCATTCTCCTGCCTACTCCCTTAGACACCCACCAGGAAATAACTGCACCCTCCCAAGCCTTCAAGATAAACCCACTGGGATTATGACCATTCCCCACAACTGAGCAAACCACCTCTCACCATGCCCATACATTTTGCACTAAACACAGTGTATCAAATTAAAAATAAAACTCAAGTTGTTTGGTTAATGGTTTTCCCAGGCCTGAGGTTGAGACCAGACCACTGATCCGTCTCTTCAAGAATGCTGGCTGGTTTTGCTGCTTGCCACAGACACTGTTTAGCTATTATGTGGCACACGAAGCTCTTTTATTCATTCTTAAACCTAATGTCCAATTAACTGAGAAAGGGGACTCATTAAATAATTCAAACTAGATCCAAATTAAAGGGCAGTTTTCTCCATCGTACTTGCAAAGAAGTTCAATTTGGCTGAAGGGGGTAATCATTTTAAGCCTGTGTTGGTTTGGGACACTCTCTAATGGGGTAATCTTGAATCAGTTCCATTTCTATCTTCTTTTCATAGGTAGCATACGGGAATCTTGCCTGTGACACCCATCGACAACATTTTCTCCCTGACAATGTGTTTAAGCTTAATTCTTTGAAAAATTGTGTGAAAGAGTTTTGGTCATAATTACATGTTCAGCTTTTACTGGAGAGGACCTGTTAGACTAGATGATGAATCATATTCGCTGCCAAGATGCTAGAAAAAATCCTGAGTACCATCTGGAAAGCCGGTCGGTTGTAGACATCATTCATGTCAGTTTATTCTTAGCAGAGCTGGGAATAGAACTCACAACATTTGACTTCTGTTCCAGTCCTTTCCACCTCACTGCTTACTAATGCGCCAAGAAGACCCACAGTGCAGAGCCTCGTCATGGGGAAAGAAGTTCAGGGGGTTCTGGTTCATTCACCGGGTATTCACAGAAGGCACAGTGCTACGGAATGCAAGAGGACCGAGTAGATCTGTTCCTGAACACGGGTTTCTCTACGTTTGCCTGCAGTTCTTAATGCCAATAAAAAACAAATAAAGGTTATAGAAACCCTGCAAGTATTTCTCTCAAGTCCAGGGCTTGACTCAGTCCTCCAGGGCTTCTAGAATAACTCCTACCCTGACAGTCTACTATTCCTTTTTCAAAACAATGGGTCCAAAGCAAAGTACATGAGAACAGTCCCTTCGGCGGGCCTTCCTCAAATGACCACCTGCAAAACACTCCACTCCCTGGGCCAAGGAGCTGTTCTTACAGGCCGTCCTTCTTCTGCGTGCCCTTTCCTAATCGGCCTTCTAGGCCTTGAATTGTGTCTTTGACCCTCTTCGGTCATGGTAATAATGAGAATTAATAATAAGAGTTATCATTATTTGCATCAAAACACTTATTTCTAATTGTCCTCTTGGTAACGAGCAGAAAATTAGTCCAGCTCTTCTCTCCCTTCACAGTGCATGAGGCTAGGGAGATAGGGTAGGCTGAGGCCTTCAGGCAACCTGGTTCCTTCTTCATGATGCTCCCTGCCTCTCCCTGGGCTGTTATTCCCCTGCGCTTCCTCACAGGAGCTGCTGGTGGTGTCCTTTGGCAGCTGCTCCTGGTGGGGGGGGTCTTCCGTCAACCTTAGTACCTCCTACGCGTGTCTTGTCCCCCACCCCTGTGTGTCACACGGGCAATTTCCAGCTGCTCCAGTCCATGGCTTCTCTTGCCTCCAGAAACAGGTCTGTAGCTTCCTAGTAGCTTGAAAACCTCATTTATAGTCTCAGCACCACCTTTAGGGAATGGCTCCTTAGAGGGTCCACTCAGGGTCTTTAGCTACAAGCTAAACAGCCCCTTTAACAAACATGAAGAGAGCGAAAAGCCCATAACAACATTTACAAAGAGGTTTGGGCTACACAGCATTTCTGCATACGTTGTTTATTTTCATTTTTACAAAAGTCATATGGCACAGGCAGTATTATTTTACAGATGAAGATCTTGGTAAAAAGCCCTGAATACCTCTTGTGTTCCTCTGCTCTCACTCTCACTGCTGGAAGGCATAAGGGAACCTAATTACGCTGCTCTGGTCACATCTGTGCCCATCTACGATTCTTTATGGCCTGCGGAATAAAATCCTAACACCTTAACTTAGGACACAGGCCATATTCAATATGATTATGGTCTTCTTATCCCATTTTGCCTCCTACTCCCCTTTCATGTGCATGCTATGATCCAGAAGAATGACTCACTGTGTGCCTCATACTCGCCCATCTATGAGGGACACCATGACGTTCTGAGAAAAGCATTAGATTTGAATACAGACTGATTTTTTTCCCTATCTCCAGCTCTGCCATTAACCAGCTATTTGACCTTGAGAAAGTAACCTAAACCCTTTGTGCCAGTTTTAAAAAATCAATTTATTCATTGAAATATATTTATTGGTGAACAGACATGGCCCCTGCTTTTCTGGAGCTCACACCCCCTGGGTTATAATGGAGGGATAAGAGATGCAAACTTAATCTTGATGCTCATCAAGGGAGTAGGCAGGAATGGTCAAAGGGAAATGTAGAACAGGGACCTGAAAAAATCTGAAATGGAATGACTGGAAGATGGATGTGGGATGGGAGAATGGTCCAAGATGACGCTGAGGAGGCAGAGGCCAGATCAAGTAGTCTCTTTAAGCTTACTGAAAAAATCCTGTATTCTAAGGGAAATGAAAAGTATTCACAGAGTTTTAATCAAGGGAAGAATATGACCAGAACTGCATGCAACAGTGATCTCTCTGACTGTGTGGAGGATAGACTGAATGAGGACGGGATGAGAGGGCAAGACTAGAAGCTGCAAGAATCACTAGCAGAAGGTGGTTGCAATGGTGCATGAGAGATGGTGGTGGCCTGGACCAAAGCAGTGGCAGTGAGGGCCCAGGAAAGTGGTGGATTCCAGAGATGTTTAGAGGGTGGAATCAATAGGGCTCTATTAAGGTGAAGGGTAGAGAGGAAGGAGTCAAGAATTATGAGTCTGGGTAGCTCAGTCGATTAAGCATCTGACTTTTGATTTAGACTCAGGTCATGATCTCATGATTGTGGGACTGAGCCTCACATAGGGCTCTGTGCTGAGCATGGGGTCTGCTTGGGATTCCCTCTCTCTCTGTCCCTCCCCCTGTGCTCTCTTGTGTTCTCGCTCTCTCAAAATAAATAAACTTAAAAAAAAGAATTATGAGCAGGAGTCAGGCCTGTGCAACAGAAATGGATTGTGATGTTACTTGCCTCAAGAGACATACAGGAAGTAAGGGAGCAGGGTGGAGGAGAGAGAAGTGTTGAGTTCGGCTTAAAAATTTAGCGTCTTACGTGCTTGTGGGACAAATAGCAGTATCATCCAATAGAGTTCTTATAAGAATTAAATGAAATGATATATGCAATATTCCTTGTACCTAGAGAATGCCCACTGTTTGTGTCCTCTGCAAATTCATATTTTAAATGCTAGCACCTAATACAATGGTATTTGGAGGTAGGGTCTTCAGGAGGTTTAGACTGCCCTTACAAGAAGAGGAAGAGATACCAGAGTTCTCTCTCATTCTCTCTCTCTCTCTCTCTCTCTGCATGCACTGAGGAAATGCTACATGAGCACACAGGAAGAAGGCATCTGTCTACAAGCCAGGAAGAGTCTCACCTAGTTCAGAATTTGCTAACGCCACGATCTTGGACTTCCCAGCCTCCAGAATTGGGAGAAATAAATGTCCGTTGTTTAAATCATCCTGTCGATGGTATTTTGTTACAGCAAACTGAGCTGACCACGATACCTACTAAAGTGTAGTTTTAGTTTCTATTTCTCAGACCACTCCCTTTGCTTGGAATGCCCTCTCCTTCATTTCTACAAGTTCAGGTCCAACTCACACTGCAAAGCCTATTTCAAAAGTCACCTTCTCCCTGAAGTCTTCTCTGATCTTCCTAAGTAGAGGAAGATCCATGCTCAGACCTCCCAGAGCACACACACATTCTACCTTGAGCTGTGGTTATGTACACAAGTATCACATTGTTCGTACAGTTACGGACACTTCATTAATGATAGAACCCTGCCTGATTGACCTTTGACCCTAAAATTAGTACCCAGTAAAAAATAATTATTTACTTAATAATAAACAACAAAGCAATTATTTAATTTATATAGTATAGTATACACAGTGTATATTATAATAAAATTACAACAGTATTAATATAATAATCCTGGGAGCCAATGCATTCATTACTGAATGAATGTACACATTCTGCCAGCCCATTTCTCTCCTGAAGGCAGCAAAGAGAAACTGGGGAAAGAGCACAGGTTTCTGAATAAAATGGAAATTGAAAAAATAGTTCTTTCACTTCTTTATTGTGTGATTTTAAATAAGTTACTTAATATCTCTGAACCTCAGTTTCTCACTCTGGGAAATGGTGACGATAACAACAACAAAAACCCTGACATTTGACATAATCATTAAAACAGACTAAATCTTAGTATAGTATCTGGCACTTGATCAATAAATTATGGCTCCTCCCCATTCCCACTCTTGGCATTTACTAAAGATCAAGGAGGAATGGAGAACCAGAAAACAGCAAGAAGATAGTATTTATATATTCTAATTTTTTCAGACACCATATCCATTTGGTATTCTCATTTCTAATATAAATTTCCAGTATGCCTACTGCTGTTACAGAGGCTGTAAAGTTTCAATCCATAGTCTGTTTTCATGTCTCATTACATTAGATGCCTTGCTTCCTACACTCTGCCCTCTCTGCAAATCTGTATAATACTAACAGTAAACAAGAGCCTTTGCTTTGATCAGAGTCAGACAGACATCACTGATAAAATGCTGAACTTCCCATTGTCTGAAGAGTCTTATGAGAAGAGGAGATAATGAAGTAGAAAACAGGAAAAATATCGACTGAACACAACCATAGAAGTCAGAATGCCATCTTATCTAATCAGGACTTAAAAGAAACAGCAAAATGTTTAAAATCAGAAGTTTAAAGATGCAAAGACTCAGAGATGAAGAGTAATTCCTGACAACCTTTTACATTTGAGGATAAAAGGGTTCAGCTTCTTGTCATTAATATCCAATTTGGCTTTATATATTTTAGGATCAATCACACAATTAAAAACATATCTGGTAACAGATGCCAGCAGAAAAGCACTTTTTAATATTATACTGTGTTTAGAGGTGTTAAAAAAAAAAGCTCAGAATAAAAACAAGAATTACGGCCATGAAAAAAAAACAGACACATCATTTATGAGTTTCCCGTGTGTGCTCTGAAAAAGCAAGATAATTCATTTTCCATGTAAAACATCCTTGAGATTGAGAAGCAAGTTAGTTCCAGTATTTTCTGAATCTTCTCTAGGTAATCAATCAAGGAATAGAATTTAGAACTAGGCAGCTCCCTCCCCAAAGGACCAATGTCCATCTATATGTGCTCTTGTCAAAATAGATCCAATAGCAAACCAGAAGGCAAAATCAGGCATTCTTACAAGGTAGCAGGGTGAAGTCCTGTGCACTGAGAAGCCTCAGCTCTGCCCTTACTGTGTAAAATGGAAAGAATCAGATCTCTTCTCCACCTGTGTGCATTACACAAACTAATATATGTCCTAGAATTCCTCTTGCACAAATGATGGCTTTCATAGAGATAGCAGAACTTTAAAATTGCTGAAATGATCAGGGAACCCTCCCTGAAAAGAAAAGCCCTAGCATCTGTCTTTAGTGCCAGGGAAGCCCATTCCAGGGTCATTCCTCTGTCTGCTCCCCTTTAAGGCCCCAGCATGCTCTGGGGCTGAGCCCACATGGGTCATGACTCTGCAGTGTATTTTCTAAAGAAGGTCTGGAGTTTTAATGCTGTTGCTTTCTTCTAAGGCAACCTTAGAACAATATTATAATGACATAGTACTCATCAGTTCTCTTTCCTAGCTGATGTTTTCTTTTGGGATTTTTATGGTCTTAGCATGGTCTATGTCCATCTCACCTACCAAGCATCCATCAGTGCTAGTTGATAATGATAACAGTTTTAAAACTCACATCTGTTCCTAGGGTTAAGATTAATTTTCAAGAATTTGGGGGGAAAAAGGTACTTGAGCTTCTATTAGCAATCGTCTTTTATATTCTCAGTGGGTGGCAAAGGTGGTTTAGGGAGCTGTTAGGGAGAGGGGGAGCTCCTCTCATTCACTACGTCTGTCTTCCCTCCAGGGTTCTGGGAAAAGAAGCTGGAGGATCAGTCCTATCTAGGTGACAACTCCCGGTAGCAGAAAGCTCACGGGGGCTTGGGCTTGCAAGCACTATGTGGGAAAGGAAGAGTGAGATGAGCAGGTGAGCACCTCCACCTTGGATATTGTCATTGTGGGAGGCCAGCTGAACCTGGGGGCTCTTGGACAGCCATTCCTGAAACTAAATTAATTCTGAATCCAGTGACAGGTTATCAGTTTACATACATCTTTAAGCCTGGCTCAGAAATAAGAACTCGAATTTTCTTAACAAGAAGAAATCACAGGTTGGGAAAGGAGTACCAGAGGATACATGGCCCGACTGTCTGCTTTCTATTCCTAGATGATTAATATCTACCCTATAGTTAGAGATTGAGACAGCAGAAGATCTTTCAGGAATCCAGCACCACCAAAGTCCTTTATTCAACAACTGTTTATGGATCACCCACTATGCGCTCACAAAATAACAAATAAATGTCACTTCTACCATCTGTCTAAAATTTTTCACGAAGGAACTTCAACTTCTTGCTATCTGTTCTAGATTAACATAATAGAATTTTTAAATCAGAAAGATCCTAGAAACTGAATTCGATGCCTTCTTTTTTAGAGGTGAGAAAACAGAGTCTAGGAGACCAAGTGACTTTCCCAATGTTATAAAAGTAGATATGACAGAAGTTTCACCTTCAGGTCTCCTGGCTCACCACCAATGCTCTTTGCTGCTACATGAAACTTCTTGAAAGGTAGCATGAAGATAATCAAGCCCTCAAAGTAATACAGTGAAGGATTCAAACATTATTTTTCAGTTAATCAATAAGCATTTATAAAGAAAGTCCACTTACAACCACATTGTAACTTTTGTTAAGAACCCAAACAGTTCTCTCTGGGGGCCCACTCCTCCATAAAAAATTATTTAAAAATTATATTTAACAAGTGAATTGTTACAAAGATGAATATATTAGTATTATATACTAAAACATACTCTTTGACCCAACATTCATTATTTTTCTTCTGATTTTAAAAGAAATTAAGACATTTTGGGGAACCTGGGTGGCTCAGTTGATTGAACATCCAACTTTTGATTTTGGCTCAAGTCATGATGTTGCAGTTTGTGGGATTGAGCCCTGTGTCAGGCTCTGTGCTGACACACAGAATCGGCTTGGTATTCTCTCTCTGCTCCTCCCTTGTTCCTCCCTCTCTCTCTTTCTCTCTCTCTCTCTCTCAAAATAAAGAAATAAACATTAAAATTTTTTTAAATAAAAGAAATTAAGACATTTCCATGGACCTCTAAAAGTTTTATTGGCCCTGGATACTTCATCTCCCTGTGTTAGGGGATAAATTGGTCCACATGGACCAAACGCAAGGCATGGAATGGGGTCCTGGAAAAGAGACTAAAGGAGTATGGAGATGTATTCTCACCCTCAACCAGCATATACAATAGTTAGTGAGGTCAAAGAGGTGACCTTGGCTGCAGCAACTTCTTACTAGACATGTCTCTGGAGGCAAGGGAAACAAAAGCAAGAATGAACTATTGGGACCTCATCAAGATAAAAAGCTTCTGCACAGCAAAGGAAATGATCAACAAAACTAAAGCAACTGATGATGGGACACCTGGGTAGCTCAGTCACTTGAGTGTCAAACTTTGGCTCTGATAATGATCTCATGGTTTGTGGGTTTGAGCCCCACATGGGGCTCTGTGCCAACATCTCAGAGCTGAAGCCTGCTTCACATTCTATGTCTCCCTCTTTCTCTGCCCCTCCCCCATTCATGCTCGCTCTCTCTCTCTCAAAAAGAAGCGTTTAAAAAAAATTAAAAGGCAACCGACAGAACAGGAAAAGATATTTGCAAATGATATAGCAGATAAAGGGTTAATATCCAAATTTTATAAAGAACTTATCAAACTCAATACACAAAAACCAAATAATCCAGTGAAGGAATAGGCAAAAGACATGAAAAGACAGTTTTCCAAAGAAGACATCCAGAGGGCTAATAGGCACATGAAAAGATGCTCAACATCACTCATCATCAGAGAAATACAAATCAGAACCACTATGAAGTACCACCTTACACTTGTCAGAATGGCTAAAATGAACAACTCAGGAAACAATAGATGTTGGCAAGGGTGTGGAGAAAGGGGAACCCTTGTGCACAGTTGGAAATGCCAACTGGTACAGCCACTCTGAAGAACAGTATGGAGGTTCCTCAAATAATTAAAAATATAATTACCCTATGACCCAACAATTGCACTACTAGGTATTTATCCAAAAATACAACAATGTTGATTCAAAGGGGCACATGCAATCCAATGTTTATAGCAGTGCTATCAACAATAGTCAAATTGTGGAAAGAGCCCAAATGTCCATTGATTGATGAATGGATACAGAAGATGTGGTACATATACACATGGAATATTACTCAGCAACCAAAAAGAATGAAATCTTGCCACTTGCAACAACATGGATGGAACTAGAGTGTATTATGCTAAGTGAAATAAATCAGTCAGAGAAAGATAAATATCATTATGATTTCACTCATATATAGAATTTAAGAAACACAACAAATGAACATAAGGGAAGAGAAAGAAAAATATGATAAAAACAGAGAGGAGGCAAACCATAAGAGACTCTTAAAAACAAAGAACTGAGGGTTGCTGGAGGGGTGGTGGATGGGTGTATGGGCTAAATGGGTGATGGGCATTAAGGAGGGCACTTATTGGGATGAGCACTGTTATTACATAGAATGATGAATCACTGGAATCTACTTTTGAAACCAATACTACACTCTATGTTAACTAACTTCAATTTAAGTTAAAAAAAAAAGAAAAAGATAGTGAAAGAGGGTATAAAATACACTTTGTTCTATGAGTAGTTGATGCTCTTCAGACATAGTAAGATTAGAATTTACTAAAATAAAAACTGTGATAGTCACAGATCATTCCTTGCACCAATATCTCTCCACTAAGGAAACCCTGACACAAACATTTTGGTTGAGTTATGCCCATCACTTCTCCTGCCCTCTTTTTCCCAACCATTTCTAACAACAACAAACCCTTCCAGGGCTGAGATAACAACCCATCTTCAGCAGGGTAATATCTTCTCTCACTCCATCATCAGTAGATGATTAGTGTCATCCTTCTTAATAAAAAGCCATTGCTAGGAGCTATCTCCACTAAATACTCTTGACATTACTTCCTTTAATAGAGCTTAACAGTTATAAAATATTCAAGCAGCAAGGTGTGATGGAGCACTTATTACTCTGGACCATTCATTCAGCTCTTTCCTCTGGTGTGAGACAAGATGCTGAAGGGCAGTCTTTCCCTGGTTCCTCTGGAGCATGAGTGTGGATGCTGAATGCTGCCTCATCAGGAAAATGATTTTATTACCAATGTTTGTTCTAAAAATAATTATTAGACAAAAAGGCATCAGCACAGGTGATTACCATGAAAATAAACTGACACCCAACAGCTCCAAGATTCTGGCTGTCTATCCTCTGATTATTCTGTGGTGTTGTAGTCTATCTATAACAGTGAACAACTAAATTATTTGAGTGAGGCCCTCTTTTCTACTTTATTATTTTTTTTATCATGGTAAGTGTACTCTTTAGTCCCCATCCCCTATTTCACCCATCCCTCCACCCACCTCCCCTCTGGTAACCATCAGTTTGTTCTCTATTGATGAGTTAAGAGTTAACAGTTAAGAGTCTGTTTCTTGGTTCTCTCTCTCTCTCTTTCTCTTAAATGTTTATTTATTTTGAAAGAGAGAGAGCAAGAGAGTGAGAAAGTGCATGTGGGCTCATGAGCATGGGAAGGGCAGAAAGAGAGAGANGAGAGAGAGAGAGAGAGAGAGAGAGAGAGAGAGAGAGAGAGAGAGAGAGAGAGAGAGAGAGTAAGAGAGAGAGTCAGTCCCAAACAGGCTCCATGCTGTCAGCACAAAGCCAAACGTGAGTCCGATGCCATGAACCATGAGATCATGACCTGAGCCGAGAAAAAGAATCAGATACTTAACTGTCTGTCTGAGCCACTCAGGCACCCTCCTCTCTCTCTCTAGTTTTTCCTTCATTCATTTGTTTTATATATTAAATTCCACATGAGCAAAATCACATGGTATTTGACTGGCTTATTTCACTTAGCATTATACTCTCTAGCTCCATCCATGTTGTTGTAAATGGCAAAATTTCATTCTTTCCTATGGCTGAATAATATTTCATTGTGCGTGTGTCTGTGCACATGTATGTGCACAGACACACACACACACACATAGCCTTCCGAAGCCAGGCAAAAAAAATTGTGTGAGCTATTCATATCACCTGTTCCCTACTTTTCAGTGGAGAAAGAACTGGATGACCACAAGAGGTGGAGAGGAGCTAAACTGAAACCAAAAGACTACCTGTGCAGTATTCCTCACACACAAAAATAAAGTTTTAACAGAAGTAAAAGCTACAGATACAAGTTTATTAATACTAGAAGAAAAGCAATGAAAAACCACAGTCATATCAAAGCAACACTCTTCTGTACTGATAATGATGTATCCTTTCAAGAATCCCAACTCTTCAGGGTCATATGCCCAACAGGAGATTTACAAACTAATCAAGGCATTTTAATAGAATAAATATTATGCCTTAGTCAACTTTCATAATGTGTTAACTTAAAAATATCACATTTCAATTATCATTAATAATTCATGTTATAGATTACTAGACAGTGGCCATTATAAGTAAAAAGTGAAAATATAAAATGATACATCATTTGCATATCTGATCCAAAGGAAAGGCTTGTGCTTTGTGTTTGGTTTTTTTTTTAACATTTATTTATTTTTGAGACAGAGAGAGACAGAGCACGAGCTGGAGAGGGGCAGAGAGAGGGAGACACAGAATCTGAAACAGGCTCCAGGCTCTGAGCTGTCAGCACAGAGCCTGATGTGGGGCTCGAACCCACGGACCACAAGATCATGACCTGAGTCAAAGTCAGACACTTAACAAGCTGAGCCACCCAGGCACCTTAAAAGGCTTGTACTTTGAATTGGTTCTCACCTCACCCTTAAGTACTGTCACTCAAAACAAAACAAAACAAAAAAACAGTAAGTAGGTATTCAAGAAAACTTTGATCTAATAGTTCCCACCAATCCCCTTTCTCTTTAGTAGGATGATAAATCATTACCTTTCTAAGACACATTTTTTTCTTGGTAGGATATAGAGTCCAAGCACCAGAATATAGAGTCTACATACCTTACCCTTTAAAACTGTCTCCCAGAAACACCCACAACCCTATTATAGGTCAGATAAAATTAATGTTTTAAAAAATAAATTTAAAAAAAATGAGTGTTTGAAGGCTTTGAGAAATCAGACCAAAAATGGAAAATGCAGAGTAGAATGTGAGTAATTAGGTGGCAGCTCATGTCTTGACAGATGATTCCAGAGAAAAAGCCAAACAAAGCCTGCCATATGTTCAGCTTTCTGTGTAAACCACTATAGACAGAGAGAGCTTTATGGAATATTCTATAGCATATGTCTAGTCAGTATGTTTGTTCCACCCTACTTGTTGCCAAGTTCCAAATGCTTAAAATAATTAACCTTTGCCACCTCTTTGGAAAGCTCTGCAATGCAAGCCTTTGCTTTACTCTGTCGTCCTTACAAGCAGACCCCACCAAATTCACCAATGAAGGAGCCTTATTCCTCTCTGAAAGTTAATACTAACAAACATGATAAGAAATCTCTCTTTTCCAGAATACTTTTCAGGTGGTTGTACAAACAAATGCCAAACACTAGTTTTTCAACCATTAAGAAATGCACATGAGAAATAATATTAAGGAAGCAAGCATTTTATTCAAATTGTTAGGTGCAAGCATTTTTTTATTAGGTACTCTATTTTTTTTTATTAAACATTGATAATACCTACTACACGCTAGGTGCTTCAGCTATGAATATAAATCAAACATGTTCCTTGATCAAAATAATGTATACCTTGATGGTGGAAATGTATCTGCAAAGAGCTATTATTCTTATCAAAGGAAGGTATGGGGGGTGCAATAGATTTGTACAGTCAGCTGTACAAATCTATTTTTGTAGTTTAAAAAATCTAGTTTTGTTGGATCCATGTCCATGTCCTGAACCAGGGACATATCAAACATCATGACAAAGCGTAGCAGCTTCTCCTGTAGCGGACACCCACAGCATCAGAGGTAGAGGCCTCAAAGTGGCAGAAGACCAACCTAAGTTCCAGTTCATTCCCATTCAGGTTCCAATTTGTCCTTCTTCTCCATTCTGCCTTTCCAACTGCCTTACCTGAAGTCATATATGACAGCTTCCCATAGGATCTTTCCCCAACTAACTAGCTCCCATAATTGTGTAAAGTCAGATCCCTATAGTGATGTTCCTTAGATCCCTATAGTGATCCCTATAGAAATGTTCCTTAGTCAAGTGATATTTGAGTTGGAGGGTCTCCAAAGACGAGGAAGAATTCCTCAATACAGAAAGCAGGAGAAAGACCTTGCAGGCATGGAGAATCACACTTGCAAAGGACTGAAGTCATATGTTTAGGATAGACAGACCAGCAAGTTTGGGGAGAGGCTCCTGGGAGATGAAACTAAAAAGGTAGAGACAGGCAGGTCCTAAGGACCATGTGAGCTATGCTAAGAAGTCTGAATAAAATCCAGTAGACCATCAGGAACTATAGAAAAATTTTAAGCAGATAATGCATGGATGTGTGTGCCTGTGAATGTATAAAATGATCAGATTTGTATTTTAAAGAGAACTCTGGCAGCTGTGTGAAGGATGGATTAGAAGGGATAGGGCAAGCTTGGAGTCAGTTTGTTTAGGTGACTACTGCAATACCAATTAGCAAAAGATAAAAGATGGTGGAAGCTGGGGAGAGTCACCTGTCCTTCGGAGTCTATAATTTCATTGTGTATATACAATTATCTGAGGCATACATTCAATCACTATGGAGATGTTGAGGATCATCCCTTTAAAAATGTCCTTCATCATCAAGAATTGACTCTGAATACAAGTTAGGAACCTTCAAAGGGGGAAAAACATCAAGAAATCTAATTCCTAACTGGTTCAGAAGCTGGAAAGACTTCGAGACTGGTTTGACCCAGAGGCTCAACCATGTCACCAAAATTTGGTGACTTTTTGTCTCTGCTCTGCCTTCCAAAAAATAAATAAACGCGCACACACACACACACACACACACACACTACCGCCACAACCACTTCCAGCAGAAGCAGCAACAAAAACAACAAGAAACAATGTGTGTTCAGCATTTGCTTTGCTCCAGGAACTATGTAAAGCATTTTCAATATGTTTATCAGGTTTTATCCAAAAGTAAAGTGGCTACTGGCAAAAATCCGAAGCACACAATTACTTGACCTTGGGGAACAGGAAATGAAAGCATTGCTCCCTGCTACCACCAAACAGTAGTCACTCCAAACCCACTACTGTGGCAATGGCAATGAGAATAAATTCACTGACTAATCAAATCTCATTCCAAATCCAGGGGTGGTGTCAATGCCATCAGACCAAAAAAAAAAAAAAAGAAAGAAAGAAAAGGTGGAATTCCATTAGAAGTTAAAGGGGCAACAGGGAAGTCAACTCACAAGATCTGTTGTGTTCTGCTTTAATATTGGTATAGGATCCAAGTCCTAGATCTGCTTTCTTCCTTCCTGTGTTTTGCTGGTAATTGCTGTCACCTTCACAGAGGTGGCTATTTAGTCTCACACATCAATACTAAAGGAATAGAAGACAAAGTCTTCTAAGATTTCCTATTCTTCCATTGTATTATAAGCACAAATTTCACATCCCAGTAGAATTATAAACTCACTGAAGATATAGACCTTGTCACATTATTTTGTATCACATAAAGCCAATAGGTAGTAAATATTAATAAAAGCTTTTTAACCTGAATTGTAATTGTGGATTCTAAACCACATCTACATAATACTATAATGCTGACGTTTATCTAGTTAATTCTATCCCTTTTTGCTTCATATATTCTGAAGTTCTGTTACTTGGCAAAACATTCAGGATTATTATGTTTTCTTAGTGAACAGACCCTTTTGTCATTTGGAAATGTACCTTTTCATCTATTTTTTCTGATACTGATATAGCCACTCCAATCTTCTTATATTTTCTACTTGCATGATGTATCTGTTTTCCAGTTATTACCCTCAACATTTCCTCTTCTTATTTTTTAAGTGAAACTCTTACGGACAGCATGTAGTTGGGACTTGCTTTTAAAAATCTGTAATGACAATCTCTGCCTTTGAACTTGAATATTAATATGCATTAATATTTAACATAGATATTCATATGTTTTGATTTAGGCTTACCATTTTAATTCTTTATTATCTGCATGCCCCCTCTGTTTATTTTTGCTCCTCTGCTCTACCTTTCCTGACTTCTCTGGAATTATTTTAACATGTTTTAGAATTCCGTTTTAATTTATTTCTTGGCACTTGGGCTCTACTCTTTTGCATGATTTGTTAGTTTGCTATAGTGATTACAATACATATCTTTAACTTTTCATTCTAGTTAGAGTTATTGCTGTAACACTTTACATAAAACGTAGGAGCCTTACAACCATGTAGTTCTGTTTATTCAACTGCTCTCCTCAATCTCTTTCCCTTTATATTCTATTCCTTTATTCTAGAGTTGACATGTGAATTCCATCTACATATGTTATAAACCTTACAGTAAACACTGTAAATTTTGCTTTAAACAGTTCCCTTTATTTTTAGGAAATTAAGAGATAAATTAGTCTTTTGTATTTACCTATACATTTACTCTCTTAAGTCTTCATTCCTTCCTGAAGATCCAAATTTCCCTCCAGGGGTTTCCTTTAATCTTGGGGAGAACTTCTTCCAGCATTTCCTGTAGTGCAGGACTGTTGATGATAAATTCTCTTTAGTTTAGTTTTATTTTTTTTTATCTGAAAGTATCTTTAGTGTATATTTATTCTGGAAGAATATTTTTGATGGATGTAAAATTCAGTGTTGACAGAATTCTTTTAAAGTATGTTAACATTGTCTTCTGTCTCTGTAGTCTGCAGTCATTTAAATAATTGTTCCACTCTATGTAATCTATCACTTTTCCAGGCGGCTTTTAAGATTTTCTATTTATGTTCGGACTTCAATTGTTTGACTTAAGATGTGTCTAAGCATGGTTTTCTTCATTTCTGTCCTGCTTGGGGATCACTAAGTTTCATGAATCTGTAAATTTATGTTTTTTACCAATTTTGAGAAGTTTTTGGCTCTTATTTCATCAAACATTTTTTTCTGCCCCATTTTTCTCTCTTTTCTCTTTCTGGGAATCTGATTAAACATATGTTAGTCCCTTTGCTTTTGCTCTGCATTTCTGAGGTTTTATCAATCTCCTTTCTCTCTTCTTCTATCTTCAGGTTTATTGACCCTTATCCACCGTGTCTATTCTGCTATTAAATCCATTGAGTAAACTTTTTGGTCTTAATTATTTTAATATTAAGTTCTGAAAATGTCATTTGATTTTCAAAAATATTTTGGACCAAAGGCCAATGATTTAAACTGCCGTGCCTATGCAATGAGCCCTCCATAAAAACCCAGAGGACAGGTTTCAGAGTTTCCCAGTTTGTGTATATTCAGGGAGAATGTCGCATCTCAAGGACATCAAAGCTCCACATGCTTTCCTATACCTTGCCCTAGGCATCTCTTCCAGCGAGCTCTTCCTAAGTCATAGCCTTTTATAATAAACTGGTAGTCATTTAAATGGAAAATAAAATTGAAATTGAAAATTTTGTTTTTCTTTGCTGAGTTTTCCTATTTAATTTATTAGAAGCATATTTTCCATTACCCCATGGTGCATAGCTATGATACCTCCCTGTCTGAGAATTCAACATCTAGATCATCATGGGGTAAATTTTCATCGATTGCTTTTTTTTTTTCAAAGACTGGGTCACAATTTATAGGATACTCTAACCTTTGTAAATGTTATGTTGTAGAGGCTTTGGGCTTTTTGGTTAAATTTATTCTTAGTATTTTTGATACCATTTCAAACACAATTCTTTCTTTAATTTCATTTTCAGATTTTTCATTGAGAGTATATGAAAATATAACTAACTGATATTTTTGTATTAATCTCATATCTGGTAAACTTCCTAAACTCTTTTAATAGTTCTTTTAGTTGTGTAAAATGTTCAGGATTTTCTATATACAAGATTATGTTGTTTATGAATAAAAACAGTTTTGGAGTGCCTGGGTGGCTCAGTCGGTTGAGTGACTTCAGCTCTGTCATGATCCCACAGTTTGTGGGGTCAGGCTCTGCTTCGGGCTCTGTGCTGACAGCTCAGAGCCTGGAGTCTGCTTCGGACTCTGTGTCTCCCTCTCTCTCTGCTCCTCCCCTGCTTGCACTCAGTCTCCTTCATCTCTCAAAAATGAATAAACATTACAAAAGTTTTTTAAAGGACAGTTTTATTCTTCTCTTCTAATTTGTCACTAATTTCTTTTTCTTATTGTACTGACTTAAACCTCTAATACAACCTCCAATCTTGAATGGGAGTGATCAGAGTAGATGTCCTTGACTTGTTCCTGATCTATAGGAAAAGCATTCAGTCTTTCACTATTGGTATGGTTTGTAGATCTTTTTTGTTTGCTTGTTTGTTTCTTGTTATTTTATAGACTGAGGAAGTTAGAAATTCTTTAGGAACGAAGAAGTTCAGATATTGGGAAAGGACCAGGGTAAAAAATAAAACAAAGTGGGGTCTATAAGGAATCTATAAAATCATCTCTGGTAGGAGCTGGCAGAGACAGTAGCCAACGACTTTATGCAGTAAAATGAGACGGTACAAGGTATTGCTTCCTTTTTGCCTTCCATATCTAAGTAGGAAAAAGCTGTCAAAATGCTCCTATCCTGAAAGCCTTTCTGGGCCCATCGCTAGTGCTACTAGGGCTGATGCATCAACTAAGGAATGAATAAATGGCATGCATGGAGGAGGCAATCAACAGAGATGAAGGCTGGCTTATCAAGGTTAAATCTTCAGCAGTCATAAGTGGAATTTCTATGGAATGCAGGCTTGAGTTTGTCAATAACACCATACATTTTCAGATGCTATCCTACTGATTGCTTGACTATTGCAACGTGTCCTTCTGTAAGGCCACAAGTCTAAACGTCTAAACCAAACTGACTCCATGACAGGCTTTAAGTTTCCCTCTAAACTAGAAGGCCTGAGTTTCGGCTTCCCCGAAACTATCAGGTAGTTACATATTGCCCAAGGCAGGAGTAACCACCCTTGCAACACCCAATCAAGAAAGGCCAGCGACCACCCTCCACATTGTTAAGGGAGGGGCCTGGAGATAGAAACTATAGATAGGACCCTGTTACCTAATGTTAAAGTCAACCTGTTAGTCGTGAACAAGACCCTAGGCTCTCTCTGTGATTGGTTGAATTTAAAGGTACTCTAAATGTTGTAATTGGATCCCGCCAAAGGTAACGAATACTCTAGACAATGTGTATGGTCAAACCTGCTGTCAATGATGTTAAATAATTATGATTGGATCACTGTTCCCATGTCACAACTTCTGTAACTCCCCCATCTCAAACCCCATAAAAACCCTACTCTGCCCTTGTTCAGGGCTCTCAGCACGGGTCCATTGTGCTGGTGAGGTCTGGCAGCCCGAGCTTAAGCCCGTAATAAAGCCCTTTGCCTTTGCATGCGTGACTCGGTCTCCCTGGTGGTCTCTGGTCGGTGAGGATACTGCGATCTGGGTATAACACTTCATTAATTTTCTATATCTTCTCTATCCCCACCTCACTGTTCTATGAAATCCACCCCTGGAATCAGGCAGAATTCAGGAAAAATGCTTTGATCGTAGGAGATATTACCATGGAGAATTTGGAATAGGATGCTGGCATGTGAGGTTTTTCACTTCCTGAGTTGTGGGTTAGGCAACCCAATTTAGAGGCATAAGTCACACTAGAGATTAGTAATGTAATGAATAGAAAAAAGTATTACTAGTATTAGCTAGTGACTTGATTTCAAAAAGTGATCCCATCTTAGGGTTTTTTAAGAAAAGATTGTTTTCTACCTGGTTTATAATAGTGGTACAAGTCTGATAAAATTTTCACTTAAAATTTAGGGTTTGACTCATTCACAGAAAAAGGAGACACTTTCCAGATTTCTGGGATCAAGCTAAAGTCTTCTAAATTAATTTCCTCTGAAATGTAAATCACCCTTGGCAACAGGTTTCTGGATCCAGAGATGCAAAGTTACTAGATTAGATTTTCTTAAATGTCCCAGATTATGTGAGATTTGAGAGGGATCTGAGAGCTTAGGTGACACATCATTTCATAAATTACAGATTGGGAGAGCCCTCTGGTTCCTCAGTTTCAGTATTTCTGGATGCTGGTTGTTCATAGGTTTACATCAGAAAGGAAGAGAATGTTAGAAAGAATATGGGTCTTGGAATTAGGCATTCCTAGGATGGGGTTCCAACTACATGGCTTACTAACTAGATTTGGGGAAAGTTACTTTACCTTTATGAATATCAATTTTCTCACCAGGATTTTAGTGATGACTAAAATAGATGATGTTTTTAAAGCTTTCTCTTTGTCACCTCTCTACTGTGAGCTCTGTCATCTTTTGAATGCCACACATTTGGTGGCATCTGATGGTTCCAATGGACAATTATTATAAGCTGACCCATTCATATCCATGCCTGGATGCAATATCAACGAAATGGTGCTTTTAGGACTCTCATGTAACGTATATCCACTGGACACTTGCCTTTGACCTTTGTTACAATTTGAAGCAACTGTTAACTCATATTTTTAGTAACCTTTTCCTCTTCCCAATCCCCTCCTCTTCTGTACTACTACCTGTCCCCAGAACACCCAGAGAATATGCTTTTAGAAATGTCAGTCTCAGACCCCATAATTATCAATATAGTTAATGGTTTTAAATACTTTCTGAAAAGCTATGCTTCTAGCTTGGGTAGCTCAGTTGGTTAAGTGTCCGACTCTTGGTTTCAGCTCAGGTCATGATCTCACAGTTTGTGAGATGGAGCCCCACATCTTGCTCTGTGCTGACAGTGCAGGGCTTGCTTAGGATTCTCTGTCTCTCCTCTCTATGCGCCTCCCCTTTGTGTGTGCTCTCTGTGTGCTCTCTCTCTTTCTCAAAAATAAATAAACTAAAAAACTAAAGAAAGAAAAGAAAGAAAACTTGCCTAAGAGGGTTTGTGGAAGGCAAAACACTTCCACTGAGTCATAGGACCCAAGAGAGGCAGGTGGTGGAGGGGATCTTCAGGTCATTTAGTCCAACCTCCTACCTAAACCGTCTAGCGTATTCTTCACAGATAAGTAATAGGAGTGATAATAACAATGTCAAGCCCTTATGTGGAGTTTATTATGTGACTTATAATACTAATTTATTTCATCCTCATAATAACCTTATGAGGTAGGTAATATTATATCCCCATTTCACAGATGAGAAAAGTAAAAACAGACATAAATGACCATCAAACTCTGCCGTGTTCCATTATGGAAGGGTTATGCCTGTAGAAACTTCCCCTTATAAAAGTTCATCCCAATAACTCCACCTCATTTTTATTCAAGCTGAGCTATTTTCTCTTCCTCCCAGATGACAGGAATTCCCACCCCAAACTCAGCATGCACTTTCAGTCTACTGCCCTTCCTACATGAAGGAAGTGTTTTCCAGAAAGCATCCCTTGGCAGCACTCTAAAGGTTATTGTCTGAATTAGAAATTTACCTTTGCCCTTTGCTTCAGGGAAGGCCCCCACTACCACTCTGCTTCTTCCTATGGTCCTGGAGCTCTGGCCAGGCAATAATTCAGGCCTCCTTAACAAGCAGGCAGTGGTTTTGTTGTCCAGGGGACAGTGCTCAGTAAACAGGCTGTGCTCCAAACCTCTCCTACCTCCACTTACCTCTGAAACTAATTACCTTGCTAACTGCAGAGGCTGTCCAGCCATGCTAATGAGCTGCTGGACGGCAGCATTTTGTGTTCTCTGGGGAAAAGCCACAAAGCAGCAACAGGATTGGGAACCTCGGGAAGCTCAGGTCAGCTCTTCTCTGAGACTCAGCCTCAGAAATTCTCAAAATACCACTTAGCTGGGAGATGGACTTGGACACAAATTCCTCCTGGTGCTGAAGGCGTCCATTAATTAGCATTCAGGGAAATAAAGAAAAATGAAGATTTAAAGGTCACTGCATTAGAATCTCACCCCCATTCCTGAATAGTTATTTGTATATACTAATTTTCCATCCATTCCTTCTATTAATCACTGTCTCCGAGGAGAACCTGGCCAAAACACATTAACAGATATGCTTCCTGGTGGCAATATTCTCTTCTATAAATAATAATCTAAGAAATCATGGTTTATTTGCTCAACTTCATATTTTCCTGTAAAAGAGAGCCATGGAGGCAGTTAAACTTTTAGCTCCCACTGAGAAGAACTCAGAATTTCTTGTTTCTCTGAAAACCAGGATCAGTGTCAGGTTTGGGGTTCTTTTTAATACCAAAACCGGGCCAGCTATGACTGCTTTTGCAAGAAGGATCTCTCTTTACGAAAGACCCATTTGTGACAGCCTCTTTTCCTGTGTGACCTAAGAAGTCATCACAATCCTTCAACCGCAGAAAACACAATGTTATTTAGATTTTAAGCATGTCAGAGTCCAAACAATGTTTTGGTTGCATGAAGCATTTTGAAATTCAGCAGCTTCTGGTCACCATTCCTGTACTAACCCCAGGCCTCTGCCCCCACCATCTGCAATAGCCTGAAAGCTCTTACCTCAAAAGAGCTCCTTTCCTGTGATGATTTAGCATTATTTGGGGTTTTTCCCATATTACCCTGCTCCCCTAGAACCAAAGGGCAATAGCCCCAGAAGGGATGGGATGGAGAGCTAGTTCCACACCAGAACCCCCCAATTCCCACAAGCTCTGAGAAGCACAGGCAGTGGCAGGTCTCCTTCAGGACATCTTCCAATGGACTAGCACTTCTTTTTTAGTCCCTGCCTTTCTGGGGAAACATGTTACACCTTACTGTGGAAAGACATTCTCAGAAAAAAATCTATCCCAAGGGCTTTCTTTGCAGGGAGACTTCTTAGAATCTGCAGGGTTGGGGAGCTGGGGCACCAATCATTATGACCAGTGAGAGCAGCCTTGAGCCTGGCAGCCAACGAAGCATATTTGTTTTTATTACATATTCACAGTGTATTTCTTCAGTGGTACACACTCACATATATCAAGTACAGAATGTGCCTGAACTTGATGGGAAAAGGAGCTAATGTCCTGACCTGACAATTCATCTCTGAGAATTTTTTTCCTTTTCAGCAAGCAGCCAAAAGTCATTCCAAACCAGTAGCTGTAAAGGTCATATGAAAAATTTGTTGCCATCTTTGAATAATTTCTTATGCACAAGAAGGGAGTATGTTGGAACAGGGAAAGGCATTGATGCTTCTTCACATGTGTCGACCTGAGAGGTTTGAGTCCCTCCCATGTATGGTGATGGTACTTCCCCATTCCCTCCCTCCCCACTCACATGTTGGCATCGCCCATTTAATGTAAGGTTTATTATTATCCAGGTTGTAAGAGCATTATTGATGTACCAGCTTTCACTGAGCAGAGTGATACCCAATGAACTCTGTTATTATAAACATAATAAGAAACTGACCTCTCTCATTACATAACTCCAAGTTTCATTGATCCCATCACTTCTCTTTAATGAGACACATCCAGGAATGTAAATCTTAAAAAAAAAAAAAAGTATTGAAAGCAGAAATCAAATGCATGCTTTCTAGTATTCATAAGTTGATCAGGTCCTCTCCTCTGAGGAGGGTGTGACAAAAAACATTATATTTCTACTGTGTATCAATCAGGAGATGACCCCAGGTGGTACACAGCCCCTTTTTGCAGTTAAAAATAAAGGAGTTTAGGATTCAACCGAGAGGGAAGAACTCCACTGCAATGCACATAGAGTTTTGAGAACTTCTAAAAAAGGCTGTACAGTTTAATCAACGGCCATTAAGAACTGACAGAGCCATACACCCTTCCCTGACTCCA
Source organism: Crocuta crocuta (assembly GCF_008692635.1). NCBI lineage: Eukaryota > Metazoa > Chordata > Mammalia > Carnivora > Hyaenidae > Crocuta > Crocuta crocuta. Next base: position 2,967,943 of record NW_027527551.1, on the reverse strand, counting down.
GCCCAGGCCAGTTCCCTGACACCCATACACCAGCAGGCAATGGAGCCCTTGCTTGGAACTGCAAAGACAGTACCTAGAGGGACATTTAAGGTCACCAGGATATAGTCAATCCACAGCAGAAAAAAGTGGAAGTGGCTGTGGCTCAATTTCCTTGGTCAAAAAGGCAAGCTTACCTAAGAAGGATACAACAGGGCAGCCTGGCATTTATTTGAGCCATACCTGCAAATAAATAGAATAGGATTAGCAAAGCATTTGAGCAAAAGAGTTGTGAGGGACGATGATACACTTAAGATCCTTGGCTGGCACTCTGAGCTTTTTCTTGTAGGAAGACCCATCACCAGATGCAAGCAGGGGGTGCTGTGAGTCCTCCTGTGATCCTACCTTCCCCAGACTCACCCTGCCTGAGAATAGAGCTGGGGCCGTAGTAACAGAGATACCTCACATACCATCAGCTCTATTCTACTCCCCTGCAAAGAGCTGCCAAGCTCTCCTGGGAGTCCCCAGGAATGTGCTATGTCACCAATGAGCCCCCTTCTGCTGACATTGCACATGCTTGCTCAGAGCTGGGACCCCCCTGGAGCCTGCTGCTGCCTTTCACTGCACCCCCACCAGCACCCAGCCTTCCACGATGCCTCAGCTCTTGGGTGGTTTATGGCAAAATGAGACAGAATTCTCTCCTCCCATTTCAATGGCACTCGCTTATGCCACACTTTTCGATATCCCAGTATTTACAGTTTTAGCAGTAAATCCCAGTATTTACAGTTTTAGCAGAACAGCTCTTCCAGTTCTTTCCAACTATTCCCTCTGTGTAGGTCCACGGGGTATCAGAATCCAGCAATGCACAAAAAAATAGACTGTCCTTAAAGTCACTACACTCCTCCGATGACTAAGGCTTTGTTACTGAGTCAGTTCACTATGGCTGGCTCCTTCTTGCCTTGGGAGGAGCTCTCTCCAGGGGGACTATTTAGCTTATACGCACAGAAGCTTCTGCCATATCATCCTGCACGTAGCCAGTCATGCCCAGATGCATCAGAGCAGCAGCATTGCACAGATAACAGGCTGGAGAAGGACTCCCTCTTATCTCCATACTGGAGAGCTGTATCACATGGTCACAGAAGATGTCCCACAAGGGCACAAAGCTCTGGGCAGGGAGCCAACACACAAAGTAGGATCATCATTCTAATGTTTATTTGCTTCCTCGGGTCTGCCATACCTACCACTATCAGAGAAGTGCTAATGGAAGCAATATGTTTTTAAATGTGTATTTACTTATTTTGAGAGAGAAAGAGGGAGTGGGGCAGGGAGAAGGAGAGCAAGAGCAAGAATGAGAGAGAAAGAGAGAGAAAGAGAGCACAAGCAAGGAAGGGGCAGAGAGAGAGAGAGAATCCCAACCAGGCTCCATACTGTGTCATCAGCACAAAGCCCAGCACGGGGCTCGAACTCAGGAACTGTGATATCTTTACCTGAGGCAAAATCAAGAGTCAGATTAACTAACTGAGCCACTCAGGTGCCCCAGAAGCAATAGATCTCTGATTCCAGGCAGATGATGCATAATTTTGAATCAGAAATTTAAAAGCTTCCTTAACTCTCCTAAAAGCAATGATCAAACAGATCTGGTTAGTGGAAAGCTGCAGAGAAGTTTTCACCTCTTCTGTGAGATATTTCAAGTCCTTCTATTGCCCCTCAGGTGCTCTTGGGTGGTTTATGGAGTCACTCAGGAAACATTTGTTAAGCAAAATGAAGTTCTATTTCATTCCCCTCTGTGGAAAAAGGAAAGGGATAAGGGAAGGAAGTAGAAAGGGTTCTTGTTTATTTTGCCCCATCTCAAGTCCTGAATTAAATCGACCATTCTCATATCTACTAAACAAAAGACCAACACTTATACTGGGGCAAGTCTTCATATTCTACTTAATACTGGGAGCATGGGGGCGCCTGGGTGGCTCAGTCGGTTAAGCATCTGACTTCGGCTCAGGTCATGAGCTCACGGTTGGTGAGTTCAAGCCCCGTGTCGGGCTCTGTGCTGACAGTTAGCTCAGAGCCTGGAGCCTGCTTCAGATTCTNGAGCATAAATGCATGTAACAGCTTTAAGTGACTTGAAAAAAACCCTAACTGGAAATGTTTCCTATAGTTCTTATGCTTTGAGTTAATGATTAAAATAGAAAATAAATGTTTTCTATTTACCAATACCTCCAGATTTCAAAAGTATCCCTAGCATTTATCTCACCCACACAAGGATAGTAAATACCAGCAATTCTTTCTTCCTATTTTAGAGGCAAGATGCATGGGACCATTTACTTATTCNTCCAGATTTTTACATGTATATTGCAAAGAAGTAACAAAATCACACGAGCAGGAGAAGGTAGAAGTTTATAATCTTTCTCCCTAGTTCATCCCTTATCATCTGTATCAGTCAGGATTCAACCAGAGAAACAGAACCACCAGTAAATAATGTATTAAGAGATTTATTGGAAGGGACTTCTTCACTGTGGGGACTGGGTAGGCAAGTCTAAAAATGCATATGGCTGGCCATCACGGAGGGCAGGCCGGGATTCTCAGGCACTGGATGAAACCGCTGTCCGTGGGGAGACTAATTTCCTCTTCTTCAGGGAACCCTCAGCTCTGCTCTCAAGGCCTTTCAACTGATTGAATCAGGCCCCATCCTGATTGTCTAGGATAATCTCACTCATTTCAAGTTAACTGCTTATAGAACCTAATCACAACTACAAAGTACCTTCACATGACCACCTAGGATTAGTGTCTGATTGAGTAAATGGGGACTATAGCCAAGACGAGTTCACACTTAAAACTGAAAACACTTCAAACCCACTAGTCTAGAGTTCTTCAAACCATTCCTGTACTCTTTACTCCACATCAGCCATTCAGAATGACAATTACACTTTGGAACACATCATTATAGGCAGTTTATTCCAACTTTAAGATTTGTAAATGTGAAATGTCTTTGACTGCAACTAACAATTCCTCCTCCTTCACTGCAACTGAGAGTATTCTTCATGTCCATCATGTCCCAACCCTAGACTCTGCCACATGCCTCTAGTCCACCAGCACAATTTCAGCCTAGATCACATTCCACCTGGTCAACTACACTCTGATAGCTCGACATTCCTTCTCTGACGCTTCCTCCTGACTTAACTGAATTTTCAAACCCCACTGTTGGGAAGCCCCCCATTGTTCTCATTATCTCTGTGTGTCTCTTTCTCTCTGTGTCTCTGTCTCTGTCTCTTGATATAAACTCACTAAATGTGGTCAAAGATTGATGCCACCAAAAATTCATGTTCTTCACCCTAAGCCAGACTCTCACTGCTGCTTTTTTTTACTTGCCTCCAGCTGATTCCCTCTGTCATTCCTCCAATATATTAAATCTTTCCCACTCTTCAAGTCTCCACGCTTTCCTTCTCTGCAGATGACCTGGTATGCAAAGGACTGAAGATGCATAATGTGAACCTTCCCCCTCTCCCTTCCACTTCTAAATGTCTTTGTTTCTTCTCCTGCCCTCTGTTCCTCCCCTCCCACTACAGAGATGACTCTAGAATAATACATATAATTCTATATGTATTAGCCATCCTAAGCCTCTTGGCTCTTCTTGAATCTTTTCTCTTGTTTTATCAGTCCTCTCTCTTATATCCTTCAAGTTCTTTCCCTCTTCATTGCTTTCCCCATCATTAAAAACATGTGCATACTTCTGTTCGTAAAACAAACAGACTTAACAGAACAAAAATCTCTCTCATAAAGCCACTTCTTCCTGAATATACATCCTCCTATTAGCTGCCTTCTGTTCTCTCCCAATGTCCTCAAACAGCCCATTCTGTCCACTTTCATTCCACCCTTGGCTCCCGCCTTCTCACCAAAGAAAGCTCGTTGAAGGTCAGCAGGCTGTGGTGTTACAACCCTTTAAAATAAAGAAACTGATTCCAAACCCCAATAAGAGAAGCCACCCAAAAGTAAAAAAACGACTTCCAAGTAATCGTGTATAAACTTGTCATTTTGTACAGTTGTAAGATGACACTTTACAAAGAAGCCTTGGAACTAATAAAATGCATTATTAAAAAAAAAAAAATGAAGAACCTACCAGTCACCAAATCCAATGGCCTTTTTGCAGTATTTGATGGTTAAACAAAGCTCTCCCAGTTTTCTACGACCTGGGAATTTCTTGGTTCACCTCTGCCTCTCTTGATCACTCTTCATCTATCTGCTTACTAGTAGTTCTCTTTGGTTGCACACTTATAGAGTATATGTACCTACATCTTTCCATCTGGTATTTATGCCCCCTCAAATTCAGCATCATGCACTAGAAGGATATAAGACACAGGATAACCAGGGTCATGTGGAAATAGAGAAAATACATTTAAAAATAATAATAGGGACACCTTATAGAGAATGCAAAACTGGCTATGTTTGCTATGAAGCCACAAGCTTTCCAAGAAATACACATACTCCCTAGACCCAGAGGTAGGTCATTCACTGTCTTCTGTCATCAGGGGTGCTTTTAGGAAAACAATTCAGAATCACTGAGCATATGATCTCATCTGACTATTATGGTAAACTGATTATCACTTTTGCATGCACAAAAGCTGGGGGTAGGGAAAGTTCCTTGATTAACTTGTGGTTTCAGTCATCTAGTGCTGCCTAACAAACTACTCCAAGCTTAGTGGTTTAAAACAACAACCAATTGGGATGCCTGGGTGGCTCAGTTGGTTGAGCGTCGGACTTCAGCATAGGTCATGACCTCACAGTTCTTGGGTTTGAGCCACGTGTCGGGCTCTGTGCTGACTGCCAGCTCAGAGCCTGGAGCCTGTTTCGGATTCTGTATCTCCCTCTCTCTCTGACTCTCCCCTGTTCATGCTGTCTCTCTCTCTCTCTCTCTCTCTCAGAAATAAATAAAACATTAAAAAAAAAAACACAACCAATTTATTATTTCAAATGATTATGTGGATTGACTAAGGCTCAGCTGGACTATTCCTTTTTTGGTCTCATTTGGGATTTCTCATGAAGCTGTATCATATGATGACAGAGCTAAAATGTCTTAGATGTCTCACTCACATGTCTGGCACCTGGCTGGGGACACCCAAAAAGCGGTGCTCAGTTGGGATGCTGAGATGACGGTCTCCCTGCCTCCCCACACAGTCTCAGGGCCTCTCTCTCTATATATGGGCTCTCCAGCAGATTATTGGATTCATTACATGGTGGCTCAGAGCTCCCAAAGAACAAAAGTCTTCTTAAGTCTACCAGAACTGGCAGAGTATCACTTCTGCCACATTCTATTGGCTAGGCCAAGTCACAGGCCCGGACTCTGTTCAAGGGGAAGGGAAGGGTGGCTCATTAGGACATACCAATGTGAGCAGCCACTGCACTTGCCTGAGTGAAGAAGATGGGACTTGGACCCAGCTCTTTAACTCTTAAGTTTTGGTGAATCTTGTTCTTGTTCCACTGTCCCTCCCTGTTGTTTTTCTTACCCTTAAATTCAGTCCTATCCTCAGACACTTTCTCCCCATTCTTCTTTAGTGATCTCATCCCATTTCAGGAATTCAGCAGTTCATTTACATGGGACAAACATCATGCCTTCTTTATTTGACTTCTCCCATTTCTCATGGTCTGCTGGATTGAGAAGTCCAATTGGTCTTTTGGGCTGAACATGCCCAAGATAGGCTCCATGTTCTTCCCTTCTGTTCTTGCTGACCTCCTGTGTTCCTTATTTTTGACTCCGGAATTGGCTCCTCCTAATCACCCAGGACTGAAATCTCTAAATACTTTTGACACTGCCCTCTCCCATCACCCATTCATAATCAAGGTTCAAATACTCTCCATCTGACCTTCTCCTGACCCTACAATCCATGCCTTTCTCATTATTCCCACTCTATTCCCAAGTTTTATAAAGCTCTGCCTAGACTATTTTAGAAATTACAATTTTAAGCACAATAAATGGTTTAAGACTAGAGGGGAAATATCAGTCATAACCCAGAAACCCCACTAGTCTCACACAATTACCATCTTAATTTGGTTCATTTTTCAAATGCATTTTTCAGAGGATTGCACAACTTCCTACCCTATGAATGTATCCTAATTTACTTAAAAATCTGTAGATTATTGGATCTTTTTCTCAGCACCACCTTTTTTTTTTTTGCTACTGTAGGTTACTTGGTGATGGATGAACAATTTCATTTATGTAGCTTTTAATGTTTGAGGTTATTGCCTATATATGCAAAATTAGTATTACTAGGTTTAATGATATGAATATCCATAAGCTCTTGATACATATTGTCAATTACTTTCCAAATCAGTTGAATTGTTTTACGTACAGTTTTGTATATAATATATGAATATGCAGTTTTCCTATGCCCTCAATTGAAACTAAATACTATCATCAACATTTTGCTAATTTAATTAGAAACAGTGATATCATTTCAGTTTGCATTTCCTTGAATAATAGTGAAACTAGAATCTGTTATAATGTTTACTAATTATGATTTTTTCATTTAGGAATTGTAAGTCTGTGTCCTTTGTCTGATATTCTTTCATATATTACTATATTTCTCATCAATTATATGGTACTTTATACAATAACAATATAACATTTTGTTATTTTGCTATAAATATTTATTGCCTTCTTTTTTCCCTTTTTTTTTTTTTTGGATTCCACCTATAGTCTATTTCTTTTTCTATCAACTATACACCTTTTAATAAGTTTTTTTTTATTTTTTTAACGTTTTATTTATTTCTGAGAGAGAGTGAGAGAGACAGCATGAGCAGGGGAGAGTCAGAGAGAGAGGGAGACAGAATCTGAAGCAGGCTCCAGGCTCTGAGCTGTCAGCACAGAGCCCAATGTGGGGCTCGAACCCATGAACCGTGAGATCACGACTTGAGCCGAAGTCGGACACTTAACCGACTGAGCCACCCAGGTGCCCCAATAAGATTTTTTAAAAAGTCGCAGCTCTGAATGTGACAATCTTCTAAAATAACACCAAACAACTCATCACAACAAAGGTCAGTAGTTCCCTATTCTTCATTACAGAAGCTTTCATTTCTTGTCACTTAGGACATCTGTGACAGATAGCAGTCTCATGCCTGACACACCATCTTTGCACATCGAGGTTTATGTATAACTTTTCACACATTTGTTACAATTCCACCTTTTCCCGCCATGCTTTTTTTAAAAAGCATATCAAGAGTGTCTACTTGTCTTCTGAGGTTTCCTATTTTTTCTATTGTTACAAGCATATTTTCTTTTACCTCATTAAGCATAGTTATAATCAGTGCTTTAATCTTCTTTTCTGACACTTCTAATGTCTGTATTTTCTTGAGGTTGGCATCTATTGGTAGTTATTTCCCTTAGGAATGGGTCCTATTTTCCTGGCTCTTCATATATCAAGTAGCTTTCCACTGGGTTTTGACATGTCAATACTATGTCATGGAAGCTCTCAATTATGTTATATCCCTCCAAAGAGTATTCTCTCTCTCTCTCTCTCTCTCTCTCTCTCTCTTCTTTAGAAAGCAATTAACTTGGTTAGATTCAAAATGCAAAGTGCCAACTTCCCTGCCCTGGCAGTGTTTCTGCATATGTGGTTCAACAGTCTGTCAGAGTCTTGGGCAGTTTATACACAGAATGTGATGTTCCCTTTCCTGGTTCTCTCATTTCTGGAGTGTCCCCATCACTTTCCAGAGGTCCTGGTTGTTCAAGGATCCTTTATCCAACTCCTCCTGCCAGAGAGACACAGGTCTTCTACTGAAGTTTTAACTTCTCCTGGCCACACCATCATCACCCTTAGGGTAAAACTGATGCTAGTTACTGGCAGTCACTTCTTCTTAGTTTTGACTCCCTTTCAGCTTTTTCTACACTCTGCAGAGCCCTCAAAGAGACATTTTTGTTGTTATTTGGACTTCATAGTTGTTATCTGTCAGGGTGCCAGGCTGTTAGATTAGAAATTTACTCTACCGTACTGGAAGCAACACTCTTTCAGAATATATAATTGTTAGATGCAATAGAAGGCTCATAAAAATATAGACAGTGCTTGTTCAAAGTGAGCACAGAGGCATTTTAATTTCGGAAGTCACTATTTCACTCATAACTTTTTCTTTAATTATGGCTGCAGAAGTACAAGAAGTTACAAATATACTAGCATTTCTCTCTATCAATCACCTATACACATACTTTCAATGAATATATACAGCTTATAACTTTTTTGTTCTATTTGTTCTGATTATCTCCACTGAAATGTAACATGTCTATTAAATATGCATTATATATTAATATTTAATATATATGAATATATATTTAATGTTTTTATGTATTTTAAAAATATTTTTCTATGAAAATATTGACATAAACCAGTCCCTTGTAGCTTACTACCTACACTACAAGGGCTCTGACCCTTGTGGCTCACCACCATCAGATCGATTGATAAATATCCTTATGTAGCATTCCAGTAATTCTTGTTTCCTTTCCCTAGAACAAGCAAACTCTGGGGGCACCAACTGGGTGGCTGAGTTGGATAAGCTTCCAACTTCAGCTCAGGTCATGACCTCGTGGCTCATAGTTCGAGCCCCACATGGGGCTCTCTGTTGTTAGTATGGAACCCGCTTTGGATCCTCTGTCTCCTCTCTCAAAAATAATTAAACATAAAAAAATAAAAAGAACATGCAAACTCTAACTAAATTGGTTTATTCTGATTCCCACACATATTTTGCACCTACCTCACAATATCTTACAATATTGTTGGTATATACCTAGGTTTTGTTGTTATTGGTTGGTTGGTTTTTTGGAGGAGGTGAGGTGGGGTAAAGCTCCTATGTTAAAAGGTAATTTGTAAATTCCAGGAAAAACAGTAGGTTCTGCCGGGAAGCCTAGAACCAGTGCTCATTAATTGATTCTGCCTACATTTCCAAAGGCAGGTGGGAACCTTTTTATGATGCTGTGGTCAGGGTCAGTGAATTCTTGGTAGCTGGAAGGAGTGGGAGAGTCTGGTTCCGTCTTTTTTTTTTTTTAATGTTTGTTTATTTTTGAGAGAGAGAGCATGAGCGGGGAAGAGGCAGAGAGGGAGAAGGAGACACAGAATCCAAAGGGGCTCAAACCCACAAGCTGTGAAATCATGACCTAAGTTGAAGTCAGATACTCAACCGACTGAGCCACTCAGGCACCCTCAGTTGTTTCCTGATCAAATATCAAAGGAACACTGGCAATATCACTAGTATCCTATGTTCTGATATGAACATAAAGACTCTGATAAGAATATAAGAATTTTGGCAATATCACTAGCTTCTGCCATCTCATACATTAGCCACTTGGTAAAATGAGCCTTGAAGAAGGTCCTAGGAGAGCAGTATTATCTAACTTCAGACCTAAAGTCCATTTGCACGGGCCATTTTCACTGGTGAGTTTTCCATGTAAAGAAGACGGAATACCTACACCTTTTACAGGCAAGCAATACTCACTCCACATAGACTGCTTCAATTAATCATCTGAAACCATAAGAATCATAGTTACTAATATATAAGACTTGTGTCTGTGTCTGAATGTTCATGTGGATGCATCTCTAAAGAGTACACATGCACATTATGCTTAGTGCACATTCTCAGCTCAGCTTCTATTCCACAAAGCAAGTCAACTTGCTATCCTATATCGCCAGTGCCTTGGGTCTCACGAGTCATCCTTTACTTGGTCATCCTCACAGACTTTCTTTCAATCTTATCATCACATCAATCCCATGCTTCAACCCACATCTGAAAACTGATCCCCTTTAAGAAGCTTCCCCAGAAGCTTCCTCTTGATTTTACTATTACTAGACAGATTACTAGGTTAGTGCTACATAATTTTGTACTTGTTTTTATCTTACTTGCTAGTTTTTACTCACTTTCCTAGATAAATTAGATTAGTCTGCATTGGTGGTATAGTGGTGAGCACAGCTGCCTTCCTAGGTAAATTAGATTATTACAAACATAGCTACCATTTCTCCCATAATCTCTCAGGTGAGCCTGAAACTCGTTTTTAATACCCTAGTTTCATAGATCAAAAAAAAAAAGATTAAAAGATTTTTTATTTTATAGCTAATACTGTTAGGTTGTGGGAAATTATAAAATATAGAAAACAATAAAATATCCATAATTTTACCTGCAAGCAACAGTAGCTGTTAACATGTTGGTATATATCCTTCTAGAGATCATTCCATACAACTGTACAGACACAGAGATCAATATAGACTTAAATACAGACATAGACACAGATATAAATATATAACAGAAGTGTACAGCTTGTTTTCTAGTAAGCTCTGAAAAAAACTGACTCTATTGTGAAAGGTTATAAAGATCATTACACAGGGAAAATATGACTTAGATACTCTACATTTACATTGTACTTTATCAATTTTTATGTTAAATTCCAAAAGACTATTTTCCTTTACTGAAAGAGTGGAAAGGAATATTACCAATTCATGGATATAAGGACTTTCCTGGACATAAGGAAGGTTACATATAAACATGGGTTCCAAAGGGATATTATGCAATCTCTTCTAGATATCTTAATGGAAACAGTAATAAAACTACATAGACTTTAATACATAAGCAGCAATGTCAATAAACCCTTCTCTGAAGGCCAGAGTAAAATGACAAAACAGCTCTCCAAGTTGCCACATAAGATTCTGCCTCTATCCATGTGCAAGGGAGGCTGAGTCATGAGACAGGAAACCCAATTCCAACTCTGTAATTAACAATTTCTGGGACCACAGACGTCAGTTTACCAGTCTGGGCAGTAACAACCTAGTTTTACAATAAAGATACTATAAAGAAGAGCATCGATAAGAGGATGCAGCACATCAACTATGGTCATGATTCCTTTGCTTCTAGATAAGAAGAGACTAGCTCTTGTTGGTTTCTACACTTACTTGTGAGACTTTATAAATAGAAAGTACTCTTTAAAAAAAAATTCAGTATGACTTGAGAGCTATCAGCATCTTAGAGACTGGCAAAGATTTTCTGACAAAATAAAGAAACACACCGCCACCCCACATCCTTACACTCATGCAAAGCTTTTATATGATCATATGCCATTTCCTGGGTTTGGCTGGACCAGAAAATACAACAGAGGGTGAGAACAAGTAATTTCAGAGCTTTTGAAACTCAGACAGTAGGGGAAAATAATGCAAACTATTAGAAAAACTGGGGAGTAATAAACCTAAGCAATGTCTGCCCTATACTGTCTCCTTGTGGTATAATGCTATCCCTTGGGGGAAGAAAGTCTTCATAGCACAGAGCAGTCATCCCAATATTAAGAGAGCTCATCTGTCCCACACATAAAGACAAACATACTCTTTTATAACCTGGCATTTTTTGGCTAGCGTTAGCATTATAACATATTTATTCTGATAAAGTTTTAATTTTTACAGCCATTTGGGCACAGTAGAGAAATTAAAGGAAAGAAGGAAGTGGGAAGGTGCAGAATAGACTCTCTCCAGGCATGTTCTATCAAACTTGAGAGCCTGAACATCAGTTTTCTTAACTGTAACAGGTAGACAGTAATTCTCAATGAGATGTCATTATGTTCAAATTATACAACTGATCTGAAGGGGCTGATAAATCAGAAAATACTGTATTATTATAAGGTAATGCTATTACAAGAGATGAAAATCCCCTTGTCTGTATACTGAGCATGCACGATGCCCTCCCCTAGCAAAATTACCCCCATAGCAACTGTATGTAGCTAGTTTGTTGTACTTTCTACATTATGCCACCAATCCAGACTTCTCTGGGTTTGGAATGTTCATCTATTGCCTATTTGATATGTCTGCTGGATATCTCCAAGTCACCACAAATTCTATAGGTCCGAAGGTAAGCTCATGATTCTTCCTCTCACACCTGGTCCTCGTTCAGCAATCTGTAGCTCAGGAAATGATGCTACCTTTCCTGCAACTACTCAAGACTGAAACTTCAGAGTTATCATTGGCATCTCCCTCTCATCCATGCTCTATATCCAATCCATAACCAAGTCTTATTAACAACACTGCCTTAGCCATCTCTTGAGTCTGCCTACTTATTTCCATCTTCATTACTACAACAACCACCACCTTGATTCAAGCTACCTCATTTCCTGTCTCCTCACAACTCTACCTGTGCCCCCTATTCTTACCTCACTTCTCTTACCCTTCTGCTTTTAATACTATTTATCAAGTAATTTTTTCCAAACACGGACATATCTTGTCATCCTCCTGCTTAAATGGCTTCAGTGGCTTCCCATCACTCTTAAGAAAAAGACACTGAGGTCTTCACTGTCCTGCCACCAACCACTGACCCAGCCTCATCCGCCTTGCTCCACTCTAGGCACACTAGCCTCAACTGTGTTTCTTGAATTTGCCATATTCCCTCCTGCTACAGACATTAGTGCTTACAGCAATGTCTGCCTGGAACCTCCTCCCTCAACTCTTCACCTGGTTAACTCAGGTATTACTTCCTCTTCCCTGATCTACCTGATGAGGGCCAATCCCCCAACCATACACACATGAAACATCATAAACTACTTCAGAGCCTTTTCATGATTGTGGTTTTATAGTCACTTCCATGAAGCTATCTCCTCTGCTATAAACTCCATGAGTGTAGGTAACATGTCTGGTTTCCCATTGCATCTCCAGTACCTGACATATACCAGATATTGGATAAATATTTTTTGAATAAATTAATGAATGAGTAATGATATAGTTATTCATTATTTCCATGTTTGTCTTTCCTAAAAAGCAGTGAGTGCCTAAGAAGGTAAGTATATCCATTTCATTATAGTATCTTCAGTGTCTAGCACTGGCCGAACATAATACATATTACGTTTGTTGAAGGAATAAATGAATCCCAAGATTTAGGCATTATGACGTAATAGAAAGAACAGAATCGGACACATCTCAGTTCGAGTCTCTCTTCTTTCCTTCACTAGTGGTAAGACCAGGGACAAATTTCCTAGCCTTTCAGAAACTCAAGTTTCTCTACCTACATACGTACCTTGACAAATCTGTCATAAAAAGGAGAGTTAATCAGTGGAAACTGTGCACAAAGCCCAGTAAACATTAATCACACAGTCTTGCCAATGTTCCTTTTCCCTCTCTCAGAACATGTTTCCCACCCACCTTAAGACATCTGAGAGACTATGGTGTAACTTTCCCCCTTTTTGTTTGAGAATGTAACCCTGTGACCCTGGGTCTGACACATATTAGTGTTCTTGAATTTTCTCCTTGGAAGCTCATTCATTAATCCAGTCATTTACTCTCAAACTCATCCATTTAGGAAACTGTTGACTTATCAAGAAGTTACTTCCTACTAAGCACTGTGTTGGGTGTCAGTGATAAAGAACACAGCCTTCCACTGCTTCAGGTCTACTGGGGAACTTAGGCATCGGAGAAACAGACGTATGGTCAGATGCCAAGTTCTACTAGCCCCTGCAGGCCATGCTAAGTGTCATTCACCTACTGTGGCCGGAGAGTCAGACAAAAGTATGAAAGGAATTCAAGACATATTCAATAAAAAGGAATGCAAAAACCAGTCTGGTGGTCAAGAATATTTACTGCCATCTGGCTAAGAATGTAGGAATAATCTATTTAAATTAGGTGATAAAAGTTGAGAGAGGTTATGAGTAAACTAGGTAAAAGTATAGTTTGAATCCATGGAATGCTGGTTATGAAACCAACACAGCTAAAGGGGTGTGAACTCGGGAGAGTCCTGACAATGCATCAGCTATGAGAAGGGTCCTATCTGTCCAATGTGGCTTGAATAGAATCATCCTAGACACACGTAGCCAGCAAATAACCTCCTGCTCTCAATTTATGCAAATTTAAAAATGCACTGGTATTCTCGGCCTAACAGAAATTTAAAAAATACTCCAGTAAAGTTTAGAATTAAACTAGGAATGATTAAAGAAATCATTTAGCTTAGGAATAATCTCTATGCTGTAACTTAACACCTAATTTTTAAAAGGCTTCTGACATTTTAGACTTGTGATTTTAAGTTTAAACATATAAAAAATTAACTAAAGCTGTAAATAGTATTGAACATTTAAGAGAATTTTGTTTAATTAGATTTGCCAGAGCTATTCAAACACTTGGATCCAAACCTGCTTATTAGAAATCTCAAAAATAAAGTCAAATACGATAAATGTGTACGTGAGTTTAAACTGTTCAAGATAATTTAATTAATTGAACTTCTATATGGGATTAATTGTATAAGGCAGTTTAATTTGTATAATTTGGGCTCTTCAAACATTTATCAAAGAAAAAGTGAAAGTGGTCTTACCAAATTTAAAACTGAATAACAAGATTTGTAAGCTGAACTCAAAGATGTAAGGAGACAGTCTGTTTTTGACTTTACAAATTTAACAGAGTATTGTTTTAAAACAAAGTAACTGATAAGTAGTCGGTTCCACACTCAAAAGTTTACCAAACAAGGGGCGCCTGGGTGGCTTAGTCGGTTAAGCGTCTGACTTTCGCTTAGGTCATGACCTCGCGGTTCGTGGGTTCGAGCCCCGCATCGGGCTCTGTGCTGACTGCCAGCTCAGAGCCTGGAGCCTGTTTCAGTCTGTGACTCCCTCTCTCTCTGACCCTCCACTGCTCACGCTCTCTCTCTCTCTCTCTCTCTCCTAGAAATTAAAAAAAAAAAAGAAAAAAAGTTTACCAAACAAAAAGCAAACACAAATGCAATCAATTATTGGTGACCACCATGACACCCCAGACTTCTCCATATTATTCGGTCCTTCCTGAATTTATGCTGCTTTTATCTCAATCAAGAATGAGATAGGAGAAGGAGTCTAGAAACTGTCTATGAATACCCTTTAAGCCATGCTAGCCAAATCATTCTCTGGCTGGATTAAAGTCAAGATATGAAATGGGTTCTGAGGAAGTTCATTCATTTCTTTAGTGGTTTTCCTCCATACCTCAATAAAAATGACAGCCTTGTCATATCTGAATGAAGGGGGACTAAAACTCTTCAATGTCAATCAGATTGGACAGGTGAGTTGTGTGTGTATGGGGGCAACAAGATGGACTAATTCAGGGCCCAGAGAGACCCACAGAGACCAGGGGACAGACTGGGACCCAAAGAGGGAAAGAGTTATTGGTATAGTTGACTGCTGAGATAGATCTCGTTTTGGCATCCCCTTATATGGCATGCTGGGAGTAAAGGGGAAGGCTAGATGAAGAACTAAGATGCTGGGAAGAGAGGGTGGACCCTCCAGACACAGGAGCAGGACGACTGGCTTCTATCAGAGTATCTTCAAGAGCAACTTTGAGAGGTGGCAGTGTGGGAGAACAGGCTGACAACCAGTTTCAGTAGATCATGAGCGACTGTTTCCAGAGCCCACTGGCCTGTGGGATGGAAGCTCCCAGTGTCATGTTGGACCAGACCTAAGATAGGACTAGAGCTGAATCAGGGAGCAAAGATGGAGGCAGGCTTCTTTTCCTTGTTCCACCAATCTTTTTTTCTTTTCCACCAATCATTTTCAAAAAATTTAAATCATTAGATTTTCAAAATTATTAAATCTTAATTATAAATCAATATAGAACAGATAAAGGAATACTGTATTCATTGAAGAGGAATTTGTTATGGGGAGGACATTGGGCTACACTTTATTTATTGGAAATGGGAGGGGTCCGGTTAGCCTTCTTTTAATCAGTGGGGATAGGAGAAAGTCACCCTGAGTTTCTCTTTGAGCCACTGGTGACTGGGGGTAGAAGGATACTCAACCTTTCTTTCAATCCTTACCCCATCCCTGAAGGTAACTCAGAGAGACCTGAGTTAACAAACTATTGCTTCTAGTCATTTGCTTTTAGTCTTATCCACAAAAAAAGCAAATGTGAATAATAAATCTTATAAAAAGCATCCTGGCCTGGTGGCCAAAGAGAAAATAAAAAAAAAATTTTCCATGATAGATATCATGCTCGAAAGTAAATAAGGAAGAAATATATACTGCCCACATTTTCCCTGGCATAAAATTAGAGTGTAGAATTATGCAGCGGCAGCTGTCATGTGAACAAGCATAGCCTCAGGCTTTGACTGAACATAATTGTTACCACTGAGGCAGAATGTTCTGGATTGTTGTGGATCTGAAGCTATGCAACAGGGAGCTGGTGTTACAGGAAGCTCCTGTGACACGAGTGGTGAGCACAGACCAAGTGCTCTTGTCCAATAAGCAGTAAGTTCTGAGCTACATATCTGTCACGTAATGTGAATAATTGCAAGAAAAATACAGGGGAAGATGTGTGGCTAAGGTGACTCATTCTTTATTAGTGGAAATACAAATTAGTCCAACTTTCCTTTAGAGAGATTTGGCAATACAATCATCATATTAAGTGTGCATACCCCTCAACACTGCAATCCCACTTCTAGGAATGTACTCTGTAGAAATACTCAGTAGGTGTACACATACGTCAATACATATAAGAATATTTTTGTGGGCATCTGGGTGGCTCAGTTGGTTAAGTGACTTGATTTCAGCTCAGGTCATGATCTCATGCTTTGTGAGATCAAACCCCATGTCACGTATAGAGCCTGCTCGGGATTCTCTCTGCCTGTTCTTTGCTCACACTCTGTCTCCCAAAACAAACAAACAAAAAAGATACTTTTTGTAGCAAGAGTTTTCACAGCAAAAAAAAAAGAAAAGAAATGTTAAAATATCCATTAGTAGAGCTTATGAAATATATTATGACCTGAACTCAGTATGGAATGTAACAAAGCTTTTAAAAGGAGACATTTTTTATGTATGGGTATGAAAGGATATACATATATATATATTCATATTTATGTTTATGTATATGTATACAGTAAGCAAAAGAGAGTTTCAGTCCATAGAATATAATTCCACTTGTATGTAAAAAGCTCAAAGCTATGCATCTGCATAATCCATATTGACAGCTGGAGCCATAGTTACTGGCATTGACATAGAAAAAGATAAATACTTGGGCAACTGGGTGGCTCAGTCAATTGAGCGTCTGACTTTGGCTCAGGTTGTGATCTCACGGTTCGTGAGTTCGAGCCCACGTTGGGTTCTGTGCTGACAGCTCAGAGCCTGGAGCCTGCTTTGGATTCTGTATCTCCCTCTCTCTCTGCTCCTTCTCTAACACTCTGTCTCTCTCTCAAAAATAAATAAAGATTAAAAAAAATTTTTTAAGAAAAATACCAAATTTTAATGGTTTCTCCCTCAGGAGCAGGTGTGCAGGAAGAACTTTAACTTTCTACTCCTGAGCATTCTTTGAAGTATTTTGAATAAAAATACAGTAGAGTGGGTGTGAAACACACAAGGAAATGAAGAGTCAGGATTTGCAGCCAAGGTGGGCTGACTCCACTCTCCAAATTCTCCACTCAATGCCACAAGCCAAAGCAAGATGCTGTCTATAAAATTACCTGTCCAGCTACCACTACATCTCCTGACATTGTAGGATTCCTCCCAGCTGGTACACTCCTGCTGCCAGAGGCTGTGGCCACAGTTTTAATCACTGGTTCATCCTCTCGGAATGACAGCCTGCCATTTAGAACCCCTGAGATGGAGAATAGTACTCACTATTTGATTCCCTGGACACTCATGACCAGGATCTTCCCCTTTTTATCAATCAGAAATAAAGATCCATATTTAAAAAGCTAACTATAAGCACTCATTAAGCAAACCTCAGAATAGACATGTGCTCAGAACAAGCTTCTCAAGCTCAAGTAGATAAATTCCAAGGCCTGGTCAACTAGCCACCCATTCTTTCACTTAAATTTCCTGTCTTGTAGTTGTCAGGATGCAGGGCCTGGATTCTCTTTTATCTCCTTGAGTGCTATGAAAACTCTCCTAGGGTAATGGGTGCAGTGTGAGCAGAAGCCTATTCTGCTGGCCTGTGGTCTCCTGACAGCCTGGGGCGTGGCTTTCTGAGGCTCTCCCCTGCTAGGCTTTTCTCACAAAGGGAGCTCCATTGCAGAAGGGCCTCTGGCTTTTTCTGACCTTCTCTCTCAAGTCAAGGCTTTTGCCTTCAGTAGCCAGACCCTCTTTTCTTAGCATGGGTCACAAGTCCGCACTCAGGACCCACTCACTCCAGATCCCCACACCCTCTCATCCATGTTGCTGACAAATAGGATTTTTCTACTTGACCTTACAGGTTTGTTTTAACTCTATCTGGAAAATATCAGCTTTTTTTTTTTTTTTTTCACTTAAGTTGGTTTATTTATTTTGAGAGTGAAAGAAAGAGCAAGCAGAGGAGGAGCAGAAAGAGAGAGAGGGAGAGAGAGGATGAAAAGCAGGCTCTGTGCTCGCAAACCATGAGATCATGACCTGAGCCAAAATCAAGAGTCCAGCGCTCCACCAACTGAGCCACCCAGACGTCCTGGAAAATATCCACTCTTGACCTCTTTTAAGTTATTTTAAATTTTCATATATATATATGTATATATGTATATGTATACATATATATACATATATACATATATATATGAAAATACATATATATATATGTATACATATACAAACACACACATACCAAATTAACAAGAATAAGACATAGTTCTCTGGTTCTTATTGCCGCCCACCCACCATTGTGTGATTTTCATCCCTGCCTACTTCTCCTAATGTTCTCCACCTTTCTTTTTCTGGGAGAAAGGGCTCTCCCTCACATCTGCAGGGCAAACACCACAAGCCACAGGCCATTCCAAAGGCATGCACTCACCTGCATTCAGTAAGGAAGGAGGAAGAACCTCAGAAGGAGCCTTGCTGCACATGGACAGGCTGAGGTGGGGCCTTTGGGATGCTGACCTTCTTGACCTTCCTGTGCCTGAAGCTCTGTTTAGTGAGGATCCACCCAACCCCAGCTCTCACCTTCCCACCACAGTAAAGCCAACAACCTTCTATTTAAAATCTTTGTCTCCTAAACATTTCAGCAAAATTCTGTGAGGAGTGACTAGAGGCCATGCATCTGAGACTTGAAGTATATATTCAATCTTGGAATTTAGAGCTTTTTGTCAAATTTTGATTTTGTGTTCACCTCTTCAAACACGTGTTTGCAATACCAGCCTTAGAAACTATCAGCTTAAAAATGCTTCCTACGAAGGAAAATCAAATGAAGAAAATCAAGTGGATAGCTCCCGGTTCAGTTCCTAGAAACTCACAAGACAGATAACTCTTTGCAAATGATTCTGTAACTCAGAAGAGCTAAGAGAGTGAAGAAAATTTGAGAGTCTGTCTCCAAAACAGCCCTGGTTGTTACAATAACAGTGCCTCTCTCACCCTCGTGGGCTCCTCCAGGTTCCCTAAGGCCTGGCTTTGGAGGCAGTGGTGGACCAAGCCTGAGCAAATGTGTTTTGAGAGATTTGGAGAGAAAAGCTTCTATTTTGGTTTGATCCTTTGACTTTTCTCAAATGTTCTGGTTAGGTCCTGCAGAAGTTTACTCATTGCACCCTGTCCCATCCCAAATTCTTTAAGTGCTTAAGCTCCCTGACAGGCTCTGTTCTGGAGGTATCTATTGGTTATAAAAGCAAAGTAAATAAAAGAAAAGAAAGGACAATATTACAACCTATTCCATCCTCTTCATACTCTGATGCTCCTCTTACTCTTCTCTTTCTTGGTTTTCAAAGCACTCATCTTCTGATATACCATAAAATATCTTTATTTATCATGTTTATTATTTGTCATTTATCTCTTCCCTTGGAATGTAAATTTCAAAAGCACAAGGGTCTTTGTTTATTGACACATTCCATGAGCCTGTAAGAGGTCTGACATATAGTAGCTGCTCAAAAATTATTTGTTGAATTGAAGTTGAAATTGAGACAGGGTTCAAAACTCCCTTTCCTGATCTCTGAACCTGCTGATTTTCAAAGCTTTTCTTGCTTATGGGCCAGGCTCATTTGTGCCAGCTTACTGGCACTTTCCTTGGAGGAATCCATGCTACCTCCTGCCAACTCCCATGACGCTCTGATCCACTGTGTGTATATAGCTCTTCCTAGGCATGAAGACAGTCTTCCACCCAGGGACCTACGGCCAAGCTTGGACAACCCAGTTCAGATGTGAAAGTCTAGGCTTGGCAGCTAGCAGCTGGCACCTGGCAGCCAGACCTGCTAAGCTATCCCCAGCTCTTTTCAGCCATTTCCAAGCACCTCTGGGTATGCCATAAAACTACCCTGAGTTCTATGATCACATGCTTTTTCACTTGAAATGACTTAAAAGGAATAAGCAAACCCCAGTATTCTGCTCACTACCATCAATAGAGTAAGTATTCAGCCATGTTCAGCCATGTTTGGCCCAGCCCTACCTGGAAAAGTAGGCACAAAGGCTGAGACAGTGGCCTTCAGGACCAGAAGTAGGCCCCAGATTTGGGATATCTGCCAGATAGAGGGAAAATGACTACAGATTATCACTGTAGAACACAGAGGAACTGAAGACCAGATGGATGGGGAACTGTCCTATAGCACATGGCAAGACAGCGGTAAACTGAGACACTGCTCCTATTTCTTCACTATGCTGCCTCTTTTTTTTTTTTTTTTAAATTTATGTTTTATTTATTTCTAGGAGAGAGAGAGACAGCGTGAGCAGGGGAGGGTCAGAGAGAGAGGGAGTCACAGACTCTGAAACAGGCTCCAGGCTCTGAGCTGGCAGTCAGCACAGAGCCCGACGCGGGGCTCGAACCCACGAACCGCGAGATCATGACCTAAGCGAAAGTCGGACGCTTAACCGACTAAGCCACCCAGGCGCCCCTTCACTATGCTGCCTCTTGACTGTTAATCATTTTCTCTTATCTTACCCTAAGAGGCAGGGGCACTGAACCTGCCCTGCATGAGCATGGCTCGGGCATGGAAGGTCTTTAAGGCCTTCCTTGCCTACTCTTCTTCACATAGTTCTTTATTGGGAGACAAGTGACTTCAGTGACACACTGTCCATCCCCACCCCAGGCTACCCTTCTCATTCATTCCATTTTACTCATCTCTATTCTCCTGAGCACCTAATACAGTTCCTTGCATTTAAGAGATACTCGATAGATAGCCACTGAATGAAGAATCAGTAAATGAATAAGTGAATTTGTTTAATCCCTTTAGCTCTGTAGATGTGAGACAAAATCTCTCTCCATGATTACTGTAGTGCAAGCCCCAACCTAGCAAGACAATCATCCAGCTCACCAGTGTTCACTCCTGGAACCATCCCTCCATCATGGATATTTTAGGTAAAGTGTTGCTCTTATGCAAAAGCAAAGAGCACAAAGCAGGCCTGGCTGCTGAGCATCATGCCTTCTGGAACTGACACATCAAGTCAGAACTTCCAGCAGGGCTAAGGGCAGGACCAGTACCAAACGAACAGGTGTGAGATAGAAGAGTTGAAGTATTTCTGCCCTGATGTCATTTAATACCAGATCTGGGCAGTGAAAGTTGATTTCCCACTAGCTATGTTAATGTGTCAGCAAGGATGCAGTTAAGTGAAAGCATCTGAGGTACAAAAATATTTTTTAGGTTAATTTCTGGGAGACAATATACCAGAATGCAAAGAGCACAGGCTTTGTGCCCAAATCAGTGCGGTTCATATCCTGCTCCACCATTTACCAGTGTTATAAATAAGTAAGCTCTTTAACCTCATTTACCCATTTGTGAAAACAGGGAAAGTAAATAGCTTGCAGGAATAATGTGAATGTGAAGGGGAAAACATGCATGTGTGCGTGTGCGTGCTCATGTATGTATCTTATCATAGGAGTGAACACCAACACACTCAAAGTACTCAGTTCCTAGCATAAAATTAATTGAAATTTTTTTCATTCATTCACTCAATAATTGTTTTTAAGCCCCTACTATGGGCTAAGTAGTGGGTGTTCTATTTAAATTTTATTTTAAAATATCCTATAGCAAGAAACATTCACTTTGAAAATAATGTTTCTAGAAGTAACAGAGGCATTTTATAAAAGTTGCAGGTGAGTTGTAATCATGGATGAGTCACCAAAGGAAGACTTGGCATGCAAATTTGTTTGAAGCGACTCTCAACCTGACAATTATTAATGAGTAACAGCTCACTCTGTCTGAGTAATTGGGAACCTACTGTCTTCTGATTAAAGAGGATATGCTCTTGAAAATTCTACATTCTTAACAAAGGGATACCTGTGTGGATTCATGCATCTGTTGCAAGAAAGGGAAGTGGTAAGGAAGTTAGAGACAGTGCCCTAGATCTTTAGGTCAGGCTCATCTACCTTTTTAAAATTCATGTGCTTCATGCTTAGAAGGCCATGTGTGTGGGTTCAATGCTTTTTTAATAACAACTGTGAGTCAAGAGGCTCCTCACTTTGTGTGAGTATTGGATGAGGCTCAAATATTAATTAAGTCTACAAAGGCCTTATTTCAAATTATCTTATTATGTCCACCATTCTTTATGATGTCTTAATTATAGATTATTTAAAATAAAATAGTTCCAAATTATATAATTAATGAATTACATTCAGCTTTAATTGTGGATACTAATTAATCAAATCTGCTAACATGATACCTGGCTAGAGTTGGTTACAAATGGTGGCAGCCAAGTGGGGTTCCTTCTAGATTTGCATTGGTTAAAGAAGTTTAAGAACATTCTAGCTAACGAATCGTGGGCTGTGGGCCACATGCTGGGTCCCCAGACTACTGGTGATCTGAACTGCTTGGAAAGGATACTAAAATCATCCCATAAACACCTCTGGTAAAGTAACTTAGGCCAGGTTGACAAATCATGGGCAGAATTGCTGCCTCCTTGATCTTTTATCCTAGCACATATTACCAGCTGATCACTGTACTCTCTTCTGCTAAGCCTGAACTCAGCCCCAGAATATTTTTCAAGATATCCATCACCAATTCTATTAGTTATCTCTTGCTGCCTGAAAAATTACAACAAATTTAGCAGCTTGAAATAATACACATTTATTATGTCACAAGTTTCTGTGGGTCAGAAGTCTCGGCATGGTTTGGCTGCTTCAAGATCTCTCACAAAGCTGGAAGCCAGGTATTGGCCTGTGCTGGGTTCTCACCTAGGACTTGACTAGGGAAGATCTGCTTCCACATTCATGTGGTTGTTGGCAGAATCCAGTACTTCACATACTACCAGGCTGAGGGCCTCTATATTTTACAGGTTGTTGGTGGGAGGTTTAGCTCAGCTCATTGCCGCATAACCCTTTTATAGGATGGAGCTTACTTCTTCAAAGTGAGTAGGAAGACAGTCACCTAGCAAGACATTATAGTTCTATGTAATATGTACAGCTTGTCACCCTTGCTGTATTCTACTGGTTAGAAGCAAGTCTCAAGTCTAGCGCACACTCAAGAGAAGGGGATTACACAAGCGTGTGAACATTAGAATGTAAGAATCATGAGGGTATACCTTAGACTCTGTCCAACAATATTTTAAAGTTGGCAAGAGGGATAACATATTTTTGCCTCTCTTGGTTCAGGCAGTCAGACTGCCTGTGATGGGAAGATTTCAATAGCTAAATAAGATATCTTAAAAGCATTTGAAGGTAGTGTCAAGCCATTCCTGGGAGAATATGACTCTAAGGATTTTTGTTTTGTTATAAAGACACATTCTAATTAAGTTCTAAGTAAAGACACATTCTAATTAAGTTCTAAGTATTCAAGCTAAAAAAAATATTAGGGAAAACTTTCATATGTAGCAATGTGGCTTCTAGGTTGTCCAGAAAAGAACATCTTTTTTTTTTTTTTTTAATATTTTTATTTATTTCTAGGAGAGAGAGAGAGAGACAGCGTGAGCAGGGGAGGGTCAGAAAGAGAGGGAGACACAGACTTTGAAACAGGCTCCAGGCTCTGAGCTGGCAGTCAGCACAGAGCCCGACGCGGGGCTCGAACCCACGAACCGCAAGATCATGACCCAAGCGAAAGTCGGACGCTTAACCGACTAAGCCACCCAGGCGCCCCAAGAAAAGAACATCTTAAAATATAGGATAAAAGTTCAGGGAAGCATGACTTAAGGGCATGTCTGAGTCCATAAAAAAAAGAAATAAATAAGAGGAATCCTCAGAAATTCACAAATCAAAGAGGCAAGAGAGCATTAAAGCATCTGTCTGTGGCATATGCTAATCCCCAATGGCCTGAAATTTAGGCTTTAATGGGCTAAAGGAGGAGAAAAGCCTGGGCCTTGAGCATGTTGGGACATTGGATATAGCCTAGCTCCTACATCCAATAAAACCAAAACATCGAAAAGACCAGACCATTAGAGGTAAACTATTGTGGGAAGAGAAAAGACCATCTTTCAAAGGGATATGATAAAAATGATTACTTGTTTTGGTGTCGACTATCAGTAAAAAGGAAAATAAGGAAGAGTCTCCTTAGAGAATTCCTAACCTCCATGAGTATCCCTCATGAAGAGTTAAGACAAGAATTTGTACTAGCACTTCTAAAAACTCTCAAGTTGAAAATTTACATTAAAATTATCTTGGGATACAACTTCTCCAGGCCTTTGGTAGAAACAAAGGAATTCATTTCAATCCATACTTCAAATAATTCCCAGAGATAAAGTTCCAATGAGCTTACAATAATCATAAGCACATAACAGGTCACAAAACACACAAGGAAACAAGCTAGTGTGAACTGGATTCTGCAGAAGTTATAAGATATGGATATAAAGTAAATACATTTAAAAAGTTTAAAGATGGAAAAGAGGAATTAAAAATGGTGCTAAGGAGTAAGAGATTATTATATTTGATTGGACACAATTGAAAAAAATAGAGCTGCTAAAACAACAAAAAATGTAATTGGCATAAGAAACCTGGGTAATTTAAAAAGCAGATTAAACACAGCTGAAGTGAGAAATTCATGACCTGGATTATAGATCTGAAACAAACGGCAAAGAAATCAGCCCAGTGGGGACCAAAAAAATGGAAAACTGGAAGACTGGATAGAGTGAGAAGGCCTAAGTGGAGTTCCAGAAGGAGGTAACAGAGGCAATGAGGAAGAGGCAATATTCAAAGACATAATAGGTGTGTATTTTCCAGAACTAATAAAAAATATAAAACTTCATATTCAGGAAGCCTAGCAAATCACAAACAGGGTAAATTAAAAAGAAGACAAAACAAAACAAAACAAAAAAATCCTAGTTTTGTTGTTAAACTTCAGAACACCAAAATCAAAGATCTTATATAATGAAATATTTTAATCTGCTAAAGAAAAAAAAGGTTACTTATAGAAGAACATGTAGTTAGGCAGATCTGACACCTTAGTTCTCAGTAGCAACAAAGAAGACAAAAGAAGGAATACTATATTCACAGACCTAAAAACAAATAATGGTCTACTTAGATTTCTACTCTTCGTTATTTTTTTGTTTGTTTTTTTTAATGTTTTTTTTTTTTTTTTTTTTTTTGGAGGGGGGGGGGAGAAGAGAGGATGGAGGGGGNGCAGAGAGCGGGAGACAAAGAATCCGAAGCAGGCTTCAGAGCTCTGAGCTGTCAGCACAGCCTGATGCAGGGCTCGAACTCACGACCCATGAGATCATGACCTGAGCTGATGTCAGATGCTTAACTAACTGAGCCACCCAGGAACCCCTAGATTTCTACTCTTAATACAACAATAATAATGTCTAATTTGTGGAACTTGAAAAAGAGAACAAGTATATGGAGAAACCACATATAAGTCAGAAAACTATGACAGGAGTTAAAGTTCTCACATTTTTCCAGAAAAGAGAGGAAATATTGATTAACTTAAGACTTTCTAGAGCAAACAATCAAAAATACCATACATGGAGTATATAACTTAGAAGGAAAAATTTTAGTATGAATTGTAGACTCAAACACTCTGAAATAAGGCAATAAAAGGGGAAAAGGGATACACACAAAAAAGCTATAATAATTATAAAGCATAAAATCATATTGTCAAAATTAACCCAAGTACATCAGTAAATTAAAGCAATTTATATAAACCAACATCTCTGAGTTTAAATGAGAAAGATGGCTAGAATGGGGCTACTTACCTGTGTGAAGATACACAGAACTAAAATACAATCATGCTTATAATTTGAAAATGGGAAACCGTATAGTAGGTAAGTAGTAACAAAATCTGGAGTGGCTATATTTATAGTAGACTAAATAGACACAAAACGCAAAAAATTATTACTAAGACAAAGAGAGTCACTGTTTATGAATAAATGTTCAATTTGGCAGGAAAACACAATTCTAAACTTGTATGTTCCTAATCAAATAGGTTGAAAACATGTAACTCAAAAATTGATGGACCTACAAAGAGGAATATGCAAGTTCACCGTCACCCACAGTGAAAAATATTATCATAGTTTTCTCAATAATGTATAGACCAAACACCTTATGGACTTAAACAGCACTATTAAAAGCATGATGTAATAGACATAAGCAGAACATGAAACCCAACAATTACATTCCTTACACACATTTTTTCCAAACATATGTTAAACGCTGTGGCACAGACAGGCAGAAGACTCCCAGTAACCATTCTCTTCCTCCTCTGAGACTTTACCTGGGTACTTGCCATTCCAAATAAGGCACTACATTTTCCCAGTATCCTTTGAAGGTAGGCATGGCCACCTTACTACATTTTGGCCAAGAAGACATAAGTAGAAGTGATATGTGCCACGAGGAGAGAATACATATTCTTTCCCTTCCAATTCCTCCTTCCTCCTGTCTGGTGAATGCTTGGCATGGTAGTGTGTGCAAAGAGATTAAAACAAGAATGTTCACAGCACACAATTCGCAATAGCCTAAAACAGGTTAACACCTCAAATATCCATCAACAGGGAAAGGTGTAAGTAAATTTGGAAAATCCAAATGATGGAAAACTATTCTGGAATAAAAATGAATGAGGAATAGCTATACTTGTTAACATAGTGTAGAAGGAAATTAACAGAACACAGAGGATATGTATAGTATGCTTCCAGTTACATGAAAATAAAAAAACTAAATAATTTATTTTAAAGAGATGTATACTAATGTGGTTTAAAAACTGTAAAAAAAAAA
>NW_027527551.1:2765967-2940237 GCF_008692635.1 Crocuta crocuta | reverse complement strand
GAGAGAGGGAGACACAGACTTAGAAACAGGCTCCAGGCTCTGAGCTGGCAGTCAGCACAGAGCCCGACGCGGGGCTCGAACCCACGAACCGCAAGATCATGACCCAAGCGAAAGTCGGACGCTTAACCGACTAAGCCACCCAGGCGCCCCAAGAAAAGAACATCTTAAAATATAGGATAAAAGTTCAGGGAAGCATGACTTAAGGGCATGTCTGAGTCCATAAAAAAAAGAAATAAATAAGAGGAATCCTCAGAAATTCACAAATCAAAGAGGCAAGAGAGCATTAAAGCATCTGTCTGTGGCATATGCTAATCCCCAATGGCCTGAAATTTAGGCTTTAATGGGCTAAAGGAGGAGAAAAGCCTGGGCCTTGAGCATGTTGGGACATTGGATATAGCCTAGCTCCTACATCCAATAAAACCAAAACATCGAAAAGACCAGACCATTAGAGGTAAACTATTGTGGGAAGAGAAAAGACCATCTTTCAAAGGGATATGATAAAAATGATTACTTGTTTTGGTGTCGACTATCAGTAAAAAGGAAAATAAGGAAGAGTCTCCTTAGAGAATTCCTAACCTCCATGAGTATCCCTCATGAAGAGTTAAGACAAGAATTTGTACTAGCACTTCTAAAAACTCTCAAGTTGAAAATTTACATTAAAATTATCTTGGGATACAACTTCTCCAGGCCTTTGGTAGAAACAAAGGAATTCATTTCAATCCATACTTCAAATAATTCCCAGAGATAAAGTTCCAATGAGCTTACAATAATCATAAGCACATAACAGGTCACAAAACACACAAGGAAACAAGCTAGTGTGAACTGGATTCTGCAGAAGTTATAAGATATGGATATAAAGTAAATACATTTAAAAAGTTTAAAGATGGAAAAGAGGAATTAAAAATGGTGCTAAGGAGTAAGAGATTATTATATTTGATTGGACACAATTGAAAAAAATAGAGCTGCTAAAACAACAAAAAATGTAATTGGCATAAGAAACCTGGGTAATTTAAAAAGCAGATTAAACACAGCTGAAGTGAGAAATTCATGACCTGGATTATAGATCTGAAACAAACGGCAAAGAAATCAGCCCAGTGGGGACCAAAAAAATGGAAAACTGGAAGACTGGATAGAGTGAGAAGGCCTAAGTGGAGTTCCAGAAGGAGGTAACAGAGGCAATGAGGAAGAGGCAATATTCAAAGACATAATAGGTGTGTATTTTCCAGAACTAATAAAAAATATAAAACTTCATATTCAGGAAGCCTAGCAAATCACAAACAGGGTAAATTAAAAAGAAGACAAAACAAAACAAAACAAAAAAATCCTAGTTTTGTTGTTAAACTTCAGAACACCAAAATCAAAGATCTTATATAATGAAATATTTTAATCTGCTAAAGAAAAAAAAGNATTTTTTTTTTTTTTTTTTTTTTTTTTTGAGAGAGAGAGAGAGAAACAGAGTATGAGCAGGGGAGAGGCAGAGAGCGGGAGACAAAGAATCCGAAGCAGGCTTCAGAGCTCTGAGCTGTCAGCACAGCCTGATGCAGGGCTCGAACTCACGACCCATGAGATCATGACCTGAGCTGATGTCAGATGCTTAACTAACTGAGCCACCCAGGAACCCCTAGATTTCTACTCTTAATACAACAATAATAATGTCTAATTTGTGGAACTTGAAAAAGAGAACAAGTATATGGAGAAACCACATATAAGTCAGAAAACTATGACAGGAGTTAAAGTTCTCACATTTTTCCAGAAAAGAGAGGAAATATTGATTAACTTAAGACTTTCTAGAGCAAACAATCAAAAATACCATACATGGAGTATATAACTTAGAAGGAAAAATTTTAGTATGAATTGTAGACTCAAACACTCTGAAATAAGGCAATAAAAGGGGAAAAGGGATACACACAAAAAAGCTATAATAATTATAAAGCATAAAATCATATTGTCAAAATTAACCCAAGTACATCAGTAAATTAAAGCAATTTATATAAACCAACATCTCTGAGTTTAAATGAGAAAGATGGCTAGAATGGGGCTACTTACCTGTGTGAAGATACACAGAACTAAAATACAATCATGCTTATAATTTGAAAATGGGAAACCGTATAGTAGGTAAGTAGTAACAAAATCTGGAGTGGCTATATTTATAGTAGACTAAATAGACACAAAACGCAAAAAATTATTACTAAGACAAAGAGAGTCACTGTTTATGAATAAATGTTCAATTTGGCAGGAAAACACAATTCTAAACTTGTATGTTCCTAATCAAATAGGTTGAAAACATGTAACTCAAAAATTGATGGACCTACAAAGAGGAATATGCAAGTTCACCGTCACCCACAGTGAAAAATATTATCATAGTTTTCTCAATAATGTATAGACCAAACACCTTATGGACTTAAACAGCACTATTAAAAGCATGATGTAATAGACATAAGCAGAACATGAAACCCAACAATTACATTCCTTACACACATTTTTTCCAAACATATGTTAAACGCTGTGGCACAGACAGGCAGAAGACTCCCAGTAACCATTCTCTTCCTCCTCTGAGACTTTACCTGGGTACTTGCCATTCCAAATAAGGCACTACATTTTCCCAGTATCCTTTGAAGGTAGGCATGGCCACCTTACTACATTTTGGCCAAGAAGACATAAGTAGAAGTGATATGTGCCACGAGGAGAGAATACATATTCTTTCCCTTCCAATTCCTCCTTCCTCCTGTCTGGTGAATGCTTGGCATGGTAGTGTGTGCAAAGAGATTAAAACAAGAATGTTCACAGCACACAATTCGCAATAGCCTAAAACAGGTTAACACCTCAAATATCCATCAACAGGGAAAGGTGTAAGTAAATTTGGAAAATCCAAATGATGGAAAACTATTCTGGAATAAAAATGAATGAGGAATAGCTATACTTGTTAACATAGTGTAGAAGGAAATTAACAGAACACAGAGGATATGTATAGTATGCTTCCAGTTACATGAAAATAAAAAAACTAAATAATTTATTTTAAAGAGATGTATACTAATGTGGTTTAAAAACTGTAAAAAAAAAAAGCCAGACAATAATAAATTCAAAATTCAGCAGAGTAGATACTTCCTCATGGGACAGAAGAGAGATACAACTAAGGAGAGGTATGCAGAGAGCTTCAGACATAACCAGTGACATTTTAGGCTAGGCGGTTACACAAGTTAATTTTATTATCCAACTTGAAATTGTGTATATATAGATGTTATCTAAATATATCCATTTTCTTTTACATGTAAAGTATTTCATACTAAAAAGCAAATTTAGAAGAGATGATCAGTAGGAAAACTACCAGATTCTAGATTTTTAGATCTTTAAAAGCCTGGAATAATTATAACTTATCTATAGTTTAATGTTTAGTAAGCACTTTTGAGATAAAATAAGAACAGAGAGAATATTGTTATTAAGTGGTTATTTAATGAGCCTTTCACTTGGAGGACGCAAAAAAGAACGAATAAGAATTAGTAAGCAGCCTACACTAATTGCAGGATAAATACTCTGAATAATTCCTGGGGTGCAACATTTGCAACCGGTCATTGCATAGTTGCAGCAAGGATCACCTTCTTCCATTAATCTTTGGCAGAGAAGAGTAACAAGTGGAAAAAGCTAATGATTTGTGTTCAACCTCATCTCTGCCCACATTCACCTGTTTCTGGAGATGTTAACTAGGTCTCCTATATTAGCTCCCTTGAGTTGATCCCATGTTAAGCTTTCTTTTCCCTTCTAAATCCAATTCCTCAAAAAGACATGTTTTTCACTTGGAGAATCACACCTCACAAGGCTCTCTTTGGCCTAGCCTTTCTCTTAAAAATCAAAATTAGGAGCACTGGGTGGTTCAGTCGGTTAAGTGTCTGACTTCAGGTCAGGTCATGATCTTACCTATCATGAGTTCAGGCCCTGTATCTAGCTCTGTGACGTCAGCATGGAGCCTGCTTCAGATCTTCTTTCCCCCCGTCTCTCTTCCTTTCCCCTGCTTGCATTCGCGCGCTCTCTCTCTCAGAAATAGATAAACATATTAAAATAACAAAAATAAAAATTAGTTTCTTAAAAAAGACTAAACTTTTATTTTTCTGGGGTACCTGAATGGCTCAGTCAGTTAAGCATCAGACTACAGCTCAGGTCATAATCTCATGGTTCCTGAGTTCAAACCCGGTATCGGGCTCTGTGCTGACAGCTCAGAGCTTGGAGCCTGCTTTGGAGTCTGTGTCTTCTTCGTTCTCTGCCTTTCCTCCACCTGCTGTCTCTCAAAAATATAAACATTAAAAAAAATTAAACTTTTATTTTTCTGTTCCCAATTTGCTAGTGCTATAAGGAACTAGAAATTGCTTCATTCTAAGGACCCAGAAGTAACAATACAACCTACAAATCACCAATTCCTTACCAATATCGTTCAAATCATGTCTGCTGTCTACTGAGACCTAGCTTATTCAGGAGAGCAATTCAAAACACTCCCGTTAGTCCGCTAGTCTGGGTAGGGCCTCCCGGCTGCCTGGCCTTCCTCCCCAGCTGTGCCACACCACCACCTCCCAACCAGGCCAACCTTTCCTTCTGATCTGACCCATATTCCAGGGGCAGCAGGCAGCAGCCTCATCTGACTGGCTTGGGTGACTTCCATACAGGCTTCCTCCCCCCTGCTGTCACTTAGTTTCTATTAGAGGTCTGATGATTACAGTCGTGCATTGAGTTCCCTATCATTACATAAGACATCTGGGACTCTGTAAGTTCCTTGAAACACCAAAATTTTCAGGGAGCTTTGGGGAAAAAGAAAAAGGCAAGGAGGATGGGGGGAAATCACTATAAGGCTGAACAAACCACAATGTGTTTATAATATAAATAAATTATTATGTAAATAAACAGTAGGGGCAGTGAAGAGGAATATATACTCCCAGGGGCCCCATTTATTCATAAAAGACACTGCTGGGTCTCCTGAGAAGACCTCTGGCCCAGTCGAGGAAGGACTAATTAGGACCCATGGTGAGATTTTCAATCTTTCCAGGCAAACAGCTGCTGGCGCTAGGGTGCCCTTTACCCTCTGGCCTGCTCTGCATTTCCAGGTCAGAAGCCAGACTTCCCCATGGCTGCTTTTGGTCCCTGGGGATGTGGCACCAGCTGGTCCTCATTCCCTGGGCTGGGAGCCTTCAGAGCAGTCCTGGTCTTACTCTCATTTGCATCCTTATTCTTCATACAGCCTATGAATAATTCTAAGTGCAACTTGGGGGCAGGCAGCCTTCCTTCCCCAGTTCCATCTTTTTCTTCAAATGGACAAGTACTTTGGAATCCACATTTCACAGTGAGGAGGGGCCTAGGGAAAAGAGGTCTTACGTTACCCAGAGGTTGGGAGGAGTATTCCCACAGAGTGTGGAGTTCTTTAGGTGAAGAGTACATGTTCAAGAGGGGCAGAGAGATAATAAAATTGCCCATAAATAGAAATTTTAAACTCTCTACAGATGAATGCTGGGGGAGACAATCCTGGCCATTAGACGCTCAAAGTGTCCATTACTTAATGGTTAAGACCCTCCCAATAAGCACATAGCTTCCTCATCAGGCAGGCATGACACTGAATCTCCCCTTTGGAACTCAGTAGCTTTCTGACACTGGAAATAGTACTTCACCTCCAAGGGCCTCAGTTTTCCTATCTGTAAAACAAGATTAATAATCTATACCTCAAAGATATGCTGTAAAGACTAATGGAGACAAAGTCAGAAGCATAGTGTCTGGCATAGAGTTAGCCTTCAGTACAGGTTAGATACTATTATTAATCCCCTAAGACGCAAGAAAAGACATTTGTAAACCATAGAAGCATCAAGTTCTGGACATGAAAGTGTATAACTGTGCATCATTCATTTGGGCAAATGACATTTGACCATACTGAAGAGTATGGGAACTCTATGGAAGGGGCAGTGATAGACATTATATGGGAACCTCCCCAAATTCACTCCCACCCCAGGCCCCTACTCTCTGCTCCCTACCTTAGACATGGTTATGTGGTTTTCTAAGAACTGCAGCTCCTAGTCCCTCATCAAAGCATGCCTCTCTCCTGCCCTTAAATTCTGTTCTGTGCAGCTAATCTGAAGAGGTAAGCCACTCTGGTGTTTTCTTGGCTGCTCAGATGCTATTCTTCTCAGAAGGGAAACAGCAGAGAAAACGATCCTATCCAGAGGAGGCATCCTAATGGTGGAAATTACAGGCACACAGTTGGGAGCCAGTGAAGAAAGAGGGTTTACAGATAGGCAGAGAAGAGTCAGCCTGGCACTGGTTGGTCGGTTGGTCACTGGACAGCGCACTGTTTTCCAAGAAAGAGTCAAGCAAGTCTGAGGGCTGCAGTTATGGACAATGACTAGGGAAAGGAAAACAACAATAACAAAAAAGAATTAACATGAAATAATGTGAAAGAATCTCTAAAAATGTAGAAAGAAGAAAATGACAGTGACTTTGCCATAGGAATTGCCACTTGCAATTCTCCTTAAGACTGGAAACACGGGGGCGCCTGGATGGCTTAGTTGGTTAAGCGTCCGACTTTGCTTAGGTCATGGGTTTGTGGGTTTGAGCCCCGTGGTTTGTGGGTTCGAGCCCCGCATAGGGCTCTGTGATGACTGCCAGCTCAGAGCCTGGAGCCTGTTTCAGTCTGTGACTCCCTGTCTCTCTGACCCTCCCCTGCTCACGCTGTCTCTCTCTCTCCTAGAAATAAATAAAACATTAAAAAAAAAAAAAAGACTGGAAACACAGGGGCACCTGGGTGGCTCAGTCATTTGAGTGTCTGACTCTTGTTCTGGGCTCAGGTTATAATCTCACAGTTCATGGGTTCAAGCCCCACATCAGGCTCTGCACTGACAGCATGGAGCCTGCTTGGGATTCTGTGTCTCTCCTTCTCTCTCTGTCCCTTCCTTGCTTGCTCTCTCTCACACACACACAAAAAAGGAATAAACTTTTTAAAAAATTTAAACACAGTGCTCCAGGGGCGCCTGGGTGGCTTAGTCGGTTGAGTGTCCAACTTTCGCTCAGGTCATGATCTCGTGGTTCGTGGGTTCAAGCCCCGCGTCGGGCTCTGTGCTGACTGCCAGCTCAGAGCCTGGAGCCTGTTTCAGTCTGTGACTCCCTCTCTCTCTGACCCTCCCCTGCTCACGCTGTCTCTCTCTCTCTCTCTCCTAGAAATAAATAAGACATTAAAAAAAAGAAAAAAAAAAAAAAGAAACACAGTGCTCCATAATCAACAACTATTCTTCTATAGATCCTTAGCACTTGAGAGGAAAACTTCCTCACCCTTCTTTAAAAGTAAAATTTTATTTATTTATTTTTTTAAATGTTTTATTTCTGACAGAGAGAGAGAGCGCATGAGCAGGGGAGGATCAGAGAAAGAGAGAGATACAGAATCTGAAACAGGCTCCAGGCTCTGAGCTAGCTGTCAGCACGGAGCCCGACACAGGGCTCGAACCCACGAACCATGAGATCATGACCTAAGCCAAAGTCAGACACTTAACTAACTAGGCCACCCAGGCACCTCTCAAAGTAAAATTTTAAATGTGATGGCAATGTTCCTTAGGTCAGTTTTGCTCTTCATATATTTGGGCATAAAACCCCAATGGACTCTTAAACTCTTAGATGAGTATATTCTAATTATGTCTTTCTTATGGGACTTTTGGAAATCAATCAAGGAAACTTTCAGGACCAAGTAAGGAGCCCACATATGTCCACAGATGCCAGATATATAAGTTCCTTTTTAATAAGAAAAGGAGGTTTTTACATAATAGATGTAACTGTAATGAAGGTCAAATCTGAGGAAATGTCATGAATTGATAATGTAGCAGAAACTGACAGTTGTCCCTTAGGGCCCCTGCTCCCTTCTTCTGTAATAATAAAACCCCTGGTTTTTAACTAGCACATAGACATATGGCTGCATTCTACCCAACCCAAAACAATCAAATGTGATTTGTGCAACTGCCAGGCATTGCTGAAAAGGGAAGGGGACAGCTTTTCTACCTGCCCTTATCTGCTTCCACTGGCTGGAATGCAAGCAGGTTTGGTAGCTCAACTGGGCAGTGTGGAAGAGGGACACCGAGGAATGGTGAAGCTGTGAGACTGAAGGAGCCTGGGTCCCTTGTACAAAGCACGTACTGAGCCAACCTTGGACTGTTTACACTGAACTGTCATACAAGAGCAACTTGTATCCCTTTTAAGCCACTATAGCTTGGGGTCCCTGTTATAAATGCCTACACATTAGCCAGCAGGTTATTGAGAAGATTAGACTTTGCAGAACCTACATTATCCAGTTTTTTTTTTTCTTTGAGAAAAACTCCTGAGAATGAAAGCTTGGCATTCTGTATTCCTGCATGATTTTCTAGAATCTAATACCTGGGGAACTGAATTTAAATATCTACCACTCCTCATTGTAGTAGCACCTTGAATGAACTTCCTAGTTTAGAAGAGCTATTTTCAAAGCCAACTTATTTTTCCCATACATAAAATCATTCATGAATAAACACATTATTTTGGAAGCCAAACTTCAAAGCAAGAAGAAGAGAAAGAAGGTAAAAAAAAAAACCACACAAAAAAACCCCCAGAAAATCAAAGTATCATTTGGATTGCATAGCAACAGCAACACACATATCCATTTACTTCTTTTCCTTTTTAACTACCCAAGTTCTTCAAGCTTCAATCACATCAGGTTTTATCAGTTGAATCTCAGTGAGCCACCATGTGCTCCCCAAATTAAAGATAGCTGATGATCCCAGACCTTGTTTCCTCCATTCTACGCCCATAGGCTGAAGATTTCTGACCTCACAATATGTAGATGGATGCTAAAGAAAGTAACTGACAGAGTTGCTTGGGTAGTGCCAAATACAAATGAACTAGCTCTAGGAGATGGTGACAATCTGGATACTTTTATTTTGATTCCCAGACAATAGCCTGTAGAATAGACTGTTTGCTGGTCTTGCAGAATTCTGAAATTTTCGTCTCCATTCCTAAGTCATAGGAAATACAGTTTTAGAGCTATCAGGGACCTTAAAAGTCATCAAATCATTCATTTATGTTAAAAAATGCATACTGAACACCTACCATATGCATAGCCCTGTGATACACACTGGAGATAAAAGGATAAACAAAACACAATCACAAACCTCAAGGAGTTCATGGTTCAGTAAAGAAAAAAATCACTGGAAGAATCACATTACCATGTGATAAGGACTGTATGATGGAGTGAATGACTGAGTTTGCTACAGAAGGCTCCAGAGAATAGGTGATTCTTGAGCTGGATTTTGAAGAGTGTTGCAGCGTTTTTCAGGAAGATATATAAGTATTCTCAATAAAGTGAATGGAATATAGGAAGGTTGGGAAGTAGTGAACGTATCAGGTAGGTTTAGGAACAGGTAGTAATCCACAGTTGTTCATGGGGGAAATGATGATGGAAAAGGCTTGAAATGGAATACGAATCGTGAAGAGCCTGATGAATAGGACCAAAGAATAAGTCCTTCTTCCCCAGACAAAGCCAGGCCTAGACATATGGGCTCCTTCAGCAGGCTAATAATTGGATGTCTCTTCAAACCAATAGTCTCTAAGTATTTTTTCTACACTCCGGTTATTTAGTGGGGTTGGAAGTAGAATCAAAAATCTATTAACAAAACAGGTACCCATACTAATCCATTCATACCAGCCAAAGCAGAATTTAAATTTTGCAAAGAATTCAGTTAAATGGTTCTCACTTTTCTATAGTTTTTTTCTCTCTTCAGTTTTTTCCTACCCTTTTCCAAATTCGACATCTTCTTGGGAACCATATTAAGGTTTTAAAATTGATTCAATGATAAAGTAAATCACTCTTATGTGATAAACAACACCTTGACGTGCATATTTGGTTTCTAAATTTCAGCTGCCTGCCAACTTTCCACTGACTGAAACCTTGCATGCATTGAGCAAAGTACTTATCAGAAAAAGGGCAAGCCAGGGAGGATTGTTTTTAAGTTTTCTAATGTGGGCTACCTTCCACTGCATTGGGAATGGAATCAAGTTACTTGTTCCCAGCCATGTAAGGACTTGAGTGTGGAAACCTGAGTTACCTGGCACCATTTCGGTAACTCAGAGATAGACTTCCCACGCAGCTCCTAGGTTAGCCTACCCTTTCTCAGACTTTGTGTCTGGACCAATAGTTTTCATACTCTACTTTTTGAAGTCCTTCTAATTTTTAGTTGACCTTCAATCGAATGAAATCTTCTGGAAACCCAATGCATAAAAGTGATAAAGGCAGAGCCTCCTGACCAGAGCAGAGGAATACCTAAGACCTTTCTTGTTAACATCAGTGGTGCCTAGATATAAACCTCAGGATTCTGTGGCTCTAAAAAATGGGGAGCTCATGAATGTATTAAGCAGGAGTAACATTTTTGCAACATCTGCCTTTTGCAAAGAAAGAAACTATAGGCCAGATGAAGCTCAGACCATGCATGGACAATGTATCTGTGGTTGTTGGAGAGGAGAAAATTAATTAGTCCTGTCAGACTCTGGTTGTAAACACACACACACACACACACACACACACACACACACACACACACACACGGGACACCCCCTCCCACCCATATAGCACTTACTGTGAAAACATTAACCTCTTTAATGTGGCTGCTTCCAAAGGGGACAGCAGCTTGAGAGGTGGCATGGGGTGAAGCTCATTATCACAGGAGAGCTGGTCATGAAGCAGCAGAGGCAGAATTTTCCTGCTGGGAGAGTCACTCTTATCCGCCTGCTTTACCAAGTAACTCTGTCAACATGAATCAAGGCAAGGTGGGGAGCACATATTTGCTCATATGGATACACAGTTACAACAAAAGCCTGGGCAACGTGGGTAGTTGGGCTCCTTCTCAGCAGGCCATCTGGGCCTCAGAGCCAGCAGCCCTCTCAGACCTTGGCTCCGGCTCCTGCAACACCAATCATCTCAACAGCTGCTGCTCCTAACAGGAGTCCCCTCTGGGCAACGTTCATTCCTTTGTTACAGTCAGCTTGCCTTTCAGTTCTAAAGTCAAGAATCAGGCTTACACACTTTGCCTTAAAAAATGTCCTTCAAATGCTTTACATCAGAGGTAAGTATGTATGAGCTTATAAGTATGCTTTACAGGCAATGCAAGGAGTCTGGTACCTAAAATTTCACCTTTAAAAGTACTTGTGAGAATCCATGTGGTCCTTTCTCCCAAGGCCTTTCTCCAGGTCAGCCCAAGGAATACACCGTCGTTACCTAAACTTTTGTATTTTAATCTTCAACTACTCAGTTTGTGGGTCCTGAATGCCTTTGAATATATGATGAAAGCTACAGACCCTCTCCCAGGAAAATACACAGAATTTTGCACACAATTTCAGCGGGTTCATGCATCCCTAGAGACATGTATGAAAACCCATCCCTAGGCTGACAAGCATTTTCTTTCTCCAATTATAAGAAGATTGCTGGGCCAAGAAGGAATGGAGCTTGTCATTACCAGCTACAATCAAGTCAGTCTTTATTGATCTGTTCAATAAGCTGGTCAGGTGAACAGCCATATCCCCTCAGCTATACTCATTGGGATATTTCCATTCTAACGGAAGATAGAGTAGAATGCTAGAAGGCATAGTTGCTGCCTTTTCTCTCCTCCATATTTGCTTCCTGAGTTTCTATTCCTCCAACACTACCATAAACATTGACTCTTGATCACATCATTCTCCTGTTTGAAACACTTCAGTGGCCTATTGGCTCCTCCAACAAAGTACAAGTTCCCCAACATGATTTGATGGTCATTCATCTTCTTTTTCTGGCTTATTACTCTTCATTCTTTGCCTCTGTGTGGTTCCTACACCTGGAAGAGCAGAGACAGTCTACCTCATGCTTCTGCCATCTCATGCCCTGTGTCTCTGCTCATGTAGTCCCCCAGCCTACAATGTTACTCTTCCCTCACCTGACTAATCTCTAATCACCAGTTCACTCAGCTGGCATCTCCTCCAGGGAGACTTTGCTGACCCCTCTGGGTGTCCTTGATCTTGAGCTTCCTTTCCCCTTCCAGGGAAATATCCCTGGGAGCATATGTGGGCTTGTTCACTTTGTATAACCAGTGCCTAATGCATGGCAGGTAGTCGGTAAATGTTAGAGGAAGGAAGGAAGGAAGGAAGAAGGAAGGAAGGAAGGAAGGAAGGAAGGAAGGAAGGAAGGAAGGAAGGAAGGAAGGAAAGATCCTCTGAATATACCCATTCAACTCAGGAACACTATATTCTCTAACAGGACAAGGGCTCCCTGAAAGCTGATACCTGCATAACAATGCTAAATCACAGGAAGGAGAGAGTAGGGTCATAATTAGCGTGAGGACCTTAAAAGAAGCAAACTACTCAGTTCCAGGTGAACGTGGCGTGCTATGCTCATCATCTTTTATTATAACATCGTGGCTTAGGGTCCAGAAGTTAAAGCATGGTTCCTAGCCTTTGTTTCACATTAGAATCATCAAGGAGCTTTTTAAACATACTGGATCACACTCCCAGAGATTCTGATTTAACTGCTCTGGAGGGGAGAGCGTAGGCATTAGGAGTTTTACAAGCTCCTCAGCTGATTCTAATGTGAAAGCATGGCTAAGAGCCACCGCTGTAGTGCTGGACATGGGTTGAAGTCTAGCTCTGATGCTAAAGCAGCTGTGAACATTCTGGCAAGTCCCCCAATCCCTCTGAATCGCAGATTCCTCTTCATTTGGATAGTGTAAGGATTAAAGGACACAATGACTGCCAAGTGCTCAGCCCGGCATTCTGTAAGCAGTCACTAAGTGTTAGGTGATGTCATAAAGATATCACCAACTTTGTCCTCCCAAAGAGAAACTCTAGGATGGTGCTAGAAGAGATGATGAGCCACAAAGAATACCAGTTCCTATAAGACTGGCTGTCTGGGATGACACTTGGTTCAAGTATTCTGAAACCTATCAGATGCTCAAACAAAACCATCAATACCCCTTGGTTAACGAGATAAGATTACTGCAAGCAAATTAGTCAAGGATATATTGCAGCTATTTGCCAACGAGGCCTTGTAAGTAATACTGAAGTTCATGAACTTGATAAAGTAATAACAGTTTTCTTGGGCCCCAAGCTCATTGTGTCTGGCCAACATCAGCAAGTTGTTTGTCATTCAAAGACAGATCAAAAATCCTCAGGTGCCGGAATCCAGCTCCGGCCAGGTCCAGGGGCCCCTGAAGGATGGACGGTGTCAGCGAGGGAGGGAGGGAGAGAGCCCTGAGATTCTTTCTGATCACCAGGCAGGCATCTCTGCCCTGTTGGTTTTGATGTCTTTATTTATAGGTCAAACGTTAACATGGCATCAGAAAATGGAATTTTTACAATGGATAGTTCTCTGTGATAAGATGTTTTCGAAAAGGTACAGAAACAGGTTTCATAGAAGCATTCTTGCAAAACTGGCCCAAATATAGTGAGGTTGAGTAACTAAGAAAATAACAGGGCGTTCTTAGTGAAAAACAGGATAACATACACATTTAATAACGCTAAGATTAATTCATAGGTTAAGTTGTAGATACTCTTTATTCATCCTCATCACAGCTGCCAGTGTAAGGGAAGGTGTTTGTGGAATGTAGGCCTTAGGGAAGGGACTGCTATACATCATCAGTTACCAAAGGTATAGAGTAACTTATGTTCTGCCCTTATCTGTTCCTTCTCTCTAAGTTAAGCTCTTTGTCTCCGGGCAAGACTTGATTTTCCAGTTATATTCTTTATGGCATTGGAGAGCCAACCATACCTTTAAAGAGTTTAGCTCATTTCCAATACATAGAATAAATAGCCTCTTTGAGTGTATTTACCTTTCTATCTAGTTTTCTGATTTCTTAAATAGCTAGGGCATGAGAGACATTTTGGTTAGCTGATTTATATGTTGAGCTGTATGAACGTCTTAGACTAATACAATGGTAGAAACAGAACTGTACACATAAAGGTCAATCTTTCTTTTATGAGTAAGGGTCATTAGCCTGTTCATAGCTCAAGGTAAAGTATGGAGGAAAACAGAACCTGCTGGAGACACGATGTCTGTTCCCATAATCAAAAGAAGTTGTTCCCACAATAAGTTGCTACACAAGGTGCAATCATCATACCAGAGCCAGAATAAGGGGACAAGTCACTCCCGATACCAATCAACAAGGTATCTTGGGGGTCAGTGCTCAAGCAGAAATAATTGAGTGGGGCTGGATATCGGTCATCATCTGATTGGCAAGAGACCGTGCAAACTTCCTTTAACCTCACCAGGAGCTTTCTCGACTAGTGGGCTCAGAATGGCTCCCAACACTCAGGGCACTAGGTAACATTAGCAGAGGGGCTCAACTGCAGATAAGAATCACCTGGGGACATGTTCAAGTACAGAACCCTGGGCTTCACTGCCAAGGATCTGCAGGGCTACCAAGAAGTGTTCAGAGAGAACATCCACCCAATAATTCTGAGCACCAAAAGCTACCTCAAATTTTATAAAAATAGTAAGGTACATTGATACGATATGAACAATGGAAATTTATTACATCATTCTTCCATAAGGTGTGAATCTTTAGAAACCATTGCTCTGTGAGAGCATGTAGGTGGCTCAGTCAGTTAAACATCCAACCCTTGATTTCACCTCAGGTCATGATCTCATGGTTTGTGAGTCTGAGCCACTCAATGGCCTATGTGTTGACAGTGTGGAGCCTGCTTGGAATACTATCTCCCTCTCTCTCTGCCCCTCCCCCCCTCATGTTCTCTCTTGAGCTTTCTCTCTCTCAAAATAAATAAACTTAAAAAAAAAAAAGAATCCACTGCTCTTTGTTAAAATAAATTGTGTTGAGATATCATTTACATACAATAAAATGCACTCATCATAAGTGGAGGTTTTGTTGAATTTCGACAATTTTATATGCACATGGAACCACAATCACAAAGATTTCCAAACAAACATTTTCACCATACCGGAAATCCCTCTCCCTCTCCCAGTCGATCCTTACTCCACCTCCCAGATCAGCAAGCCCTGATCCCTTTCCAGTCACTTATAGGCTAGATTGTCTTTTCTAGCGTTCTTTTAAGAATACAATAGGCAATGTATTTTCTCGTTTCTGGCTTCTTTCTGTTCAGCATAGTGTCTGTGAAATTTATCCTTATAATTACCTATACATTAGTTTATTCCTCTTTATTGCTGAATCACTGTCCATTGTGAAGATATACCACAATTTGTTTATCCCTTCACCTACTGATGGACATTTGCTTGCTTTCAGTTTAGGCTTTGTTCAGTTACAAAGACTAAGTCAAACTGTATTTACTACTGAAACAGTTTCAAGACAAGAACTGTAGCCCCTTTACCGAACAGACTGCTGACCCCAAGCCTCTCCTTTATGAAAATTCTAGAGGTGCCTTCTCTAGAGGTTCTGATTAGGTTTCAGCTAAGCCCAGGAAACAAAATCTTTAATAATTATGGTTATTCAGGGCACCTAGGTGGCTCAGTCAGTTAAGCATTGGACTTGGGCTCAGGTCATGATCTCACAGTTCGTGGGTTTGAGTCGAGCCCTACATTGGGCTCTGGGCTGACAGCTCAGAGCCTGGAGCCTGCTTCAGAGTCTGTGTCTCCCTCTCTCTCTGCCC
The DNA here is from genome assembly GCF_008692635.1 of Crocuta crocuta. Taxonomy (NCBI): domain Eukaryota; kingdom Metazoa; phylum Chordata; class Mammalia; order Carnivora; family Hyaenidae; genus Crocuta; species Crocuta crocuta. The sequence continues at coordinate 2,924,619 of NW_027527551.1, read as the reverse complement.
CTCCCCTGCTCACCTTCTCTCTCTCTCGCTCACTCTCTCTCTCAAAAATAAATATTTTTAAAAACCATTTAAAAACTAATTATGCCTGTGTAAGCTAATGCCGCAAGTCCCCAAACTACCATGACAAATACTGTCCAAAGGCATGGTGCACTGACTAACTGCAGGTACAACCCATTTCTGGTCAGAAGGATTTGCATTTTTCTTCTGTGACAGAGCTAAGTAAGGAGCCTCTCTCTTAGACTCCACAGAGCTCACCAGGCTCCTGTAATCAAATGGCCAAGCCAAAGATGGGAAGAAAGCCAGGGCATTGCTTCCCAAACTGTGAATCCTGTCAGGTCGGCAAACTCACTGCTGTGGAAGATCCTCAGGGAGTCAGAGGCAGCAGTAAAACTCTTGATCACACCCTCCATCCTCAGTCCTTACAAAACACAACTTTTTATCTCCTTAAGGACTAAGACCTGAAGCGTATGCGACTAATGTCTGAAGCAAGAACCTGTAACAATGGCCACCACAAAAAGAAAGGTCATGAAACGACTGCAGAGAAATGGCCCTGAGCATCGCTAAAACAGCACAGATGGCCGAGATGGTATCTGAGGATGAGGCTCGGTGCTGACAAGGCTAGTCTGCTTGGCAAGAATCCTTTAACAAAGATCCAAGGAGAGAGTTTCAGAGGAGGTGAACACAAGAGACAGGATCAGGTTGGCCAAGGGTTGTGGAGTGAGTCAAGTTCAGCAACACGCTGCCTCTCCTTACCACCTTAAAGGTTACATTGGTTAATCATTGACAAAAGGATTCTTATTTTTCCTCCAAGAAAGACAAGCATTTTATTTACCCTTTTCTCCTCAAACCTCTCAATTGTTAAGTTCACTCCTTTAGGTTTTTCCTTTTTGGTAACACTATGAACCTTGTTGTTAGATACAAGAAATGAAGTGCATCCCTATGTTTCCACATGTACAGAATTTAGAAAACCATATGCTTTTCCTTTTCCTCCTTCTCCTCCTTTCTTCTCCTCCTCCATCTTTTTCTCTGCCTCCTCCTCTTCTTCCTCCTCCAATTCTCTTTTTTTGTGACCAAGTTTCATGACCCACACCTGGCATTCTGCACAACATTGAGTGTGTAAGAAGTCAAACCAACAGAACATAGTATCACATTAATGCAGTCCATGACAGCCAATCTTGGCCTGTTAATAGAAGTGTTTTCAGTTTCTACAAGAGCAGTATGATTGGGAGCTCTTTATTATTTATCCATCCATCCATTCAAAAATATTTAACGAGGACTAGATAAATGCCAGGCACTGTGCAAGATGCCGAGGCTGTCAAATTTAAATAAGACCTGTTCTTCTTTTCCAAGAGTTTACAGCCCAATGGGAAACAGACATTGAGGCAGACAAATTAGAAGTTTGCTCTAGTGTAGGGATAGTTGGAAGACAGGAGTGGGGGCAGGGAGGAGAGCACTGCAGGAACTGGGAGACACTGCAGATTATTTTAAAAGCTGCTCTACCACCAGTGACCTCCATTCATGCAAAATCATAGCAGACTCAGTGGAGTGGAGGAACGGATTTCAGGGCAGGAGTGCTAAGAAAATCTTTCATAATGTATCACCATACATGTTAGAACCAAACATGTTTGGTTTTTAACAAAATAAAATTATTAGCTCTACTCACTTGAAAATCAAGACTGTCTTAATTAATTCTTAATTCTTACCTGATAGGACTTTATCAGGTAAATCTGATACGTGAGCCTGCGGGATTAGAGATGAAATTACTCATGGAAGAAGCTGGCATTTCAAGGAAAATAACATGTGCTCTCTGAGAACCTCTTGAAGTTTGGCCAGAAGTTCTTACCAACCCTCTGTGCTGGCTGCCTAATTTCTGGAGAGTTCAAACATGTTAAAGACATTCCAAACCCATGATTGTCAAGAAACTCTCAAATGAGGATGGATGGCCAGAGACATTGTGAAAGCAGAAGGTAAGAATCAAGAGAAATATATGTTGAGGTTTTCCTGGGTTATTTTGGGGCTTCTTCTTGTTTTTCATATTCACCCATTGCTTCCTAGGGCTGACACCCTCATCTGACCCTAGAGATCCCCAGATCTGTGGATTCAGCCCTAACCTCTCCCTCCAATTGTAGAGCTCTGTGTCTACCTGCCACATTCAAACTTGGCATTTACCCCCTCCAGACCTTTGGTGGAGACAGAACATATATTACAGAAACGTATGGAAAAGACTACCCTCTAATTAAGATAGAGATGGGGACTTTAGTCTCTTTTCCAGCATTTTTTTTAAAATAAAATCTGATAGTAACTAACAAAATGGATTAGTGCGAATTTCAGTTCTATTTCTTTTTCTCCTTAAAAAGTCCTAATATCAGAAAGACAAAAGACAAAGGGCCCCCAAGAAACCCAAATGAATGTGGCAGAAACTATTATTTGCTTCCACTCTTGTCTTTTGCTTAGTAAAAGGAACCTTGATTTTTTAGTATTTTTAAAAATTTATTTCAGAGAGAGAGAGAGAAAGAGACAGCGTGAGCAGGGGAGGGTCAGAGAGAGGGGGAGATAGAGAATCTGAAGCAGGCTCCAGGCTCTGAGCTAGCTGTCAACACAGAGCCCGACGCGGGGCTAGCACCCATGAACCATGAGATCATGACCTGAGCCAAAGTCGGACACCCAACTGACTGAGCCACCCAGACATGCCAAAGGAACCTTGATTTTATTTGGTCCAGCAATACACACAGCTGAAAGGCATTTCCCAGACTGCTTTGCAGTTAGCTATAGTCATGTGACAAACTCCTACTCAGTGACATGTAATAGGTGATGTACTGAGTAATATTGTATGGAACTTCCAAGAAGGCTGTGTAAGGAGATTTAAAGTTGTCAGACATTGCTGGGAAAAAGAGCCCTTTGTCTTTTCCCTCTTTCCTCCTCCCTACTGACTGGGACACAGATGTGATGGCTAGACCTTCAGCAGTCTTCTAAGAAGACTGGTGATGAAAACTACGTACTGACTTTTTAATGGCTTCATGGAGCTGCCATACAAAACCGTGACCTGCTTTCTTCCAAACTTCTTTTAAGTGAAAGATTTTAGACCACTGTGTACTTAGGCTACCATATTCAGGTCTTTGTTACAACAGAACCTAATCTTTACTGATACATTAAATAATTAGGTGTTAGGTATAATATCTAATAGAGAGTTAACTGTAATATTAGCAGTTAAAGCTTGAGAGAGACATACAGCTGTTTGGTGAGAGTGACAACAGATTAAAATCAGACCTCCCATTCTCAACATTATTGGGCAATGTTGGATGCACAGGAGTAACATGAGGGCAAAAGAAATGAATATTGGGTGGAAGGTCAATTGCATGGCCTCATAAAGTTCAAATGCCCTGGTAGCTCATGTTCCTCTTGGTCTTGTTTAATTGATTCATTTCTGGCTGAAATTCAGCACCAGGACACTCAGGCTCCAGAGCCTGCAATGGACTGGGTCAGATAGGAGCTACGTGACCCAAGTTAGCATCAAGCAAACCACCATCACCATAACAACTCTGCTCTAATTTGTTTTATTAGGAAGCTAGTGACAAATCCATTCACAGCCAGAATCTAGCTTGGAAGAGGAAAAAGCTTCATTTAGTGGGGGGAAAAAAGTACTTTCTACTCTTCCAACCCATCTATATTTCCATGCACATCTCCACCAAACCACAAGGCAAGAACCATCCCATCACTATAATGATAAACAGACAAAAGGCCAGAGATCACACTTTTACCCATTCCACCCCAACCTCCATATTTCACTGGGTCAAATATTTTGTATGGCTTCCAGGCCGTACTTCCACAATCAAAGACTCAGGTAGACTTCTGCTCTGGAATCAACCCTGCCCATGTGCCTCTGACTTTAGCACTCATTCAGAGAGGCTTAGAGCCCTGGTGCATGGGTAGAGACAGAACAAGGTTTCCCCAAAAGTTCAGTGGAGAGAATCTTTGCCTTTCCTTTATGTTTCTTTTGGCCCCTTGACATGAACACAGCAGGTCCTATGTCAAGGATTTCTTGGGAGCATTGTGAGGCAAGAGCATAATTCTAAGCAATTCAGGGGAAAGCTACTTTTCATTGGGCACCCCCTTTCACACCACTTACTATCTTGCACTCTGTCATTTCTTAATTAAAAACAGAGCTTTAGAATATGAAAGGAATTAACCGGATTCTTAACACCTTGTCAAAGGCAACCCCACTCTCCATCTCTCCATGGTATATTGAAAAGAGCCCTGTTACGGACCACCAGAGGTCTGGGTTCAAGTGCTGTTTTTTTTTTTTTTTTTTTCCTAGCTGGGGATATATTTATTCAAGCGCCTGTTCTACTAATTATCTATGGAATCTGGGCAAGCCCAGGGCCTCAAGTTTTTTCTTTTTTCTATATTTGTGTGTGTGTGTGTGTGTGTGTGTGTGTGTGTGTGTGTGACTTGTAAATACCAAGCATTTGTCAAGGTGCTGAGAATTCAGAAGCAAACAAAACAGATGAAAAATCCTGCCCTTTGTGGGGTTTATGATGGAATGGGGGTGGAGGTGGGGGATCAGACAGATCTTAAATGGAAAATGACACATGTATATTTATGTTTAGACTGATAAAAATTATGAAAGGAAAGTACACAGTTCTCAGAGGGAGGACCAGCTAATTTAGATTGAGGGAGACATAACATTTCAGCTGAAGCCTGAGGAATGGGCAAGAGTTAGCCAGGCAATGAATGGGAAAAGAGGGTTTCAAAAACAGGGATTAGACAGGCAATGGATCTAGAGTCCCTATTTCTCTTCCACAGCTCCAAAATAATAATAATTACGGGCACCTGGGTGGCTCAGTAGTTAAGCTGAGCTGGTTTTGGCTCAGGTCATGATCTCACGGTTGTGAGATGGAGCCCTGGAGTAGGGTTTCGGATTAGGCAGGGAGCCTGCTTAAGAGTCTCCCTCAGCCCCTCCCCTGTGCACATGTGCATACTCTGTCTCTCTCTTAAAAAATATTATCATTATTACTGTATAATAGTAAAATAACCTGGATATATGTCCGTAATATATACATTCCTATAATATGTTTTATATATATATATACACATACATACATATATATATATATAATTATAGTCAAGTGACCTGTGAGAATTTGACTATATATACATTCTTATAATATGTTGTATAAATATATACATACATACATATATAGATAATTATAGTCAAGTGACCTGTGAGAACCTGTTGGCCAAGACCACATGAGAGATGGTGAGCATCTCAGGAGATGCTGATGGGAAATAAGCCAGTCACCAAAAGCCAGACGAGGATTTGCACCAAGTGTGAAACAGTCAAGGGCCAGATCATGCCCCCATCCCTCCACCATACCCTCAATCCATGAGATCATGTAAAGCCAGGGCTCTTAGGTCCCCCTGAAGGGAAAAAGTGGGGCGGAGGTAGCTATCCTGAATTGATTAGGATTAAACCAGAAAATACTGAAAAATACTGCAGTGATCAAATCCATATGGAAAGAATTAAGGGCAGTTTTCTGCCATGGGCTTGAGATGAGAGTTGTTTTTGCCATGGGAGATTAAAGTTTTTGTTTTGTTTTGAACCTCTGACCATAAGCAGTGAAGTGCTTCTGGGTGGGTATGCGTGTACATTCTACAGAAGGAGTGAGCACATACACAGTCAGCTTTTCGTAGCTACAGAGCGCAGATAAGGAGGCAGGCATGGAGCACATCGCCTTCTTCTGATGGACTAGTGCACATGCCCCAAGCCACGACCTGGTGCTTGTCTTTGGACTCCTCCACCAATACTCCCTATGTTGGCCCTGGCCTTGAGATTTCCTAGGGCCCTCCAGGAGCTCACACATGTTAACAAGCGGGGTCTGCCCCAGCCCTGGGGACATTTCCCAGCACCTCCTCATAAAGGTATGTGCCCTGGGGCTTGAGCCTGGAGGGACAGCCTCCAGCAACCGCTTTGCCCCTCTGTGCTCCTGAGATCTGAACTGCACGGTCCCAGAGGGATGGCCTCACACATACTGCCAGGAAAGGAACAGGCAGCCTGAATATGATGGAGAGCCTCAGGCAGAAATGTAAGTAACTTTGGGGTACTCTGCAGAGTGAAGAACAGGCTATGTGAAAGCTACATTGCACGTGCCCTAGGGTTTAACAACAGCCCAAGAGCAGAGAGAGATCATTTCCAGATACAAGGTGTCCCGGTGCAGAACTCACCCACTGGAAACCAAGAGCTGGCCTGGCTTGGATCACTAACAGTCAGTCCAAGGGCTTCTCTAGGTAGCAAATGACACCCAGTCCACCATGTATTCCTTTGGAGGACTTGGGTCTCTCTTTTCTTCTGGCAAACAGGGACCTTGCAAGCAGGAGAACAGAAGTGTACCAAGAGCCAACAGTGTAGCCTAAAAACTAAACGACATTCCTCAGTGGTAGGGAGCAGAGTGGGGACAGGGGAGAGGGCGGCTCCTGTGCCTCAGAACACAGCCCAGGAGGATGAGCACTGGCCTCGGAGTCAGACAGACCATGCCTTGCAGCCCACTCCCACTGTCTCCTGGAACAAACTCCTTAATGTGATGTCCAAGATCAGGGAGAATACCTACTTCATAGGTGTTTTGATAGATGGGTGATAGTGCATGTGAAGGTGTCTATAATAATCTCTAGCAATCTTCTTTTTCTATCTCAGCCATCTAGTGTTCTGACACTTCTTTTATTACAACTTGTAATTTTTTTTATTTTTTTATTTTTTTACAAATAGTTTATTGTCAAATTAGTTTCCACATAACACTCAGTGCTCATCCCCACAAGTGTCCTCCTCCATGCCCATCCCCCCCTCCCCCCCACATCCATCAGTCCTCAGTTTTTGTCAGCATTCAAGAGTCTCTCATGGTTTGCCTCTCTCCCTTTCCCCCACCATTTCCGCCCTTCTTCTCCCCCTTGTTCCTCCGTCAAGTTCCTCCTAATCCTCCTATACGTGCAAACATATGATATTTGTCCTTCTCTGCCTGACTTATTTCGCTCAGCATAACACCCTCAACAACTTGTAATTATTTTATTATTCTGCATTTTGACTTCGTTATTACTATTGTTGCTTATATCCTTTACCAGGCTATAAAATCCATGAGATCAAAATCCTGTGTCTTGCTCACACAAGTCCCCAGCACCTAGCACCTGGTAGGTACTCAATAAAAACATTTTAAATAATATTTTAATTCACTCAATAAAAATTAGTACCTCTTACCTAAACATCATAAAAGCCATCTATGAGAAGCCCTCAGCTAACATCATCCTCAATGGAGAATAACTGAGAGCTTTCCCCCTGAGATCAGGAACACAGTAGGGAAGTCCACTCTCACCACTGCTGTTTAACATAGTGCTGGAAGTCCTACCATCAGCAATCAGACAACAAAAGGAAATAAAAGGCATCAGAATTGGTAAAGAAGTCAAACTTTCACTTTTTGCAGACGACATGATACTCTACACAGAAAACCCGACAGACTCCACCAGAAGCCTACTAGAACTGATCCATGAATTCAGCAATGTTGCAGGATACAAAATCAACGTACAGAAATGGGTTGCATTTTTATACACCAACAATGAAGCAATAGAAAGAGAAATCAAGAAACTGATCCTATTCACAATTGCACAAAAACCATAAAATACATAGGAATAAACCTAATCAAAGATATAGGAGATCTGTATGATGAAAACTATAGAAAACTTATGAAGAAAATTGAAGAAGACACAAAGAAATGGAAAAACTTTCCATGCTCATGGGTCGGAAGAATAAATATTGTTAAAATGTCATTACTACCCAAAGCAGTCTACACATTCAACGTAATCCCAATAAAAATTGCACCAGTATTCTTCTCAAAACTAGAACAAACTATCCTAAAATTTGTATGGAACCACAAAAGACCCCGAATAGCCAAAGTAATACTGAAGAAGAAAACCAAAAATGGGAGGCATCACCATCCCAGACTATAGCCTCTACTACAAAGCTGTCATCATCAAGACAGTATGGTATTGGCACAAAAACAGACACATAGACCAATGGAACAGAATAGAGAACTCAGAAGTGGACCCAAAAGTATACAGCCAACTAATCTTTGACAAAGCAGGAAAGAATATCCAATGGAAAAAAGACAGCCTTTTTAACAGATGGTGTTGGGAGAACTGGACAGCAACATGCAGAAGAATGAAACTAGATCATTTTCTCACACCATACACAAAAATAAACTCAAATGGATAAAGGACCTGAATGTGAGACAGGAAACCATCAAAATCCTAGAAGAGAAAGCAGGAAAAAAAAACTCCTTGACCTCAACCGCAGCAATTTCTTACCTGATNCTACATGGCAATGAGAAAGAATGAAATCTGACCATGTGTAGCAACATGGATGGAACTAGACGGTGTTATGCTGAGCGAAATAAGTCAGGCAGAGAAGGACAAATACCATATGTTTGCACATTTAGGTGAATTAGAAGGAACTTAATGGAGGACCGTGGGGGAGAAGAAGGGGGAAAATAGTGGGGGAGATGGAGGGAGGCAAACCATGAGAGACTCTTGCATGCTGAGAACAAACTGAGGGCTGAGCGGAGGTGGAGGGAGTGGAAGGGGGTTGATGGGCATGGAGGAGGGCACTTGTGGGGATGAGCACTGGGTGTTATATGTAAATCAACATGACAATAAACTATAGAAAGAAAGAAAGAAAGAAAGAAAGAAAGAAAGAAAGAAAGAAAGAAAGAAAGAAAGAAAGAAAGAAAGAAAGAAAGAAAGAAAATAAAAACCAGAGAGCCTTGCCCACAAGCAATAATAAAATAAAATAAAATAAAAATTTGTTCCTCTTCTTTTGACTCCCTGAAAGCAGAGTGGTTTTCCTGAGACACTCACTGCAGCATTTATACTGAAATGGGAAGGAAGGAACTCAAGGAAACAAGTACACTCAGATGATCACTAGAAACAGTCCTGGAGGTTATCTAATGAGACACTACCACGTCACACACCCAGGAGCCACTTTAGAAGGAGGCCATCAACCAGCTCATTCCTGGAGGACAGAGTAGGGACATGGGGCTCCAGCCCTTCTGCACCTGCCTCCTGGGAGCATCAGCAAGGGCCTCTGGGCCTGGGGGCAGGCTGCTGGGGAGAGCAGACCTTCCAGTAATTGCAATGCTGTTGCTTCAAGAGAGGGAGGGCAAAGCATTTCAGTAATAAGCAAAGGAGAGGGGAAATCAATAAGGATGTATGTAATGAATTTTTGTTTCCTGAAATAGCCTGGTAGGAGCCTTGCCAGGAAGAGTTAGGACTAATCAGTGACAACATGAGAGACACAAATCCAAGAACATTATTTGGCTCTGCAGGCTCCCCTGGCAGAAGAATGTCAGTGTAAGGAATTACAGGGAGTCCAGACTATTGTTCAGAAAGACAATCTTAAAAAGAATCTGGACAAAGGTAACAACAATACCTGTTTGGGGTGGGGGGAAGACTTTTCCTGGCAGGCTTGGAATTTGAGGAGGGGGGTCTGATCAAGGCAAATTATAATGGTTTTTGAATACCTGAAGTCAAATAAATGCCCTATATTCATATTACACATATTCAGCTATTGAGCTACAACATAATGGTTATGAGCAGACTTCGATTCTGCCATTAACACTCATTAACTGTGTAATATTCGGTAAGTTACTTAACATCTCTGAGCTTCTGTTGTGTCTTCTGTAAAACAGGGAGCTAACAATACCCAAATGCCAACCTTCACCCATGTTGTAAGGATTCAATGAGATAATATATTAACCACCGTGCTAAGTGCCTGCCACAGGAAAGCACTTGATAAGCGATTGTTAGTATTGCTGTCATTATAGTTAACTAATCTCACTGTGCTGAGTCCTTGTTAAGATCCCGAGTCTTTTGCTGGACTGTTTGCCCTTAAAAGGTGAGAACCGTATATTCACCTTGGAGCACTCTGTACCAGGCAAAACCAATAGATGTTGGCTCAGTGAACATGTCGAACTAAAATCTAGAAGCAAGGACAAGGTGTTTCGCACTTTCATCTTCTCCCTTGAGCATCTCTGTGTGTGCGCATGTGTGTGATTCACCTGGAAAAGGATGGGAATTCCCTTACAGGGATTTTAGGTGTCTAACAACTCACTCACAGATGACAGCAATGAGCTTTGTATTAGCACTTCTTAAAAACAGTCTGAAGTACTTTCACTTCTTGCCATAATTGTCTGCAACGCTGTGAAGTGGTTCTGAACCACACCTATCATCAGTTCACTCATTCCTGCAACTACATTTTAAAAATCAATTTTACTATGTCACAATTTACATATAATAAAATAGATACACTCTGTCAATTTAGTGAGTTTTGAGAAGTGTGAATCACCTGAATCAAGATGTGGAAAATTTTCAAATTGGCCCCCTTGTGCCACTTCCCAGTCAATCCTATCTATACCTCCAGCCCCAGACACTGCTGTCACATCTACTAAAGATCAGATTTGTCTTTTGTAGAGTCTTGTTTAAACGAAACATACCATATGTAGTATTAGTTCTGATCAACAGAAAGGCTTTGATAGCCACCCATGTTTTGTGTATATGGGTAGTATGTTCCTTCCTATTGCTATGCAGTATCCCATTGTATGAATAGAACACATTTTTTTAAATCCACTCACCTATTGATGAACATTTGGGGTTGCTTCCAAAATTTTACTATTATGAATAAAGCTGTGATGCCTATTCATGTACAAGTCTTTTGAAATATTTTCATTTCTCTTGGGTAAAATACCCAGGAATTATCCCAGAGTCATATGGTAAGTGTACGTTCAACTTTCTAAGATACCGCCTATTTTCCAAAGTTGCTGTGCCATTTTACATGCTCACCAACAAGAGCCCTTGTGGCCCCGTATACTTGCCAATACCTGGAACTGCTGTGACTACACTTTAAATGACTCATTCTATTTTATTTGGACCTTTCTAGAATGTCTTCTTCTCTCCCCATCTCCCTCTCATGTCTAGAATCTCTACCTTTATAGTCAGCATCTCCAAAGAGCAGAAGTAAGGTTAAAGTGTTTACTATTAAACTCCAGAATTTGTTTTAAATACATTTTTAAAGTGTTCATATGGAAATAACCTAAGTATCCAACAATGCATGAATGGATAAAACAGATATGAAACACACACACACACACACACAATCGACTATTATTCACTCATGAGAAAGAAAAAAAATCCTGCCATTTGGAACAACATGAACGGCCCTTGAGGGCATTATGTTAAGTGAGAGAAGTTTGATTGAAAAAGGCAAATACTGTAGGATCTCACTTATATGTGGAATCTAAAAAAGCAAAACTCCTAGAAACAGGAAGAAGATGGGCACCTGGGCGGCTCAGTCGGTTAAGCATCCAACTCTTGGTTTTGGCTCTGGTCATGGTCTTGTGGTTTCGTGGGTTTGAGCCCTGAGTCAGGCTCTACCCTGGCAATGTGTCTCTGTCTCTCTCAAAATAAATAAACTTAAAAAGTAAATAAAAGAAACAGTAGAATGGTGGTTACCAGGAATTATAGGGGGTGGAGAAACTGGGGAGGTGTTGGTCAAATGATATAAACTTGAAACTAGAAAATGAGTAAGTTCTGGATCAAATGCACAACATAGTGATTATAGTCAACAATACTGTATTATGTACTTTAAGTTGCTAAGAGATTAGATCTTAAATGTTCTCACCACAGAAAAACAAATGATAATTATGTGACATGAGAGAGGTGTTAGCTAACGCTATGGTGATAATCATATTGCAATATGTAAGTGTATAAAATCAGTGTGTTGTACACCTTTAAGTTATACAATGTTATATGTCAATTATATTTCAATTAAAATAAAATAAAGTAAAACAAAATAAAAATTAAATTAAAAAAATAAAATAAAATAAAAATAAAATAAAATAAAAGTGTTCAAAAGATGTAAGGAGCTCATCTACCAGAGAAAGTTCTTCCACAACAGGATTCTTCTTGTTTATTTCACTAAACCCACACAGGTAAATATACATACTTAGAATCTTCTCATCTTTAGGAAGATGTGGTTCTGGAATAATTTATTTATAGAAAAGGAAAGAAAAGAAAAGAAGAGTGCTAATGTTCCTTTAGACACTTAATTAGTTTCCAGGACTTTCTTTTCAAAAACAGAATAGAAAGTGGAATTGTCTTTCACCTTCTGCAGTGTTCTTCCCTCTGGGTTTGTTCACAGTCTCGAGCCCATTAGGCCTCTACACTGTATGGCAGTCACTAATTTCGCAGTAGCCTGCTCCCGCACCTATAAACAGATTCATTGCTTAGTAAAATGTAAACTGTCTGAATTATGTTTCACTTAATGCTATCAATTCTGGTTTTAGAAAATAAAATCTTAATCTGTAGCAGAATGAAGAATGCACATGATGTTTCATTATAAAGGTTTTGATTTAGGGGGGGGAAATTCCTGTACGTTAAATTTCCAAGATTTCAATATAACCAAGTTCTTTCTAGGGTTAAAAAATAGAAACAACAGTTCTTTGTGATTATAGTGACAATATCATTTTTCAAGATGCATAAATGCTTTCTTAAGAAAGGCAAGTAATGAACATTGTCTGTCAAACTTTGAGGTTCCTGAACATGTTTGGATTATCAGATTATATCCCTTGAATAGTGTACAATTATCTTCCAAACCTCAAGTATAAGAAAATGGAACCCCCTGAGTTGTTGTTGTTGTTGTTGGTTTTTTTTCCCCCAATGCCTTTCCAATTTTAAAATTAAGTAATTTAAGGAAGATATTTGTGCCACTATCCCTTTCTACTTAAGTCATTAAATGTTGTGTGCTTCCACCTCTCTGATAGCTTGGAAGCCATTTATAAGGGATTTTCTGAACACTTTTTCTTAGAAACAGAACATTTTAAGAGTAAATGAACTTGCACATCAGAATTTTCCAGTTCAGGTGGAAACACCAAACCCAGGAGGTTTGGGTGAGTTATGAACTTCGCAAAACGCATCCTCTGCCCTCCCCAGGGAGCGACAGAAATGCAATGGTCAAACACTGCAGGAACAGACCTTGGCTGGTCACTGTGACAGGCAGATGATCAATAATGCTGTCAGCTTCTTCTTAACATTTGGAAAGATAGTGGCCCTGGGATTCTCAACGCTCCAATAAGTGAACAAAAACAAGCACTTCCGCCACAAAAACAAAACACTACACACCCAGGCACAGAATTGCTCATAAATGTGAAAGAGTTTTGCATTTCCTTTCCTTTAAAGGAAGGTGTGATAAGGAAATAATTGTGGATGGCATAAAGAAGTAATTACCAATAGGATTATGAAAGACTTACTTATAAAAAAAATGATCCATGCATGCTATACATTCATTAAAATATATATATGCTAAAAGGATGCCATGACCAAGCTTTCTTAAGTGTGATTCATGGACCACTGTTCCAGAATCATAGGAGGAGCCTGCTACAATAAAGACTCCTGGATCCCACCTCAGGTCCACAGCTCCACAGGTGAATCTTATACATACTGAAGTTTGAGACTCCTTAAATAAATGGATGTTCCCAAGGTTATTTTGGTAGTCAGAAGAACCACCCACAAAGATGTACACATTCTAATTCTGGCTATGTTACCTTACATGGAAAAAGGGACTTTGTAGACGTGATTAAGGTTATAGACCTTGAAATGGATTATCCAGGTGAGCCCAATCTAATCGAGTCCTTGAAATGAAGAAACATTCCCAGCTGCCATCAGAGAGATGCCATGTTAGAAAGACTTGATCAACCACCGCTGGCTTTGAAGATGGGGATGGGGACCACAAGCTAAGAGATGTAAGTTGCCCCAGAAGCTGTGAATGGCCCTTTACGTAAGCCAGCTCTTGCTTGAGAACCTCAATCCTACGATCACAAAGAACCGAATTCTGCTAACAACCTGAATGAGCAGGGAAATGGGATTCTCCCTGAGAGCCTCCAAAAAGAACACTCTGCCAACACCTTGATTTTAGCCCAGTGACACTTACACCCTCTGATTTATAGAGTCATAAATGTGTCTGATTATAAAACACCAAGTTTGTGGTAACCTGTTTTGGCAGCAATAGAAAGGTACTGCAATTATAAACTATATACCTTGTACCTACATCTACATCTGTATCTACTGGAAAATACATTGAAATATTAATAGAAGTTATCTTTAGAGAATGGCATGATGAGTGCCTCTCTGTTTCTCACTGTGCTTTTATTTTTCAAAGGTTTGCTTTAAAAACATGTATTCCTTTTATAATCAGAGAAAATTACTCAAAAAATCCAAGTAAAATAAAATGAAGATGAGAAGCAAACCCTAGCACGATTCAGTCAACACAGTGTGCTAGACTTGGCTGTGTGGGAGTTGGAGCCCCAGACCCTGAGGTCAGCCGTGGGGCATTCAGCGTCCTACACGAGCCTCCCTGGTCATCTGTATAGAGACCCAAGCTCATGTGTCTTCTCCTCTTTTATTCCAGCGACAACATCAGGGAGTCAATTACGTTACAACACCTGTTCTTCATGGGAAAGCAGCCCAGACAACTGATTAGATTATTTTAAGCCCTCATTTAGAAAACCTCAAGTTGCTACAACTTGGTGTTCTGTCCAGCTGGATGAACACAATCAAAGTGGGTAGCCAAAAGATCCAGTGATTGCTGTTGCTAGAATATATTAATTATTCAAACAGAGGTATAGCATTTTAGGTTCACAGAATGCACTGCTGACTCTGCCAACCCGTAGAGAAAAAATATCAAGTAGATTCAAACCTCACTTGAAGAACAGAAGAGAACTGAATATTTATTAGCATTAACACAAAGTGTGATCTAAAATTTCTAGTAGAGCTATTAAGCAGAATGTGTTCAGTCAAAGATAGTATCAGAAGGAGGTGTTGCTACCTGTTCACTGAACCAGACCTCTCAAGACAAACTCCAGCATCACCAAAGTCTGCCTTGAAACAATGATAAGACAGAAAGACAATTTGCTAACTTAAGTAAAAAATCCATTTTGTACAGGGACTATAATGCAGCAATCCATGTGACTAGTTCATGGCATAGTGAACTGCATGGGCATCTGAGCCAGACAGATCTGGGTTCAAGTCCTGACCCCTGTACTAATTCCTCGGTGACCTTGGATAGATCTTGATCCCAAAGTTTAAGCTTTGGTCACCTCTTCTGTAGAGAAAGTGATTAAAACAACACCTTACTGAGATACTTTGCATTAAATTAGGTAATGGACTTGGAATGTTGTCTGGCTTATGGTGAAAGCTCATTAAGTATTAGCCATTATCATCCCATTTTATAGATGAAGCTCAAAAAGGTGAAGTAATCTGCCCAAGGTCCCAGGGATAGAACATGGATGCAAGTCCAAATGACCTGGCTCTTCACATATGAATCATAGATAATGAGAAAAAAGACAGCAAGAGCTTCCATGTATTTGGATGGATACTCAAATGTATTCTCATTTCAGCAATATTTATAATCAATCCTGACCTATGATAGGGGAGAAACAAGAAGTCTCCCCTTTGTGATTTGAAACTACCTAAATTAAGGGCTGTCATATTCAGCTGTGCAAGTTGTGCAGTGCACAACTTGAGAGAGCCTTTCAGAGAGACAGCAAGTAGCTTTAAGAATACTTAACCCATGGACTTCAGAACCATTATTATGCACTGGGACTAAAAAGTCACTGGGAGTGAGGAGCTAAATTTCAGAAGCTATATACTGTCAGGAATTCATGTAGATATAGTGAAAACTTTCTGTGATTTCTAGAATCACAGGGAATAGCACTCAGTGCCACTTCCAACCTCTTTTTGCAATGCAAAATAGTTCTCCCTTTGGAAAGGACAAAGCAATTTTATAAATATCCTCATAATGTCAGCTGTTACTTTGGCACTGCTTAGTCACAACAGAATCCACTGTTAAAAGTTTAAAATAGCTTCTGGGCCAAAATTCTACAATAGGATTCAGAGGCATAAAAGAAATGCTGTGAGCAATGAGATGATTTTAAGGGAATTCTTCTAAGGAAGAGTAACATGCCAGTCCTCAATATTCCCCAGCCTTTGAGACGGGGTGGGCTGTCTACATGTAGACTTTCATTAGAGCTGGGGCTGTCCTCACAGCATCTGCAGCTCCCCTGCGCCCTGGCAGCTCTCCACACTGGGAAGCTCCTATGAGCCCTGTGTGTCTTGTCTCTGCATTTCCAGTGCCTGGACCAGAGCAGGGCACTAATAAATGTACAATGAATAAATGAATTTATAACTTCCTGAGGAACCGCTTTGATTATTAACAGATCCCAGATTTGCAGAAAACTCAGTTGAAAAATTGAATTTTTGTCAAAATAGAATCAGAGCCTGTCCTAGGACTGAAACTACAGAAGCCTTTTTCCCCACCACACCACCAAGAGCAAAAGAAGATGAGGCACTAGAAAAAAATACCCCTGAAACTCTGAGATTCTCACAGTGTTGGGTTCATCCCAGTCCAGTGCAAGGGGACGTGTTCTATTCCACACTTGGAATAAGGCGTAAAGTGGGATGTCCCCCAAAAGTCTTCTCAGGACTATGCTCAGTGTTGTTTACCTTTCAGAACCATCACCAGAACTATGTTCTTTCAATTGTCTTTTCTAGGAGAGGAACATGATAACCGGGCATTGATCTCTTTCTGGTATCCTGAAGTTTGTCATGATGCAGTCAGAACAAACGTCTCTCAACAGTATGTCCAGTAGCCTTTCTCTCACTCTTTGACCCCACTGCTATATTTTTTTAATAAATATTTTTAGAGGCACCTGGGTGGCTCAGTTGACTGAGCGTCTTGATTTTGGCTCAGGTCATAATCCCAGGGTCATGGGATCAAGCCCCATGTCAGGCTCCACACTGAGTGAGGAGCCCGCTTAAGATTCTCTCTCTGTCCCCCTCTACCCCTCTCCCCCACTCAATAGAATAATTAGTAATTATAATAATGCCAACTTGTATTTTTGTAAAAGACAGTGCTGGGACACCCACAGTAGGATATATATATATATATATGTGTGTGTGTGTGTGTGTATACATATACACTGCTAGAATATATATACGCATATATGTGTATATACGTATGTTAAAAAGCTTGATGCATATATAAAATCTCAATGAATTCTTAACACCACCATGTTAGTTCTATTAATTCAACTCAATGGATGGTGAATTTGAAGCGCAGGAACTTCCAATGTCACATAGTTAATAAGTGATGGCACATGGGTCAGATCTCCTATCTGTAGCCCAAACCCCAGCTCTTCACCAGTAAAGCCACAGAGCTGCCTCCATGTGTTAGGTTCTTGGCACATCTTTTAGAATTCCTGCAATCCCCTCCCAACCTTCCAGCCTCCCAAATAATAAGTAACCAAATAATAAGATTGTCTCCCAGGGTGAGATTGCATCTGAAAGATGAAGTGTGCACACCTAGGGCTTTGATTTAATTCTCTTGGACTAAGCTGATTAAGTGCTAAGCAGTTTAGAATCTTTTATAATTTTATTAGATTAGATCACT
This sequence comes from Crocuta crocuta, assembly GCF_008692635.1. Lineage (NCBI taxonomy): Eukaryota > Metazoa > Chordata > Mammalia > Carnivora > Hyaenidae > Crocuta > Crocuta crocuta. The sequence goes on along the minus strand of NW_027527551.1, from coordinate 2,907,083 downwards.
AGATTTCAGAGATGAAACGAATGGAAGCCTGACCAGGGACTAAAACAGCCAAAGCCAGCTGCATAAAGGTTCCTTGGGGCTAACTTTCTGAACTGAAGCACTCAATAATACATACAAAGTGTGACTCTGAACAACAGGGATAAAATTTCAATGTTAAAGTAACTTTTATGGTGCCAGGAAATACTGCGACATGCTTTTGTCTTCAAGCATCATGCTTTTGCTTTAATGAAACCATAGATTATCGATTCCCAGACTTGGGGAACACTGTCCTAATGGATGTGGTCTTGAGTTATATCATGACTGCAGCCATTAACTCGTGCAACTAAAAGCAAATGACTTCACCTCCCTGTGTCTTACTTATCCCCCTTGAACCTCTCTAGCAGAATTTAGAAAAATGAGGACATTCAATTAAGAAAACATTTGCATCCACATATAAAAGAGACAATAAAAATGGAATGCATAACTGCTTCTTATGCTTCTTGCTGGTTTCCTGGGGTCAGGATTCCATTTGAGCAAAATTATCTTAGTAATAGCTCAATAGACACAAAAATATCACTGATGTGCATATCACATTGGCTCTATTCTCAGTCAGTCATTCTCCATCACTATACTTGTTCTTTTTATCATTATTATATATATTTAAGCAATCTCTACACCCAATGTGGGGCTGGAACTCATGACCCTGAGATCCAGAGTCACATGCTCTTTCCACCAAACCAGCCAAGCGCCCCTCTATACCTGTTCTTGAGGTGCTATACACATTTCAGCATCATTCACGTGCACATCTCTCCCAGGCTTCGCGTTTCTAGCCCTCATTTCCCATCCTCCCTTGAGTGTTATATCTCCAGTTACCCACCAGACAGCTCTACGTGGATGTAAAAAGTTGATATGCACACAACGCTTCACCATCCTTCTCTCCAGCTTTCTCCTTCCATCAATGGTGCCAAGTTCTCCACTCTCAGTAGTGTATTCTGCTTCACCCCCCCATGTCAGATCAGTCCCTGCATCCTGCTCATTTTCTTTGTTATCAGTATCTTCCTTTTTATTTCTCTAGTTTCACTTTTAATCCAGGACTCACTTCCTTATCTATAACTTTTGGGTAATTGCCTTCATCTTGTCTTGATACCTTTGATCTCTCTCTACTATTTTCTACATGCAGCTGCTAGCTCGATCAGGAAGAACTTTCCTCTTGTCTGTCATATAACCTCCAATTTCCATAGCAGGGCATTGACCTTTCATCTGTTCCCCCTACTCCATCAGCCTCACATGCTTCTTCTGCATGTTACTCCCCTAACTTGGGCCTTGTCCTCCAGCCAAGCTCATTTGTGTTCTGGCTCTGATATACCACTTGCTCATTCCTATTGCTGGCATACCAAAAGAATTAATTGAACACATGGATGATTATACTAGACAGGTGCATATGCCCCCACCTCAACTCTCTTCTGCTCACTCTATCCCTTGCCACCATATTCAAAGCAAAACATATTCATAAATCTTTGGAAACCGATCTCCTTCACAGCTTGCTGCTACTCAGAATTAGTGTTATTCTCCCCTGGGTTCATGTTTTAGACATGTGATCTGCAGTTTCATGTGTGGGTCCTCCTTCCTTATGGCAGAGATTGCTAGCTGTCCACCAAACCCAGTTCCTCTTCTTATATGTAACTGAACATGTAAGTGGGTTTATTTCCCAGCCTCCTTTGCAATTACTCAGGTGTGGCCATGTAACTAATAGACAGTGGAATGTGAGTGGAAGTGATGCAGGCCACTTCTAGGCTATAAAGGCCCAAGACCAGACTATACATACCCCTTCCATGAGTTCTTTTCTGTTTCCCCTAGGGTGGGGAAAGACAAAGAGCAAGTGGCCTTGGGAATCAGGTGATGAAGATGGCAGAATCCCCACCAGCCTGGGCCCTTAAATAATGAGGAGAGTTGGCTACTGACCTGAAACATTTCCCTGGATGAAAACATGAAAGAGAAATAAACTTCTATATTTCCGGGGCCACTGAAATTTTGCTGGATCTTGTTACAGCAGCTCAGCCCTCTTAAATAATTTATTCCTCGACTGGATTGCCAGTGCCCTGATTAGCTGCAGCTGCATGAGCAGCCAGGACTAAATATGGATGGAAATCAGAGGTGCAGAAATGCTTCAAGGCTGGACCAGGTAATCCAGCCGAACCTGCAAAGGAAGGTGGGCTAGGCTGTACTTTGGGATTCATCATGAGCATGGATGCAGGTTGAATCATGAACAAGGAGGAAAACATTTTAGAAGAATGAATGCATAGTACATGCTGGAGAAAGATGAGGCAAAGCTGACAGAGTGGATTATAACAGTACCAGAGCTCACTCTCGCTGGCTTTAGTTCTTTTGCTATGTCTGGGAGGAAGACTGGGTTATGTTCTAGAAGAGCTTAGACTTTTCTTCCAATTGTACCTGCTAAACCTTGGGGGGTCTTATTTCTGTAGGATCCTGGTTACTTTCTTATCTGTGCCATCTCCTAGGATCAACACGAGGTTGGGTCAAATTAAAGTATTCTGAGCTCCTATATAATAACCCTCCTCAGTTCTCTCTCCTGGGCCCTACACTGGGAGTGAAATTGTGACAGCTGGGCGTTCGACCAGGGCCTAAGCTCCATTCCACTGCCAAGAACACGTCAGGCCAAGCTCAGCGGCAGAGGACTCAAGGGAATCTGTCTTGGACCTTCAGATTAGATCCCCTTCCAGGTACTGAGTGAACACAGGAAGACCTCAGAGGCTGGTTGAAGGGTGCACTGGAGAGACATTTTGGCAGTAAGTGCACTGAGGCAGAGGAGAAAGCAATGGAGGTAGGATGGTCTTTACGGAATTTGGGGTGCTGGAATTTTTAGACTTCAGGTTCATTCATTCATTCATTCATTCAGTAAGCGATTCTAGAATATCCGTTTAAGTTTCAGGAACCATGCGTGAATAATTTTGATGCTACAGAAGAATCTAAGAAAGGAGTACACCCATTTCTCATAAAGGCAAATGGAAACCAAAAGCAGGGTATATGACCATATCCCCCTACCACAAGATCTTCCCTTGTTGAAACTGTTAAAATTTTATACAAACTATCTGGGCCAGGACACTTTGAGGTCCTATTTTGAACTGTCCATGGCTGGGAAGAGGATGAGGTAGGGAAAGGGAGAAGCACAAGCCATGATCTGTGGGAAAGGGGTATGCCCAACTAGGAGGTCTAGTGTAATCAACAGCATAGGGGTCTCCAATAGGACAGCTGGTAGAAGAGCAGACCAGAGAGCTGAGGCTTTGCTCTGGAATGATGAGGCTTGTTACTGCAGCAGTTTGGACGGCAATATGAAAATCCAGATAGGACTGATGGACAGCATCATTTCCTGGGCAAAAGGCCACAGTCGTCTGTATCCTCATATCAAAGCTGCAATTCCAGTTTTAATGACAAGGCCTTGGCCCCCCAAGTCAGGAGTTAGGGATACATTTTGTCTGCAAGTTAAGGTGGGAGAAATGAAGAGGGGCCATCACATGTGACCAGAGCCAGTCCAAAGGGACATCTAGATCCCTCCATCTGTCTCTGACCTCCAAAGGTCTCAACTGGAGCCTTGCTTTTTTTTTTAAGTTTATTTATTTTTGAGAGAGAGAGAGAGAGAGAGAGAGAGAGAGAGAGACAGAGAGACAGAGCATGAGCAGGGGAGGGGCAGAGAGAAAGGGGGACACAGAATCCAAAGCAAGCTCCAGGCTCTGAGCTGTCAGCACAGAGCCCAATGCAGGGCTCAAACCCAAGGACCGCAAGATCATGACCTAAGCTGAAGTCAGACACTTAACAGACTGAGCCACCCAGGCGCCTGACCAGTGGAGCCTTTCTTACCAGCAATGCTCCTGTGAGATCAAGTCATTCAGCTCTGTGACCAGCTTATGTCAGGTTAGAACCTGAGGGTCCTGCTGCAGTTAGTAGCTCTATATTCGCTGTGAAGAAACATCTTGGACCCCCACATCTGTACAAGCCAGATCAGTGATGCTTACTTCACTTCCATAAAAATATCCTCTTGGGAAAGGAATCATTAACCTCAACCACTGTAGGGTAAGTGACTTTGATGATGTGATATGGTGTTCATTCTAGGGATGATTATACTCTAACCGGCCGTGAGAACTCTATTGGAAAGAATGGATCAACTGGGTTGGAGAAATATTCAGAGAGAAGGGACATAAAGTCTAAAACCTGGGCTTTCCCACATGCTCCCCTTTCACCCAATGGGCATATGTGGGGGAAGAAGGGGATGGAGTGAAGGCTCATAGGGTTAGATGTCCTGAGAAGAGCTATACACAGAAGCTAAAGACCCAGGTCAGTTCCCGCCTTCAAGAGTAACTAGCTGTAAGACAAGGGCCAAGCTATCTAGCTTGTTTGTGATATATTCATTTATGAATAAAATTAGAATAACAATTTTTTCTTCTCTTCCATGGGAATTATGTAGGTCAAATAAAGCAAAGGATGTAAACAATCCTACTAAACACATACAAGTACTAATGTTGCCAACAATGGGAGTGTGTGTGAATTTTTTAAAACAGTGATGTAGAAAGTAACATAATATTACCCAGTAATTCTTAGCTTGGATCTCCCCAAGCAGCAGAAAGTAACTCTTACTACAAAGGAAAGCAAAACATACACACACACACACACACACACACACACACACACACACACACACTGTGACATGGAACATTTGTGAAGGACAGGTCAGCAAAAGAGCTGCCAGGTCAAGGTAAATCAAAGATAACCCATGGTTGGGGCACCTGGATGGATCAGTTGGTTATGCATCTGACTCTTGGTTTTGGCTCAGGTCATGATCTCATGCCTTCATGGTTTTGAGCCTCACGTCAGGCTCTGTGCTGGCAGCTTGGAGCCTGGAACCTGCTTCAGATTCTGTGTTTCCCTCTCCTCTCTCTGCCCCTCCCCTGCTCACACTCTGTCTCTCTCTCAAAAATAAATAAACATTAAAAAAAAAAGAGTTTGAAATGGATTACTTTTGTTCCCTGCAAGCTATGTGGCCAGCTTCTGTCTTTCTTTAGTGCTTGCCCTGATACTTGTCTAGGGACAAGGGTCCATAGAAATCACAAATGAAAGCATCTAGAGAGCAATACATGGTGAGCTGTAATATGTTTACTTATGAATTAGCCTTTAATCAACAGATTTAATATTAATTAATAATTCATAAGCTCCTCTTTGCATAGAAATGACATAATTATGTTTCCAATTCAACCCAAAGTGTCCACTGCAAAATGTGTAAAATGTTAATTAGTAGTGAAATGCAGTTAGGGAAAAAAATTCTTTTAATTATGTAATAAGGCTCATTACAATGGGTAATCAACAAAGCTGCCAAATTAGTCCTCTGGTGGCATTTTTCTATATATAGCAAATAAACTTTTGTTTGTAAAAAATGTGCATGTGAGCAGACAGATTTTAAATTGCTTTCAAGAAGAGAGTAGCAAGGAGTCCCAGAAACATCAGAAATGACCTTGTAATCTTTCAATACTGTGAGTTAGTAAAGGTGGCTCAGATAAAGGAAGAAAAAGTCTCAAGCACTCCCCTCATATCTGAACAAGTGCTCAAAACCTCCACTGGGTTTGAACCACTGTGTTGCTGTCTTTTAGAGACCCCAGCTGTTTGTGATAGAGTTCTGGTTGCAGGAGCATTATTATATATAGGGAATTAATGCAGCGCGTACTGAATATAGAACATCAAAGAAATAGAAAATATGATCCCTGCCTTTTATTGGTAAGACCTCAAAACCTGAGTCTCCGTCTGCCTCATGTGTGCGAACTCCATGGCCAAGGACTCATCAATCACATATTCATGAACAAAGACGCAGCTCCATCCACTACTCACTCATCACTTGCTCATTCATTCATTCATCAAAAACGTATTAATTGACTGCTTTCCCCATTCAGGCCCAATGCCAGCAGCACAAACATGAAAACCTTTGCTCCCCTTGGGTTTTCAGGGTGGTTTGAGGAAGAGATTTGGGTGTTGAAAATCAGACCAACCTGGACTCCTACACACTGTAGTCCCATCCTCAGCACATCACAGTCATGTGAACGTGGGCAAATAACTTCTCTGAAGCTGTTTCCTCGTCTCCCTGGGGATGGTCTTCTCCACTTCGTGGGGTTCTTTAAAGGCTTCAGTGAGATAATAAAGGTGAGGGGCTCAGCCCCATGCATGGCGGAAGCCAGTGTATAAAGACTGCCTCTTCCTCCATTCTTTACACCTCAGGTAGTGGCGGCTTGTTGGCCTGGATTTAATACATATTACGATAGATAGACAGTGGGTTTTAAAAAATTGTCTATGGAATTTAATTCAAATTAATGAGCATTTGTAGTAAGGACCACACTGGATGCAGAGAATATAAGGGGAAAAGAGCTAACCCTTCCTGCCAGGAGGGCCAGATCTTTTTTTTTTTTTCCCCCTTAAATAGTTTATTGTCAAGTTGGTTTCCATACAACACCCAGTGCTCACCCCAACCCAAACCTACTTCTTCTCTTGGGTCCTGCACCCACACTTTCTTCTTCTTTTTTTTTTTTAATGTTTTATTTATTTCTAGGAGAGAGAGAGAGACAGCATGAGCAGAGCAGGGTCAGAGAGAGAGGGAGTCACAGACTCTGAAACAGGCTCCAGGCTCTGAGCTGGCAGTCGGCACAGAGCCCGACGCAGGGCTCGAACCCATGAACCGCGAGATCATGACCTAAGCAAAAGTCGGACACTTAACCGACTAAGCCACCCAGTTGCCCCTGCACCCACACTTTCTGCCCCTCTTGCTGGTCCTCATCTGTCCTATGACCTTGCTTTTATCTTACCCTGGTCTGTGATCAAGTCTCTGGCTCTGAATGCATCTCTCTGGCCACATTCACTCCTCCCCTCAGAGTCCTAGATCCAAAGCTCTGCTGCCTGTCCAGACTGCACAGGCCAAATCCACAAAGCCCCTGTAGGAGCTCAGGCCAAACTGTTCTAATCCCAACGAGGAGGGTGGAAAGTCACTCCCTCCCCCACTGTAACGTGGTCCTTTCCTAGGAGTAGAAAGCACAACCGTTTGGCCAACTCTAGGTCGGTCTCTGAGGATCCTCTACCATTCCCACCAAGTAAGGGCCTAGTTAGCCCCAGAAGGGTCAGAGGGCTCTCAGGCCCATCTCCAAATGAGTACAGAGCTCCAGCCACTGAGTGGGAGCAACTGGAGGGGTCTTGATCACCTTCCAATATTCAGTGGCTCAGAGTGCCTGGCTCACAGAGGGTGCTTAATACGTGTGGAATGTACAAATGCATGACTCTGATACACCAGCCACCCGCTGCATCCAAGCCTGGTCCAAAATGGAGAACAGCCAGAGCTTAATCACCCAGCTGAAGCAGACTTTCTGAGACTCACTCTGCCAGGAGGCTGCCAATTGTCAAATTTCACAGAGACACTGATCCGTTTGGGGGCATATGAGTTCACTGTGACAAATGCCTGGAACCTGCACTGTAATGGGATGAGGCTGCCATAGTGGACATGTTCCAAGATTGTGAAAGGATCCATCCAGGAGGAGCTTGCCCAGGCTGAAATGTGGGAGTCCTTGCCTGGAGTAAGGAGCCAACGCTACTGAGATCTCCTGACCACAGTCTCCTGCTGCCAAGATATGCCTCCTTTTACAAAGAAGGGTCAGGGACTACACATAAAAACCAAGACGTCAGTTCCAGATCAGGTCAAGGTGAGAAATACTCTTAAGTATGTCGTTAGGCCACTACCTGCTCTCCTTACTTACAAATTGCCTTTTTTAAAGGGTACAATAAACACTAAAGGATAGATTGAATGATAGATGGACCAAAAGAAAATGGATAGGAGAAAAAATGGATTGAGAGGGAGGGGGTTTTAAAGCACAACACTTTTCCAGAGGTAAGGGCATTTAAAAATAAATCTTTCTAATGGAAAAGCCTCTATATAGAAATCCCTGGGACATCCCAAATTAGCCAGCTACATGGTTTTGTGACTCCAAATCATCACCCTTGGCTGCACTTACACATGGCATTATAGCCTCAGGGAAATAAATGTGGATAATCAGGTGATCCTGCTTTAAGAAATACCCGTAAGACACAACCTGTGGCAGAACCAAAGATGGGTTAAAAATTGGGGGGCAATGACAACAGCATTCAGATGATTGAGACAGGAGGTAACANACATGAACAGACACTTCTCCAAAGAGGACATCCAGATGGCCAACAGACACATGAAACGATGCTCGGTAACATTCATTTTTTAACTCATAAAAACATTTTCCAGGGCGCCTGGGTGGCTCAGTTGGTTAAGTGTCCGAGTTTGGCTCAGGTCATGATCTCACAGTTCGTGGGTTTGAACACCGTGTCGGGCTCTGTGCTGACAGCTCAAAGCCTGGAGGCTGATTCTGTTTCTCCCTCTCTCTCTGACCCTCCCCTGCTCACGCTGTCTCTCTTTCTCTCTCTCTCTCAGAAATAAATAAAACATTTAAAAAATTTAAAAAAACATTTTCCAATAACCTGAATTTAGTTTAAGTCTACACAGCAGCTACTGGTAGTATCATGTAATTCCCCCAGAAGCACCTCCTTCTGAAGACAGGAATTTAAATAATTGTATGAAATCCTGGTGAACTTTGGCCATTAGAAATGACCTTTGGCCATTAGAAATGAGGGTAATCAGACCTCCATGTTCTATATGTAACAGACACCCAGAAGTGCTGGATATGTTTGGGTGGGCTCCTGGAACTGCCTTCGTTTTCAAGCTGTAAAACCATGGCAATGATTTCTATGAAAAGTAGATAATTCTGGTTTGTAAACATGGTCTTCATTAGGATGGATCACATTAAAGTCAGCTATAAAATGTGAAATGAGCAGCAAGGACAGACTCTTCCCTTACAGTCCCCCAAATATCTGCCTGGGGTCAATGCAGGTCCTGAGTTCCAGTCATGACACATGGGAAATCCCACTGTAATTACCAGAACCATATGAACTTGGGGCGCTGGTTGGCTCTAACTCATATGTTAGCTAGGTTTTTTACAGCCACCTGAGATATAGAAGAGATGGATTCACACACCCTTTTACCAAAGTCCAAAGGTCTCTCCTCAAAATTTCTCAGCTTCCCACGGGCTTACACTTTTATATTGTCCTTAGCCTCCAAGTCCCTGCTTTCACCGAAGTTTTTTCACTCTGTATCCCTTGATCTCCACTCTGGAACTGACCCTCCACTCTGGAACTGACCCAAACTGGGTACCCAACCTCCAAAATTCCTGCCTTCAAAACAAGTTCAAACCATTTTACTTATTATTGACAACTAAGATTTACTGAGTGCTTATTACAGATCAGACTCCTATGTGGATGATCTCATTTGCTGCCCCCAGCAAATGGGTTGCCCCCAGCAACCCTATGAAAGATATCCACAACCATTACCTGTAGCAGAATGAAGACGTGAGGATCACAAGGAAGTGGCATCATGTTCTATACAAGAGAGAAAGAGAATAAAATTGTGTCTTGGTCAGTCTGGCTGCCCTAGTCTTCAGTGTCTCATAGGCAACCCCATCCCTGCACCCATCTGGCTTGCTCCTACTCTCTCCTATTCCAAACTCCTCAGTTATTCTGTCTGAGATTAGTCTAAGAATGTCTTTCCTATCAGGGAAATTCTGCTGCTTCAGGGCACCTCCTCCCAAACCCACAAGTACCAACAACTGTGGTGCTCAACAAAACAAGGTGACTTGTTCTCCATGGCAATGTCTTTCCAGAGAAGATGTTTGGGGTCATAAACAGCAGGTGTGCTTAATACTGTTATTAGGCTTGTCTTATTCTGGTTATATCCGGAAGCCCCAAGAAACCAAACCAAACATCAGGAATAGAACTGGAACCATTTGTAGAATTTGCAATTTTTAAATTTAATTCTTGTTGCATATAGAGTGCATTGTCATGTTCTGAATTCAAAGAGTTTAACAAGACACATAGTGAGAAATCTTCCTTCCACCCTAGTCCCCAGCCAGTGAGTTCCTTCCCCCTGAGGGCAACCAATTTTTTTGTATACATGAGGGATATTTTAGGCATCTATGAATATGCCTTTTAGATTTTTTTTCCTTCCTCTTTTCCTTACAATAAGTGGTTTTAAAATGGTAACGTGATGTGCCACTGTTAGACACTTCACTTTTCTTACTCAACATTAGCTCTTGGTGGTCATACCAAAGAGCTCTTCGTTCCTTGCTATAGCAGCATAGTATCGAGTTCCATAACAGATATAAGCCAGTCTCAATTAGGTTGATTTGAATGTTATTATAAACTATAATTAATAACTGACATCATCGCACATGCATGCAAGGAAAAATGGCTTTAAAATTTTCATAAGAGAAGTGCTGTGAAGAGGAACAGAATCTACCTGCAAAACTCAATAGATACAATAAGTCTCGCATATCTCACACAAAAAGAAGTGATATTCCAGTGTGTTCTTTCATCTGCCCCTTTCTCCCCGAGCTTCTTTACACATCTCTTGCTTCTCTCCAGTCTCAGAGCACGGCTTGCTGCTCTAGTGAAGCTTTATCCATTAACTATCTTCCCCCCTTTTGCCTGCTGCCAATCCCTCCCTTGTACCCATCCCTTTCCCCCTCAGCCTACAAATATGCTAAATCGTCCAAGCAGAAAACCAACCACCCAACCAACACTTCCCCCACCTTGCTGTCTCACTGTTGTCTAGTCTGCTTTTCCAAAAATGAATAGCTATGAAGCACTCATTATGTGTCAGGTACTATTCTAAGCCCTTTATGTGCATTAACTCATTCACCAGCAATGCTATAAGGAAGGTACTATATTATCTTGCCCATTTTTTACAAATGAGGAAAAGGGTATAGAGAAGTTAAGGGACTTATCCACACTAGTAGGTGGTACAGCCAGGGTTTAAACTGAACACCCTGACTCCAGAGTTCACAAGCTTGATCGCTATGCTTGCCCTTTGCCCCCACACTTTTTTTTTTTTTTACAAATAGTTTATTATCAAATTAGTTTCCACATAACACCCAGTGCTCATCCCCACAAGTGTACTCCTCCATGCCCATCCCTCCTCCCCCCCACATCCATCAGTCTCAGCCCTCAGTTTTTGTCAGCATTCAAGAGTCTCTCATGGTTTGCCTCTCTCCCTTTCCCCCATTTCCCCCCTTCTCCCCCTTGTTCCTCAGTTAAGTTCCTCCGAATCCTCCTATACATGCAAACATATGATATTTGTCCATCTCTGCCTGACTTATTTCGCTCAGCATAACACCCTCAAGGTCCATCCATGTTGCTACACGTGGCCAGATTTCATTGTTTCTCATTGCCATGTAGTATTCCATGGTATAGATAAACCACATCTTCTTTTTTTTTTTTCTGTTTTTCTTTTCTTTTTTTTTTTACAAATAGTTTATTGTCACATTAGTTTCCACATAACACCCAGTGCTCATCCCCACAAGTGTCCTCTTCCATGTCCATCCCCCTTCCTNGTGGAGTTTCCTCAGGAAACTAACAATAGAACTCCCCTATGACTCAGCAATAGCACTGCTAGGAATTTGCCCCCACACTTCTTGACAGTCATCTCCACCAATGCCTCTGCTTCTCACCTCTGTCTTACCCTGCAGCCCTCCACATTTACTTAACCAACTTCCACCCTTGCTACTCCACTAAAACTCTTCTAGAAAACTACTAGTAACTTCCTAAGCACCAACCTGAAGAATCTTATTTTATAAACATTATAAAATTATATAATTTTATAATTATTAGTCACTAGTCACTAGTGCCAACAAACAGAAAAAAATACAAATGGAATAAGTCATAGTTCCTACTCTCAAGGAGCTAACAGTTTAGTAGAAGACTAAAACAATGTGATCTGTGTAAAAATATAAATATATACAAGATATAGGAGAGTGTTCACTCCACCCTGAGTGATCCAAATATGTTTTGTGAAAGTGAAGGCACCTGGAGGCGCCTGGGTGGCTCAGTCAGTTAAGCGTCCAACTTCAGCTCAGGTCATGATCTTGCAGTTTGTGGGTTCGAGCTCTGAGTCAGGCTCTGTGCTGAAAACTCAGAGCCTGGAACCTGCTTCGGATTCTATGTCTCCCTCTCTCCCTGCCCCTCCCCTGCTCACGGTCTGTCTGTCTCTTAAAAATAAATAAACATTTTAAAAATTAAAAAAAAAAAAAGAAAGTGAAGGCACCTGAATAGCATTTGGAAGGGTGAATAATCATTTTCCTGGCATATGAAGGTAAAGAGAGTGTTCCAGAAAGACTGTGAAGGACAGATATTGTTGGAAAGACTCTGGTTTAATACTGCAGGAAATAAGCATCAGCTGAGTCTAAGAAGAGGCTGGGAGGAGGAGGGTGAGAGTGATCGATAGCGAATATGATGGGAGAAGAGGGTGGAGAGTCAAGAAGGGCCTTAAATGTCCTGCGAAGGAGCTTGGGTATTACACCACCACAGGAAGGAACTAGTACACTACCTCAAATCCTTCCTGATCAACCCACTTGTCCTCACAACTCCTGTGCCTCTCATAAGCCTAGTTGATGCCTTTTTTTTTAAACACTATAAAAATATCCCAACTGGTTTCTCCATCTCCAGTGTCTCTCTACCCTATATACCATCACCAGGCTAGGATTCCAGCTGGTAGGAGATATGCTACATCCCTGCTCAATCACTGCTATGATTAGTTTCCCATGGTTTTCTGAACCTGGTTTAACTCAGATCTGCCATTCCAGACCCACTATGACTAAATCCAAGTCCCTTCTGCCCTGTCCCCAACCTACCCTCTGCCCACCTTACACAATAGTTAATCTCTTCTCCCAGCTCACCCTTGTCCATGTCTAGAGCATTTCTACTTAGGAAGTTCTCCTGGCCTCGTTTTCCCTATGGTATCTCCTCTAGAAACCCTCTTCCTGGACCCCTGCCCCTCCAGGAGCAACCCACTCCTCTTCCAGACCCTTACTGTGTTTCGTCTGTACCTCTTTTTTGGCCTGTTTGGTTATTTGTGTATTTATTCATTCAACATTCGACATGTATTATTTAGGATCTACTTTGTACCAAACACTGTACTAAGTACTGAGTACGCAGCAATGATCAAAACAGGGCGGGGAACGATTCTGACACATACCCCTGGGGATATTTAGCAATATCTAGAGATATTTTTGGTTGTCACAACTGCAGGGAGAATGGTGCAATTGGCATCTAGTGAATAGAGACCAGGGATGCTGCTACACAGCCTCTAGGACAACAGCCCCCATAACAAAGGCTTATCAGGCCCCAAATGTCAATAGTGATGAGGTTGAGAGATCTTGTGTTGTTTTGTTTAGTAACCTCCAAAATACCCAATGTAATGACTTGGTGCAGAGTAGCTCTTAAATATGTGTAGGAATAAAAATAGTACCCCTAGGATGTAGGAAAGGGATAAGTTTTAATTAGGAAAAGCAGTAAGAAATATTAGTTAATTTCAGAGGGGAAATCATAGCCTAAACTTCTTTGTTATGTGTGTGGTAAATTAAGTTAGTATTTTATGCTCCATTGTTGTGTCTTCTTCATTGCAATATTTATCATATAAATTCACCAACTTACATAACTCATTGGGAAAGTAAGGGATTAATTAGGCAATTTCAAGATGCATAAATACATTAATATTAACAAAATATATATGATGATGAGGGAACACATTAAGGGACATAAATCAAAAATAATATAACAGAATGAACTTGCCAGTAAAAAACAGGCTTGCAATGTCTAGAACTATTCTTTTGCATTTAATAAGGTGACAGATTCCTGGCACAATCCTATTAATTTCATCATATGCACCATGCATGAACCTGCTTTATTGCATTTGTGAGTATAACGTGAAGGGTCTTAAGAGGTCACTGCCATGGCAATGACTTGGCATCCACAGCTTTTGAAATGGCTCCTGTAAACACAATGAAGACAAACATCTGGGAATGGAAGGTACTCAGGATGTGCTAACAGAGGTCTGCACACAGACATGCATTTCATGGTCAGGCTAATTGGAAGCTCCAGCCAAGCTCAGGCTCTCCACATAAATAGAGGATTTTCCTGCCCAGCTGTCCAAGGAAGATTTGACTCAAAGGCATACATCCTTAAAATTCTAGTCTTTGAAGCATACTAAGATTCGGGGCAGTAGGTGCCTCAGTCGGTGCCTTGTCTCTTGATTTTGGCCCAGGTCATGATCTCATGGTTCGTGGGATTGAGCCCTGCACTGGGCTCTGTGCTAAGTGTGGAGCATGCTTGGGATTCTCTCTCTCCCTCGCTCTCTGCCCCTCCCCTGCTCACATGTGATTTCTTGTTCTCTCAACATGAATAAATAAACTTTAAGAAATAAAGCAGCATACTGAGATTTGACTTAATTTGGCCCTTTTTATTTTAAGGAGAATGAAACTGAGGCAAAGGAGTTGATGTGAGCTGCCAATGACAGAGAGCTGGCTAGCAGATGCCCTGGCTTGGGGGCCTTCTGACTTCACTGTATCTCTCTGTACTATCTTACCATTATATGCTTCTGATTTTAAACACATCTCTACTGCTGAATGGAAATTATACTTAATATACCTGTTGCTAGTCACTTGTCTCTTTATTTCATGTGTTGTTTGATTTCAAATGCATTTCACAGTTCAAAGTGGCACTGTACATACTCCTTTAACCAAAAATGGATTTGTGCATATATTGATTTGTTCATTTGTTGATGTCTAATTGTCAGTGTAGATGTAGCAGCCAGTTTCTAACTAGGAAAGTGCAAAGTATTCCAGATATTACAGAGGGGATTTAATAGTACAGGTAATTGGTTACAAAGGTGATAGAGGGATTAGGGGGCTCAAAATACAAAATATTCAGAAATTAGTAATTACAGAAGCTCCTAGAGGAGCTAAGGGAAATGATGTCCCCATGGCTCATGTTCACTGCCAAGTGTCAGAATCCGGCTGTTGAACAAGAACCAGGAGAGACACTTGCTGCCCACTGGCATGGCTTTCTTTGCTGCTGCTGCTGCCCAGAGCTGGAAAATAAAGTAGCTTTTCCCTTTCTCCCACCTTTTACTCTCCCATTAGTACCTTCCGCTGGCAGAATCTCATAAGCCATCTGGCTAAAAAGTCTGGGAAGTGTAGGTAACCGGCTTCCTGCTCCAGATGTAGAGACGTGGATAAAGAAAGGTAAGCACTGACCTGAGTGCCCACACACAGTATCTGGTACACCCAACAAGTGAAAATTGAGCTTTAGCTGGTGTGTCATGCATAAGAGCAAGCTGCTCATATATATTTAAAAATGTATCCTTTGTTGCTCCCATATCTGCCAATCCCCACATTTTTTACTTCTATTTTCTTTCCTTCCTTTCTTCTTCACAGTGTATGCACTAAGCAATGTGCTTGGCATTGGGACTGCAGAATGAACCTGATCATCTTCCTACCCCCATGAAGGTTATATTCTGGTGGAAGGGAAGACAAACAAACATTAGAGCTCTCCCTAATTCTTTCCTATTCTTGCTATTGTTCTTATTCTCTCATGACTAGGTTTCCCAGGATGGTAATTCCCTTATTTAAGTGACATATAAGGGTGCCTGGGTGGCTCAGTTGGTTGAGCATCTGACTCTTGATTTCAGCTGAGGTCATGATCCCAGACTCATGGGATCAGGCCCTGCATAAGGCTCCATGCTGAGCATAGGGCCTACTTTAAATTCTCAGTCTCTATCTCTCTAAAATAATAAAAAAATATATATATAAATAGATAAATAAATAAATAAATAAATAAAATGACATACGAATGTTGCTAAATATCCATGCTTTAGAAAGCTATTTACACTCCTATACACTCCTACAATGAATGTAAAAAAAAATCTGTCTAATGGGATGCTCCTCCAAAATTAAGAGAGGACACTAGTTAATGTGTGTAATTTCCAGAAGTATGTCTGAATTTCATAGTCTTATCCTTTATAACTGAGATTAGATTCAGTTAAAGTTTTCTGTATCTTCAGTGTAATCAATTTGAAGGGTATTAATAAGTAATAAGTATTCTTCAAACAAAAAAGTCAGAACCACAGCTTACAGACTTTTCTCATAGATCTTCACTGAAAAATGCACATAAAACAATTTGTTTGCCAATTCAACTAAATAATGGTGAACAGTGCACTATGCTTGGTGCTTCATCTGTGTACTCTCACACAGAAGAAATCAAGAAAGAGTCCGCACTCTCAAGGAATGTGTAGCCTGGTTGGGGAGAAGGACAAGAGAATTTATAGTGACAGCACAGGGTATAAAGTGCCTAATGATGGGGTAAGAAAACACAGAGAAGGGGGATCTGCATCAGCCTGAAGGCTCAGGGGAGGTTCTGAGAAAAGCAAGGCTTTAGATGGATTGGAAGGGTGCATACAAGTCAAGTGAAGAAGGAAGAAGGAAGAAGGAAGAAGGAAGAAGGAGGAGGCCTTTCAATTCAGGGCACAAAGACAGGAGGGTCATGAGACAGGGGTGAAGGAGAGGGAGAAATGACTTCCCTGAAGAACAAATGCAATGAAATTGTTGCCAGCAGGAATACATTATGGGAGGATCTAAACACTGTGTAAAAAGCTTCATTCTAAAAGAAGCAAGCCATCCCCCGGCTTTAGGGGAGAGAATAGAGCAGTCTGGGAGCACACAGAAAGTGGACTAGCAGGGATCAAGACTGACTGAGGGACCTGCTGAAAGACAGGGGGGTGCTCAGCTTAGCAATGACATGGATGAGAAATATATAAGCTAGGAAAGCAATAAAATACAGTGAGAAAAAGAAAGCCGTGAGAGCAGAAGAAAAGCCTAAGATGATCCCCAGGATACAGATCTGGGGGACCAGCAGGCTAGTGATCCAGTGACCAAGGTGGAGAACACAGGAGCAGGACAAATTCAAGGCCAGGCAGTGGGGTAGTGGGAGAATGGCAGAGGGAGAAGAGGGGCTCAGTTTTCAACACAATGAATTTCAAATGCCTAAGAAGCATCCCAGTTTGTTGGGAAATACGGAGATGGGGCTCTGTCTATGTGGCTTTAGGAGTTATCTACTTTATAGTAAAGCCATAGATGTGGAAGAAATCACACAGGGAGAAGAAGATGCCAGAGATAAACTACTTGAGAACCTCAATATTTAAAGGATATAAAAAGAAAAAGAAACAAAGACCACTGGCAAAGAATGGCTGGAGCTGCAGAAGAAAAAAAAAATCTGTGTGTGCTCTGCCTGATCTCATGAACCTGCATCTTCCAAGCTGCTTTTATTGGACACTAGTGGACCATCTTTCCGTCTCCACTTCCTCACTGAGTTCTATTAATGGTGTCCTCAAACTGAACTACAAATCTGTGTGCCTCTCGCTGAACTACTGGTAGCATCTGGGTCTTCGTTCACGCCACCTTCTGCTCTCCATGGGACTCTGCGATCACCTCCCTATGCATCCTGATCCCCCTCTTGCCCAGCTGTAATCCAGAGAACCTGCCTGTTTTGCTCACACAGCACAACAGCTTACTGAATGAATGGATGATTGAAGGAATGAAGGAGGCACTGCCTAATGGTACAAAGAAATCAAGAAGCTATTCTTTGTGTTAGGCATTCTGAAAGACACTGGTGAGGAGGAGCAGAGGGTTCCTTGTGATGTCAGGGACAGTGATTACTCTCTGTGGCCAGAGTCACTTCCATATCTTTAGGGAAAAGAGCTGAAATTAAACTATTTCTTAAGGTTGAGAATAAACCCATGAGTATTTACTCTCCCCTTCCCATTGAGGATGGGGAATTTTTGCTGGATGGACAAAAATATCCATTATACCCAAAGCTTCATGCTTTGAAGGAAATCATAGCTGTAATGGTCTGAATCTTAAATCCTCCTTAGGGATCTTCTTTAATCTCCCACTGAAAGGCTGACATACCAAAATTTAAATGCCCTTAATGAGACCTAGTGCCAAATCCACTGCACTCACAAGATCCAATTTCTATGTCATATCCCAGCAACTTTGACAACGTCAGATAAGGAATTCTGTGCTTTCTACATTCAGACCAAATTAAAGAATAGTAGCTTTCACAATGGAAAATTTGTCTCACTGGGTAGATGTGTGCTAGACCATTACTACACCTTTCTACAACCTTTATGAGGTGTAGAGTACGTATGTTTTAAGAGAAAAAAAAAATTCCTCTAACGGGATTTCTCATGAGTCAATTGCCAGAGTTGGCAATGAAGGAGTGAAATGGAGTTGATGAGGAGGGAGGGGTGGCGCTCTGCTATAGGACTCCAGCTTCATTAGTGTGCTTGGCAGCAGAGACCCAATGAAGTCTTAAAGTCTTGTGGGGGAAGATCCCTCGGATTCCCAGGTCCAGGGACCACCTCCAGAAAAAGATGGGTAAACAAGTATGTGCATTGGTGCAGGAGTCAGCATGCCCAGGCAGGAACCGCAGCCTGATATTTACTGCTTTGCTGCTGTTTCCCATTATGGATGTCCCCTGAAGGCTTCTGTATTGGGCACAATTTTTCAGATAGAAATTTAGTAACTCAATTGACATCCACCTAGGCCCTGTGGCAAGCAGGAATAAAGCTTGTTTTCCCTCAAAGTGACAACACAGTGATAAATAGGTCTCCTGTCTCTCCCTCTGTTGTAATATTTGCCCTCTAGCCCTGCTGGATTATGAAAACTGTTTCCAGTAGCACCTTGCTAGAAAGAGGCATGTATGAACGCTGTTCTCCAAACTGCACTCGGAGCACAATTTAGGCACAGAGTTGGAGTGTGGAGTGTGGTTACTACTGATGCCACCAAGTTTTCCTTGAGGTCTTTCCATCCCAGAAGAAAACCCAAAGACTGTCAGAATACAACTTAACCCTCCCTCTCAGCTGCCTTATGAGGAAGGGAATTTCCCTCCAGACTATCAGTGAGAACAGCTACAGAGGAAACCCAATGATGGAGAGGGTCCAGAGAGGAGCACTGGAGAAGATGCTGCCTTTTGCTCACAGGCACTGAGGATGTTACCAAAAACATGGGTTGGGGGTGCTGGGTTGGCTCAGTCGGTTGAGCATCTGACTTCAGCTCAGGTCTTGATCTTGTAGTTTGTGAGTTTGAGCCCTGAATTTGGCTCCCTGCTGTCAGTGCAGAGCCTTCTTCAGTTCCTCTCTCTCTCTCTTTCTGCTGCTCCCCTGCTCATGCTTTCTTTCTCTCCCTCTCTCAAAAATGAATAAACATTAAAGAGAAAGAAAGAAAGAAAAAAGGAAAGAGAGAAAGAAAGGAGGAAAGAAAAGAAAAGAAAAGAAAAGAAAAGAAAAGAAAAAAAAAGAAAAAAAAAAAAAAAGAAAAGAAGAGGGTTCACAGCAGGCCATTCCATTCTCCATACTTAAGACAGATGGCAGGCAGTCTTACCAAGACCTTGAATTTGCTCCAGACTGACTTTCAAAGGCCACAGAGACTCTCAGCGGAAAGCCCCAGAGTTCTGGGCAGGTGCCTTAAAAGCAGCCTGTGCAGAAGCTGGTACAAGAAAAGGATGCTTCCTGGGATGCCTGGGTGCTCAGTCAGTTAAGCATCCAACTTCGGCTCAGATCATGATCTCACCTTTCAGGAGTTCGAGCCCCGTGTTGGGTTTAGTGCTGACAGTTCAGAGCCTGCTTCAGATTCTGTGTCTCTGTCTGTCTCTCTCTCTCTCTCAAAAATAAATAAAGATGAAAGAAAGAAAGAAAAGAAAGAAAGAAAGAAAGAAAGAAAGAAAGAAAGAAAGAAAGAAAGAGAAGGAAAGAAGGAAGGAAGGAAGGAAGGAAGGAAGGAAGGAAAGAAAGAAAGAAAGAAAGAAAGAAAGAAAGAAAGAAAGAAAGAGAAGGAAAGAAGGAAGGAAGGAAGGAAGGAAGGAAGGAAAGAAAGAAAGAAAGAAAGAAAGAAAGAAAGAAAGAAAGAAAGAAAGAAAGAAAGAAAGAAAGAAAAGAGTGCTTTCTGCTCCTTCTTGATAGCTCTGTGACCCAGGATTCCCACGTCTCTGGAGCCTGGGCTTCAAAGAACTGACATCTTAGCGGTAATAACAGACCAACCAGCAAACCAAGAAGGTGCCCCCGCCCCCCTCCCGATTCATATCCACTCAGTGTCAGGAAACCTTTCAATTCTGTCTCCCTGCCAAGTCCCTCCCTCTTAGGTCTAGAATGCCCATTCAGGGAAGATGATAAGTCCTCAGGAACAAATTCAGGCCCTGTTCAGCTGTGCCCTGGGTTTAACCCTGACCCCACTGAAGAATCACTCAGGGAGCTCTTAAAGATATAAACATTCAGATATGAAATCCACTTCCACTAGCAGTAAAGCCTGGGAATCTTCTCTCATTTTAAAAAGACTTGGTGCACCTGGGTGGCTCAGTCAGTTAAGTGTCCGACTTCAGCTCAGGTCATGATCTCACGGTTTGTGAGTTCAAGCCCCACGTTGGGCTCTGTGCTGACAGCCCAGGGCCTGGAGTTGCTTCTGATTCTGATTCTCTCTGCTGTCCCCTGCTTGATCTTTCTCTCAAAAATAAATAAACAAGGTGGGGGGGCAAGATGGCGGNAAATAAATAAATAAATAAATAAACAAAAAATGTTTTAAAAAGAGAGAGAGAGAGAGACTCAGATGATACTGATGCAGCCATCCACAGGCTAGCTTTGAAACCATGATCCATTAATAAAAAGGATCCCAGACCTGAAGTCAGATTCCTTCTTAGACACTGATTTACTAAATATTTTGACAAGCTATTTTCACATCTCCAGGCCTTAATTTCCTCATCTCTGTGACACAGGCAACCTACTGACATTTTTAAAGCAGTGACTTGTATTTGTATTGTCTTGCTGCCTTTTAAAGCCTGAGTATTTTGCACGAGATTTAGTTTCCCAGAGAAGAAGACTTTGGGGCCACCCCCCTCAACCCCTTCAAAACAGGGCAAGAGCCACGGCTGGGGATAGTGGTCTTTAAATTTTCAGAAACTTCTCACTTTCCAAGGCACCCCAGATCTGGAGAGTTACAGGGAATCAGTGTTATATCTGCTACAGTTTCCTATCTCCCTTCTCTCTCACTCCACAGAGAAAGATAGACAAGTCAAAGAAAGGAAGCCACCTCAAACCTTACTAAGATGCATTTCCCTAAGGCACAAAGCTTCAAGGCAACAGACAAAAGGACACTGAAATACCAGTGTATGCAAAGCCCACTGGAATTGCCATAACAACCCTTCCATCCATTTTATTAAGAGATATATTTCGAGCACAATTATTTTTATGTTTAATAATTTACCATAAAATATGTAATATGTGTATGTATATATATTACTTTGATCAATGCTGTGCTAATAATAATTCTGTTGGGAATTTAACCCATAATAATTTTCTAACAGAATGCTGTGATGTCCAAAAAATATGAACAATTTAAAATTTTCAGTGTATACATATATATTTTGTTGAAGAATGATAGGGTGATTAATAAAAGACTTTCAAGCATAAAAATATAACATTAGGATAAAGTTCTGTGGGAGAAGTGAAATGGAAATACAATTTCAAGGAGAAAAAGAAACATTGTAAAACTTCCAACTGTTAAAAAAGAGCTTGTTCATGTGTTTTTTGAACCATGGGTATTAAATCACTCTGGTATTTAGACTCCACTGGGTAAATGTAAAAGAGCACTGTAATGGTTGTATTCTAAAATGTCAGTATTTACAATATGCCAGAAATTACGTCCTTTGCAACTCTTTAATTTAGATGAAAAACATCTGATATCAATTTGAAAAGACAGTCATAGCATTCCAGATGTTTTTGAGGGGATACATGTAAAGGACTTGGAAGACCACTGGGCCATATCATAGGGTCGCACTATACGCCAACAGGGAGAAAACGCACAAAGTAACACAGAGACAATGGAAGCCATGGCCCTGTCCAGTCCCAGGGATCAGGGTAAGAGGGAGACAGAGAGAATGCGAGTCACTGCAGAGTTCCTCCCAGATGGGGTGGGCTGACGTTGCTCTGCAGTCTCCCCATGGCCTATGTGTGGCATCCAAGGATCCAGAAGTTTCCATGAGCCTAGGCATAGACACAAAGGCGCTGAGTGATCACCCCTACAGACTTCACAACAGCACAGATGACCAGCCTCAACACTGTGAGACACCTGTGACTCTGGAAGATGGAGAGCAAATGGATCCATTTACCCTCCCTGATTGCCTGGCCCATGGAGTAGAGCAGTGAGTATCCAGAAGTCCCATGGCCTGACCAGGCAACCCCAGTGAGTCCTGTCAGCACACAGGGCTGTCTTTGTGGAGAAGGGGGAAGCAAGAAACTCTGAAAGAGTACCAGATCATCAGGGAGAATGAGTTACCCAAAAGACACTAATTAAAACAGCCCTGATAGGGAATTTAACTAGAAAGCCTTGACTGTTTAAACAGGAAAGAGACCATAAACCAGAAGAGACTGAAGTGTTGTTAATTGGGAGGACTCAGTTTTGTTCTACCCAGCAGGGTTGGGACTCATAAAGAGGTTGAAATCGGCTGGAG
This sequence comes from Crocuta crocuta, assembly GCF_008692635.1. NCBI lineage: Eukaryota > Metazoa > Chordata > Mammalia > Carnivora > Hyaenidae > Crocuta > Crocuta crocuta. The sequence goes on along the minus strand of NW_027527551.1, from coordinate 2,884,598 downwards.
AAAATAATTTACATCAGTGAGTGCCATGTGAGCAAATATGCCATCATCCAATTACAACTGTAAAGTGGCGTTAATGATATTCACCTTGCAAGGCTCCTGTAAGAGTAAGAGAGAATATATTTGAAGACACCCAGCAATGAATGTGCCCCATGAAGGGCAACTAAAGCTGTTATTATAAAGTCTGTCAGCCTCCACTGCTATCTATGAGGTGATGAGATGCCCAGACCATTGTCTCTGGGTCAGTGTCAAGCTGTCCCTACCTCTGTGTGACACCAGCACTCTAAGGACTGAAGCCCACTTCTTATGGAGGTGGGAGGCCAACTCTCCTGTCACCCCTGGGTACCTGGGTTGTCACTGTAGGCTATAATATAATATAGAGCCAAAGAGAAACCAGTTCTGAGAGAAAGTCCTCACGTTCTTCTCAGAATTGGTCCTTTGATAACTAGAATCTTATCAGTAGGCTTGACCCTTCCTTAGGACAAATCTATTCCCAGAGAATGCCCCATCCTCCCTGTAAACAGGCCTTCAGTGAGCCCACCCCAGGAGTTCCCTGACAAAGCCAGACGCCAGAGCATGGAAAGCTCGCAGCCCCAGAAGCAGACTGGCTGTCAAACTACTGAAACCTAAGCTTCCAGACTACTGCCCAGACCCTGTGCCTGACTGCATATTTTTTCTCTCACAGAGGGCCACCCAAATTGTAAGCTGTTCAGACTCCACAAAACCTGTATCTGCCTATCCAGACCCTTTTCTGGTGATTGAAAGAAAGGACTAGGGGCCCCACAAGCTGCTCATGTAAGAAAACCATAACTATGCCAAGACTAAAGCACCTGCATGGATGGAAAAATAGTCTCAAGTCAGATTTTCTCACTGAGTTCTCTCAAGACAGTGAATTCACTGACCAAATGTTAATTAAGCACCCATCAGATACAGGCACCAGGCAGCTACTCCCTGCCCAAGCCAGAAGCACCTTTCAGCCAAGTAGGGGCATGTGGAATCAACACAAATAAAATCTACTGGCACATCGTCTGAGCAATCTGGAAACCCCTCCCCCTGGCCAGTGGTCAGCCTTGAGGCACCAGACTGTGCTACTCTGGTGTGTCAGCTCTCCAAGATCCATCAACTGAAGGGTTGACACAGCAGGTATGGCCACAATGGCTGTTAATATTTTAATATCATCCCTCCTTCCAACTAGTATTTTCCACCGAGTCCTTCAGTTCCATTGGTCTTCATTAGACCAAAAACAAACAAACAAATAAGCCTAGGAATAATGACAATTCTGATCAACTGTACAGAAAGCACAGATGAATTCAGATGACCCTTGGAATGTTCTCCAACATGTACACAGTCATATATAGGTAGATCTTGCTTGAAGGAAAAATGTAACTCTAAAACTTGAGTCTAAACAAAAGGCCAACGGGGAATTCAAATTCTTTTAAAGAACTGATGAAAGATAGGATTCATTTCAACAACAGCATTCTCCTAAAGCATTTAAAATATGTTTCCATCTATAATAATTAGTGTATATACAACTGCTGAGGAACATGCCTGTTGGGTAAAGTAAGTTCAAGCATTCTGTACATTCATTCAACAAAAATCTATCTCCTACATGGCAGGCACTGTTCTAGGTGCTAGGGACACTGTAGTGAACAAAACAGAGGATAGTTATTTTCAGGGGGCTGACATTATGGTAGGAGTAGACAAATTACAAACAAATACACAGTATGTTAGGTTGGGATAAGTGCTATATAAAAAATAAAGCAAAATAAGGGGGCATCAGACTGGGTAGTGAGTGGAGTGCCATCTTTATGGAGAAGGCCATTCCGCTAAATGGTGTTCGAGCTGAAAAGGTCTAGAGAGATGAAAGAAAAGGGTAAATGCCTTGGAGTCAGAGCATGCTTGGTGTATCTGAAGAACAGTAAAGGAGACTAGTATGCTGGGGCTTGATGCAGCTGAGACCGGCCACCAAAAGCAAGTGTGGAAGGGTAGGAGATTGGAGAACCAGCCAGGACTTATGTCTGAACCTTGTGAAGCCAGCATTTGTTCTTAAATCACTCTGGATAATGGCTAGCATATAGGTGGGACCCCAAGTTTACCTGACTCTTCTAGAAAATTAAATAATAAAATGCTAAACTGAGTTTAGGAACTCTAAACACATTTCATTTATTTTTTAATGTTTATTTATTTTTTGAGAGAGAGATAGAGACAGACAGACTGTGAGCAGAGGAGGGGCAGAGAGAGAGGGAGGCACAGAACCTGAAGCAGGCTCTAGGCTCTGAGCTGTCAGCACAGAGCCCAGCATGAGCCTCGAACTCACAGACTGGGAGATCATGACCTGAGCATCTGAGACTTGGTCAGATGCTCAACCAACTGAGCCACCCAAGTGCCCTGAAAATTGTTTTTTGATCTACAATGTGTTTAGGAGCTCCCAGGTGGTTCAGCTGATTGAACATCCGACTTTGGCTCAGGTCATGATCTCCCAGTCTGTGAGTTCGAGCCCCACGTGGAGCTCTGTGCTGACAGCTCAGAGCCTGGAGCCTGCTTTGGATTCTGTGCCTCCCTCTCTCTCTGTCCCTCCCCTGCTCGTGCTCTCTCTTTGACTCTCAACAATAAATAAATGTTAAAAAAATTCTTTTTAAAATAATTTTCTTCCAATATCCTGTAACTTTACACCAGAATATCCATGGCAAGCTGGACACAGTACACAATGCTTTCTTCTCACTCAATAAATGTGCTGTCTGCTACCCAGGCTGAGAGGAAAGGATGGTGCTCTCACATACGTAATTCCACTCTGCTTTTGATTAGGTCTTTGTGTTATACCACCAACCCAGAAGACTCTCTGATACACCAGCTGCTGACAGCCTGGTATGCAATATTCATTGGAAAGGTTATGCTATGACTCTGACCTCCAAATTCCCCATAATAAATGTGAACTGGCTAGGAAGCAAATTAAACCCAACCTGTTGTCATTCCTTATTCAAAAAGCAGTATTCTTCAAATCTCCGCCTCTTCCTTTGATGACTTACTCAGCCTTTCTCTGACCTTTAAAGAATTTAAAATAACATCAACAACTTTCGAGAGTTCTTTTTCCCCTTTGTATCTCTGAGGAATTCAGTTACTAGTACATGAGAAAGGCCATGGATTCAGGACTCCTGGGCTGTCTGCCCCAGTGATGTCAAAGAAAGATTGTTTCTTCATGTGTGGAAGTTATAGGTCATGTAACATGTTTGGCTGTTGGAAGTTACCAGGTAGCATCTCAGTAAGAGATAAAAACTGCTTATAGAAACTGCTCAACTATGCAATCCATCTCTCAAAAGGATTTTGACTTCCAATGCAAACAAAAGAATGATCTGGAGAAAATTTAGTAAATAATAACCCCAACTCCCAAAAGTTACTAACAAGTTTTTGTTTTGTTTTTCAAAATGAAAATAACTTCTATAAAAAATAAACCTCACTGTCAAAATATCTTAAGGCAATCCAGAAACACATGAAGGAGAAAGTGAAAAAAAAAAAATCACCTAATACCATCACCCAGAGATAACCCATGTTAACACTTTGGTGAACACTTACTGAGACTTCTTTTTATGAGTATACATACACACAATTTTACATAAATAGAATCAAAGCAGACTTAAAGATTTGGGACCTGATTCTTTCCCTTTCAAGTATCACAGACAACTTTCTAAGTTATTAAACATAGACCTAAATTATTATTTTAAGAGATGCATAATATTCTATTATACAAATTGTGGAAGTCACAAAATTACTTAACTACACTCATGTATACAAAGAAACATAGCTTCTTCATGGATCAGGAGTGGACCCATTCACCAGCTAGTGGAGAAAAACTAATTTAGTGCAACTCCAAAATCTCAGAATAATGCCATATTGTAAGCTGTCCTCTAAGGATAATATTGTTCTATGGCAATATGCTCAATCTCTCATATTCATGTCTCTTCTATGGCTTCTTTTCCTAAGAAAGCATCTGGATGGGGGCGCCTGGGTGGCTCAGTCAGTTAAGTGTCTGATTACAGCTCAGGTCATGATCTCACAGTTCATGTGTTCAAGCCCCGCGTCAGGTTCTGTGCTGACATCTCAGAGCCTGGAGCCTGCTTCAGATTCTGTGTCTCCCTCTCTCTCTGCCCTTCCCCTGATCACACTTTGTCTCTGTCAAAAATCAACAGTAAAAAGAAAGAGAGGAAGAGAGAGAGAAAAAAGAAGGAAGGAAGGGAGGAAGGAAGAAAAGAAGGAAGAAAGAAAAAGAAAGAGAAAGAATCTGGCTGTATGGCAGAAGATACAGATTATGTGACATTATGGTGAAAAGGGATAGGGATTCCCAGATGCATCTCCCTCGGGACCTTCTGGATCCGAGCTGGGACTTCTAGTGTGTAACAGGTCTTACCTGCTCCCTGAACTGAGGCGGCTGGGGTGGAATTGGCCATTTTCTTTCTGTTCAGGCAATGAGCAAAACCCACCCATGATAGCACCCACCTTACACCACTGTGGTCAAGGCCATTCCTAGAATAGTATGGGACTGCCAGGCAACTCCACCAGAGTTAGGGCTGCCCAAGGTAACACACTTGAAACAAAGCTATACTGTTGACATCTTCCTTGCACCCTTAGAATACCTTTAAAGATGAATTTTGTAAGCCTAGAGTGGCTGCCCAGTTATTCCATCCAAGGGACAGGCCTGCCCTAATCTCAAATATCCCAACTCTGGCAGCTTCTTCCACCTACCCCAAGCCTCTGCTTATTCACTAGTGCTCTGTGAGGCTGTAGTGGCTGGTATTTCCTTGGCCTAGAACCCTCTTGATAGTAGTGCTGTGACCAGTGAAATGCCACCCCATTGGGTTTACAAGTCCCTTAGGCAATTCAGGTGTCCCACTACCTGCCACCCCATCCTTTGTGGAGTCCAGAGTTCCCACTGCTGGAGTCTTTCTCTCTGCTCTGTGTCGCTGTGGTACTCTATACTGCCCTATCAGAGCACTGAACACACTTCCTCCTCTCATCTGCAAGCTCCATGAGGATGGAGACCATGTCTCCTGTATTCTCTATTAGGTTCACACTACCCCACACAGGGCCAGAGACATTAGAGATGCTCAAAACACATCTGAGAAATGGACAAGCAAAAGAGCAAATGAAGGAATGAGTATATAAATGAAATCCCTGCACAGTGTGACCGCAGTGGGGCCATTTCCAGTGAGGGATGCTGTTTCTATCTTCTGGGTCTATCAGAACCCAGATATGATCCCTGGACAAGATCCTGTTACCATCGCGACATAAGCTTCACTGTATGGACACCAGACAGGATACTAAAGAATAGGAGACATGAGGGAGTCTGGGCATTCAGAAACACACTGTTTTCTGACACCTGGAGAGAAAGAGAAGGGCGGAGGGGGAGGGAAAGGGTGGGGAGGGCAAGAGGGAGGGAGGGAGGGAGGAAAAAGGAGGGAGAGGGAGAAAGAGACAGTGCAAGCGAGCACACAAGCAGCCTAGAGACCTGCCACACCCCATCTCTGCCCTGCTCTTACAATGCTGTGTCTTACACTTATTAAGAGGTGAGAATCTACCCTTCATGATTTATCAGACAACTCTAATAAGTACGTTTCATGGTCTAGGTCATATCCTTTCATGAGCCTCATTATTTTAAACCAGTTTTATAGCAACAAGAAAATAAAATGTATCATAAATTGTTTTTCACTAAGTGTCAATTAGCAGTTCTATTTAAGCCCTGCTTCTAAGTCCAAAGCAAGAAAGTTGTTGGTGCTAAATAATATGTTGCTAAGGTAGGGTAAGTGTCCAAAAGGTAAATTCACATTAATTTTAATCCACTGAGATAAACTATAAGAATCTTTGATTTTCATTTAAAAATACTGTGCCTTGTCGAACTCTGAAAAAAAAATGTTTCTAAATTTTTGTCACTGTTTATTTGTTTCCCTGATTTAAAAAAAGGTACTGGTTACTGATATTGTAATGCAAGTGAAACATGTAAATATAATTGGCTCTCACCAGAAAATACATCTGGGGGGTGGGGGATTAGGATTTTCCTTGTACTATGGAATAAGTTAGTTAGGAAAGTTACTAAATATCTTGCTTTATGACTGCTTGTGCTTAGGATGCATTTATTAAAAAATCCCATGAACTATTTCAGAGGTATACTTTTAAAGCAAAATATTATTCATTTCTAGCTTTTTGTTAGAGTAAAATACTGATATCCTTTTGCTGGATGGAGGTGTGGAGGTATCAGACAGCCATGCCTTCGTCTCCAACTCAAAGAAAAATCAGCTTCAAACTCACTGTCCCTCCTGGTCCTCATTCTGACACCTGCCTCAGCCAGATGTGATCACTGAGCTACTCCCCACAGTGTCACTAGCACTATCTCAGGCCACCACCTAAGCAGTCCCTGTTGGAAATTCTGTGCTGTGGTTACTTTTTCTTCCATTTGGACTGCCCTTCAGTCTCGCTCTAATTAAAACTCATCTGAGAGCTACTATCCAGCATAGTGCTCATAGCTAACAATATTGTGTTGTATACTTAAAACAATCTGGTAAGGGTACATCTTACGTCAAGTGCTCCAACAACACCCACATACAAACAAAATAATAATAACAATCATAATGACAACAGCAGGGGTAAGAAGAAAGGAAGTGATGGAAAATTCTATGTCCTTGAAGGTGGGATGATTTCGCAGGTATACACACATCCCCAAATGCACTGAGTTGTACAGACTAAATATGTACAGCTTTTTTGAGATATGCAATCATATCTCAATAAAGTTGTTTTTAAAAAACTTCAAAAAATTAATTAAAAAAAAAAAAAGCAGACCAACAACCTGGTCCACGGCTCTCTCAGCTGATAGACCAGCATGGCTGGCTGCTAAGATCATGTAAAAGTTTCTTCCCCCAAAAACCACCACTACCGATCACAGGCTATGTGAGAATCAGCATTCTATTCACTCAGGAATAAGAGACAATCATCAAGAGGCCTCATGCTATAAAATTCTACTTCCAGGCTTACAAACTCAAGTTATAAAAGATGATGGTATATCTAAAATTAATAAGAATAAAACACTACTTTGGAAAGGCTTTACTAAAGTCAAAGCTGATAACTAAGTTTATAGCTGGTCAAAATCAGTATTTTCTTATTTAATAACAAAAGCAAAGAAACAGTGGCATCGGGAAGCCCCAGGTATTTGGGGAGAAGGGTCCAGATCTTAGAGTTAATGAAAGTTTCCTTACACAAGCCCCATGAGCTTAGGCATCTTGATAACACCACAGGTGGTATTTCAAAGCCAGGGTGAAATCACAGAGCTAAGCAGTATATGTTTCATAACTTTAAGTTTCAACGAGGATTTCTGCATCTACTCAAAAACCTTTGAAAGAATTATGTAAGGATGTAACCACAATTTTTCCACTTACAGCATCTTTGGAGACATTGTTTTAGTGTATCTCAAAGTTTTTAGAACCATAGTTTGAAACAATGTGATTTGATTAAGTGTGGGAAATTTTCCAGGATGAGTGCATAAGCATGTAATTCATGTTTTTATACACCCATTCTTAGTTTTCTCTCAATTCTTCAAACTCCTCTATTTTTATCCCTTTAATTTTTAAAAAAAATGTTTGTTTATTTTGAGAGAGAGAGAAGTCGTGAGTAGGGGAGGAGCAATGAGAGAGAGGGAGAGAGAGAATCCCAAGCAGCCTTTGCGCTGTCAACACAGAGCCTGATGTGGGGCTCTATCCCACGAACTGTGAGATCATGACCTGAGCCAAAACCAAGAGTCAGATGCTCAACCAAATGAGCCACCCAGGCACCCCACCCTCTAATTTTTATTAAATGGCCTTTTTTCATCATTAGTTTCCTTATTCCTAACTTCAAACAAAGTATTTATATGACCTTATCTTCCACTAATCCTTGAAAATATACTTCCCTACCAGCCCCCATCTGTCTTTGGTGTCATTTATCTGCCACAATTCTTGGTAGTTAACAAGTTAACAGTAACAGTTAGCATTTACCGGCTGATTACTACTAAGGCAGGCACGGTATTATCTCACTTAATTTACTGAAAACACAGTTGTAAATTCCCGTTACTTTTGCTTGGTAGAATTTGTTAAAGCCTCATTTACCAGTATGAGAATTAGCAGCTTTGCTGCTTGGAGTAGACTAAAAACATAATCCATTCTGTATGCAAGTCCAGGGACAAAACGTGGCTGCCGGGTCCAGCTGGCCACAGGAAGCGTCTGGATGATTTCATTTAATGCCTTTAGAAATATTTCTCACTGGGCTAATTCAAGGAAAATGGCTTGTCACGGATGATATCTGACTATAATAAGTAGCTGAAATGCTTTCCCAATAAATATTGTAAAATGAAACAGGTGTAAAGCCACGGTTGGAAAATCAGCAGCCAAGGAGTACTGCAAGGATTATGGGCCAACTTTCCAGCAGAAGGCTGATCCCTAGGTTGCAGCAGGAATCCATGTTAGCAGGACATTTCTCCTGGTGCTTTCAAGAAATTCATCATTTACTCGGGCATTCACTTAATAAATATTGACATGCTACATAAAGGCATTCTATGGGGTCTTAGCAAGACAGGAAGATGAATATACTTCAGCCTTAAGGAGTTGCTGGCTAGTGAGAATGAGGGGACCTGATAGGATCTGAATGGTGTACTGCCACCCCAATAGGTACACAATGCTCCCTGCTACGTGCAAAGAAAATTCAAATCCCTGAGTTGAAGGAGGTAACAAAGGGCAGTGAGTCTGGATTGGTTGGAGGGAAAAGACCTGCAGAAGAGGCTGAAAGAAAACAAGGTGAGGATGTTGGTAGCCTGAAACCACTCTCCTCCCCACTGGAGAAACCCCCAGGGGGTTAGGGGCATGCAAGTTGAGAGCAGAGCCTAGGCTGGGCAGCCTGTGATGACTGCCTGCTGTGGAGGAGGAGGTGGAGCAGGGAAAGTAACAGACTACCCTAGAGGAGAACCATTACCAAGAATACAATTACAGGCTGGTTGGCTGGCTTGTTTTCTCCCAGATGTTATGTGAGCTGCGTGCAGCGCCAGCTCTGAGAAAGGATCAATAACTCCTCGAGGATCTAATACAGATCTGAGAAGGGCCAAAAGTTAGTCTACTCTACAGAGTTCGTGAACAGTGGAGTTGTGGGGCTGAAGTGAGAAGCCACCCACTCCACAGTTCATGAGTGCACGCAAAAAAGGGACAACCAAGGTTATGAGGAAGCAAAGGCCCTTGAGGGAGAGAATGGGTCTTGGGAGTCTTCGAGGCTCCCAATATATGGATGCTACTGCTGCAGATGATGTATTCAGTGCTTCCTATGTCCAAACATTTCTTTCTTTCTTTCTCTCTTTCTCTCTCTCTCTTTCCTTCCTTCCTTCCTTCCTTCCTTCCTTTTCTTTCTTTTCTTTCTCTCTCTCTCTCTATTATTTTTTAAATAGTTTATTGTCAAGTTGGTTTCCATATAACATCCAGTGCTCATCCCCACACGTGCCCTCCTCCATGCCCATCACCCTCCTTCCCCTCCCCCCCAAACATTTTCTAAAGCTTTACACATGCTATATCATTTAACCTTCATAACACCTGTATGTGGTAAATATTATTAGGCCCATTTGACAAATGACAAACCTCAGCACAAATTTCCCCAGGGTCCCACTGCTAATACCCAGCAGAACTGGATTTCTAACCCAGATTGTCTGCCCTTGACCTACACTGTTAATCACTTAGCAATTCTGCCCCCTTGAAAAGGCCATGCTTCCAAGAAACGAAAATCCATAAAATCAGGATGCCAGCCTGGTATCAGTCAGCACAGGCATCTAAGGTGCATTTCAAGAGCAGACAACTGGGATATCTCAGTTATATAAGTGCAGGACATGGCTTTGGGTTCCCAATAGTTTATTTGCTTAGAAAGCCTTCGTTCTACCTGACTTGGAAATAGAATAAAAGAAGTTCATGCTGAGGGTGTGAAGATGTCAGCAGGTCCTAAAAGTCAGTAGGACAGAAGGATAGGTGTCAACCTCTCTCCCATGATGCTTTCTGTATAAACACTGAAGGACGTCTTGTCACAATTAATGTGTGGGTCAAGATTTGTCCATATTCAGCACATGAGCTTCCTACGGCCAACTTCTCTAATATGCCATTGGTAGGGACAGAATTCTATAAATGTACTTCTCTGGTAATTCCCTTACATACTGATGTGGGTTTAGAAGTCAAGGCAAAGAAAATATAACTCCTGGATTTCAGGCATTTTTAGTGGAGGACGGAGGGGGTAAAAGGCTAATAAAAGGATATTGGGAGAAAAAAAGGTTTATGTTTACACAAGCCACACATACATGTTCAGAGTAACTCTATTCTTAAAAGCCCAAAACTGGAAACACTAAGCAAAGAGTTAACAAACTGTGGTACGTCCATACCATGGACTCAGCGAAAAAGGATGAACTACTAACACATGCCCCAAAAACATGTACTTGCTACTCACTAACCTCCAATCCTATGGGCCTGACCACCTATCCTGTATTTCATATACTCTTAAGAATAAGTGAAAACAATGTAGCAATCCTATGAAAGTCTGAAAGATTAAGTATCTGGGAAAGTTTGTATCAGGGGTGGCTGTCATCTGTGTTACATAAAGATATACATAAGGAGTGGTGTGCTGGATCTGGCTTGCATCATTCATGAAATCTCATTGGGCACGTCTCTCCCCAACTCCATGTTCACTGACATCACAATGTTAATTTAGAATCAGTCATTATAGGAGCATTTACCTCATGGAAATGAACAAATCAGGGGTTTCCCTTACCTGAGAGTTGGTTATCAATGCTTTTCTTTTTTTTTTTTTAATGTTCATTATTTATTTTTTGAGAAAGAGAGAGAGACAGAACACAAACAAGGGAGGGGCAAAGAGAGAGGGAAACACAGGATCTGAAGCAAGCTCCAGGCTCTGAGCCTGCCAGGGAACTTGAACTCACAAACAGTGAGATCATGACCTGAGCCGAAGTTGGACATTTAACCGACTGTGCCACCCAGGAATCCCTGGTTATGAAAAGCTTTACCAGCACACCAATGTAGATAAGTCACCTCACTAGGATGTCCTAAAAGGCTCCAAAAGTGGGCAATATAGATAATCCAAGACAGGGAATTTAATGTAATCCTCACTATCCCACTGACAATCAGTTCTGAACCAGACACATTACTCAAACCAGAAACAGGACTTAAAGTTGAAAAACCTGGGAGGGCTAAATAGCGAAACTCTTTGAGTTTTGATAAAGTCTTTTCACATCTGTCAAGAAATATGAATAAAAAGATCAGTTCCTGAGGTCCTGGGAAAATAAAATGACACCCAGCACAGTGAGACAGGTCACTGAAAGGGAAGAAACCTGGTCAACAGTCAGATTGTTAGACCACCTCAGATGCTGTGTATCCATCTTGGGGAAAGGTAACTCAGCCTGCAAAAATCACTGCCTGACAAAAATTTTTAATAATAAAAAACCCGTAACTTAAAAAAACATTTGACAAAAATCCAATACCTATCCATACAATCTCTCAGCAAACTAGGAATAAAGATTTCACTTGATAAAGAATATCTTTAAAAAAAAATCCACAGTAACCAAATAAACAAAAACAATCCTGTAACTAATTTCATACCTAAGGAAAAAATACTTGAAGGCTTCTCCCTAAGATCAGGAAAAAAGCAAAGTTGGTTCTGACTTGTTCAATGGAGGACTTCACAACTCTTATTCAACATGATACTAGAAGTTTTATGTTGCAATAGGTAAGAAAAAGAAACAAAAGGTATACAAATTTAAAGGAGAAAATAAAAATGTCTCTATTTGCAGATAACATGAATATCTATGTAAAAAAACAAAACAAAACAGAAAAACATCCTAGAACAAGTGAACTCAGCAAGGCCATAGGATAAAAGATCAATATTAAAAAATTGATCACATTTCTATATACTGATCATGACATATGGAAAATGAAATTAAAAACAACACCATCTACAATCATGCCAAAGAAAATGAACACTTAGATGTAAATTTAATAAAACATGTACAGAATCTATATGCTGAAAATTACAAAATGCTGATGAAAGAAATCAAAGAAGACCTAATAGAACAGAGAGATACGATGTCCATAGATTGAAAGCCTCAACATAGGGACATCTAGGGAAGATCTTAAGCTCATTCTATCTCATGAGTACAAGTGGATAACACCTACATCAGTGAAAATAACTCAGAAAATGATACAAAGACTGACAGACTCTCCACAGCTAAATGTGGAGAAGAGGCCACACCGAAGAGGGCAGGAAGAGCAGAGATGCAGTCTGGAGTAAGATGCCGGCTGAAGGACTTTCAAGGGGGAGGGAGGGATACAGCAGGCATGGAGAGGGGAGAGAAACAGACCCTCACACCAAACACCCCAGGTGTGGGGACCTTGCCTGGGGAAGACAAATCTCCGTATCATTTGGCTTTGAAAACCAGAGGGGCCCCATTTCCTGAGTTTTTACGACCAGTGGGTCTTAATACCTAGAACTTTGAAAATCAGCAGGCTAGGCTCTGGGAGAGCCAGGAGGGCAAAAGGAAACTGAGTCCCCACACTTTAAGAGCCAGCACAACCAAGAGCCCCAAGGAGATACAGTATGGAAGCAGTAGTTTTTGAAAGACACCTGAGTCATACGGAGGGAGCATTATTTGCTAATCTAAAGAGCATATGCTAGAAGGGCAGGAATCTTTAGGGGACTTCTCCAGGAACAAAGGAGCTGGCAGGAACTATTTCCCTCTCCTGCCCCATGGACACCTACGGGAACCAGCCTGCTGCCGACACTCTCCATCTAGCTTGCTATAGCGTGTTCCTCCCTTGTGTTCTCCTACAGACTCGCTCCCTACGCCTGTGGTAGGAGTTTTCGAAAGTGGCTACAGGTGCCCTCCTACAGCAGACCTGCTCAAACCTTGCTAATCCCATATGCCCCACCCGCACATTCCCCTGTGGACCTTCCCTCCAACACACCCTTGGCCAGAGCCTATCCAAAACAGTGTCACCAGCCTGGCAGCGCGCAAGCAGCCTTAACATGAGCCAGCACCACTCTGAAGTGACTCCTGCCCCAGGAAGAGGGGAGGATTACTGCACACACCCACCTGGCTGCGGCCCCAGCAGTGTGCTGTAGGCAGATATCCAGTCTGACTGCAGTCCCTGCCGACCAGTGAAAGCTTCTCAGGGAACAAGACAGAAACAGTGCCCTGCGGTCTGGTGCTATTACATCTCTGGCAAGCCCTTGGTCTGACTCAACTCAAGCCCAAAGCAGCCCCAAAGTAGCCCATGAACAACACAGGGACCAAACCCTGCCCACACCAGGCAAAGAGAACTACTGCAAACAGCTAGACTGAAGACAAAAGTGGCTCAGCCACAGAAAGGCACATAGAACACACACAGACACTACTGAAGCACCAGGTTCTGGCGAACAGGGCACATCACACTGCAGGGCACTACAGGACCTCTTCTTCATAAGGCCACTGCTTTCAGGAGGAAGAGATGTAGCTGACTTTCCTAACACAAAGAAACAGAGACTTAGACAAAATAGATAGAAAGATATGTCCCAAATGCAAGAACAAGACAAAATCACAGTAAGAGACCTACATGAAATGGAAGTAATTAATATGCCTGACAGAGAATTTAAAGTAATAATCATATAGCTCACTGGACTTGAGAAAAGATTGGAGGACCTCAGTGAGATCCTTAACAAAGAGACAGAAAACAAAACAAAACAAATGAACAAGGAAAATAGAGAGGAAGAACTCAATAACAGAAACTAAAAATATACTAGATGGAATGAACAGTAGACTAGAGGAAGCAGAACATACCAGTGACCTGGAGGATGGAGTAATGGAAAGCAATAAAGCTAAACACGAAAAAGAAAAAATAATAATAATAAATAAAAATAGACTTAGGAAACTAGGCGACCCCATCAAGTGTAATAACATTTGCATTATAGGGATCCCAAAACAAGAGAGAGAAAAGGGAGTAGAAAATTTGTTTGAAGAAATTATAGCTGAAAACTCCCCAAATCTGGGGAAGGAAACAAAATTCCAGATCCAGGAGGCACAGAAAGACCTCAACAAAATCAACTCAAGGAGATCTACACCAAAACATACAGTAATTAAAACAGCAAAAAATAGTGATAGAGAATTTTAAAAACTGCAGAAGAGGTGCACCTGAGTGACTCAGTCCGTTGAGTGGCCATGGCCAACTCTTGATTTCAGCTCAGGTCATGGTCTCACAGTTCATGGGTTTGAGCCCCACATCAGGCTCTGTGCTGACAGTGTAAAACCTGCTTGGATTCTCTCTCTTTCTGTCTCTCTCGATCTGCCCCTCTCTGCCTCTCTCTCTCTCAAAATAAATAAATGAACTTATAAAATCTTTGTTTAATTTAAAAACAGCAAGAGAAAAGAAAACAGGTACATAAAAGGGAAACCCCACAAGGCTATCAGCTGATTTTTCAGCAGGAACTCTGCAGGCCAGAAGGGAGTGGCATGATATATTCAAAGTGCTGAAAGAAAAAGACCAAACCAAGAATATCCAGCAAGGCTATCATTCAGAATAGAAACAGAGCTAAAGAGTTTTCCAGACAAATGTTAAAGGAATTCATAACCAATAAACCAGCCCCAGAAATCTTAAGGGGAATGAGTATACTTATGATATGATAAGCACTGAGTAGTGTACAGCATTTTTGAATCACTATATTGTACACCTGAAAATAATACAACACTGTATGTTAACTATACTGGAATTAAAATTAAGGGGGAAAAAAGACTCAAAACAAGAAAGACATTAGTTCTCCCCCAAACTGACATATAGTTTTATACAATCCCTATCAAAACTCCTCAGCAAGATATTTTGCAGAGATAGCATTATTTTGAAATTTATATGAAAAGGGAAAGAAACTTGAATATCTAAAACAATTGTGAAAAATAATTAAGTGGGAGGAATCACTCCCACTCCACAGCCAAAACACAACACAAAGAAAAAAAGAACATTAACTTAAGTCTTCTGTCTTATACAAAAATTAACTCAAAATAAATCACAGACTTAAATATAAAATGTAAAAGTTTTTTAAAATTTGTCTAGCAGGTTTTCTATCAAAAGATACCAGGGTTGGTGGTGGTGGGGAAATATAAAACTATAAGACTTCTAGAAAAAAATAGGAGAAAGCCTTTGGGATCTAGGGCCAGGCAAAGGATTCTTACACTTGACAACAAAAGCATAATCCATACAAGAAAAAATTGATAGGTGAGATCTCACCAATAATAAAAATTTTGCTCTACAAAAGACCCTCTTAAGGAAAAGAAAAGATGACACAAAAACAGACACATAGACCAATGGCATAGAATAGAGAACTCAGAATTGGACGCACAAATGTATGGCCAATCAATCTTTGACAAAGCAGGAAAGAGTATCCAATGGAAAAAAAGACAGCCTCTTTAACAGATGGTGCTGGGAGAACTGGAAAGAAATGAGCAAAAAATGAAACTAGATCACTTTCTTGTACCATACACAAAAATAAACTCAAATTGGATGAAGGACCTGAATGTCAGACAGGAAACTATCAAAATCCTAGAGGAGAAAGCAGGAAACAACCTCCTTGACCTCCACCGCAGCAAGTTCTTACTTGACACATCCCCAAAAGCAAGGGAATCAAGAGCAAAAATAAACTATTGGGACCTCATGAAGATAAAAAGCTTCTGCATGGCAAAGAAAACAATAAAAAAACTAATAGGCAACCGGCGGAATGGGAAAAGATAGTTGCAAATGACATACCAGATAAAGGGCTAGTATCCAAAATATATAAGGAAGTCGCCAAACTCCACATCCAAAAAACAATTAATACAGTGAAGAAATGGGCAGAAGACATGAACAGACACTACTCCAAAGAGACATCCAGATGGCCAAGAGACACATGAAACAATGTTCAGCGTCCCTCATCATCAGGGAAATACAAATCAAAACCACACTGAGATACCACCTCACGCCAGTCAGAGTGGCTAAAATGAGCAAATCAGAGGACTCTAGATGCTGGCAAGGGTGTGGAAAAATGGGCACCCTCCTACACTGTTGGGAATGTAAACTGGTGCCACCCCTCTGGAAAGCAGTGTGGAGGTTCCCCNAAAAGATAGTTGCAAATGACATACCAGATAAAGGGCTAGTATCCAAAATATATAAGGAAGTCGCCAAACTCCACATCCAAAAAACAATTAATACAGTGAAGAAATGGGCAGAAGACATGAACAGACACTACTCCAAAGAGACATCCAGATGGCCAAGAGACACATGAAACAATGTTCAGCGTCCCTCATCATCAGGGAAATACAAATCAAAACCACACTGAGATACCACCTCACGCCAGTCAGAGTGGCTAAAATGAGCAAATCAGAGGACTCTAGATGCTGGCAAGGGTGTGGAAAAATGGGCACCCTCCTACACTGTTGGGAATGTAAACTGGTGCCACCCCTCTGGAAAGCAGTGTGGAGGTTCCCCCAAAAAATTAACAATAGAACTCCCCCAGGACCCAGCAATAGCACTGCTAGGAATTTACCCAAGGGATACAGGAGTGCTGACGCATAGGGGCACATGGACCCCAATGTTCATAGCAGCACTTTCAACAATAGCCAAATCATGGAAACAACCTAAATGTCCATCAACTGATGAATGGATCAAGAAGATATGGTTTATCTATACCATGGAATACTACATGGCAATGAGAAAGAATGAAATCTGGCCATGTGTAGCAATGTGGATGGAACTTGTGGGTGTTATGCTGAATGAAATAAGTCAGGCAGAGAAGGACAGATACCATATGTTTTCACTTATAAGTGGAAAAGGAGAAACTTAACAGAGGACCATAGGGGAGGAAAAGGGGAAAAAACAGTTGGGGAGAGGAAGGGAGGCAAACGATGAGAGATGCTTCAATACTAAGAACAAACTGAGGGCTGATGAGGGTGGGAGAGAGGGGAAGGGGGGTGATGGGCATGGAGGAGGGCACTTTTGGGGATAGCACTGGGTGTTATATGGAAACCAACATGACAATAAACTTTAAAAGAAAAAAAAGAAAATTTGTAAAATAAAAATTAAAAATTGAAAAAAAAAGAAGATGAAAAGACAAGCGACAGACTAGGAGCAAATACTTGCAAAGCACATATCCAACAAAGAACTAGAATTTAGAATATATAAAAACTCAACAGTAAAAAAACAATCTAGTTAGGAAATCAGCAAATGACATGAACAACATATCATCAAAGAGGGTATACATATGACAAACACACGAAAAGATGTTCAACAATGTTAGCCATTAGGACAGTGCCAATTAAGACCATAATAAGATATACTACACATCTTTCAGAATGGCTACAATGAAAAGCAGTAACAGTACCAAATATTGCCAAGGATGCAAAAACCTAGATCATCCATAGATTGCTTCTGGGAATGAAAAATAAAACAGCCACTCTGGAAAACAGTTTGGCAGTTTTATATAAAACTAAACATGTAACTACCATCTGACCCAGGAACTGCACACTTGGGCATTTTCCCCAGAAAATAAAACCTTATGTTTATGTTGAAAGCTATATACAAATTTTATGATAGCTTCATTTGTAATAGCCAAAAACTAGGAACAATCCTGGTGCCTTTCAATGGGTGAATGGTTAAACAGACTGTGGTACATCTATACTATGAAAGAGTACTCCATGATAAAAGGGTTAATTACTGGCATGCAAAGCTTCAGATGAATCTAAGTTCATCTGAAGGAATTTAGGGTATTCCTGACACTCAGGGAATTATGCTGAGTAAAAAGAGCCAATGCTAAAATGTCAAGAAGAACTTTATGATTTTATTTACATAACATCCCTGACATGACAAAATTACAGACTTGGAGAACAGGTTAGTAATTGCTAAGAGTCAAGGATGGGAGTTGGGAGGAGATACATATGACTATGGAAAGGCAGTGTAATGAATCACTGTGGTGACAGAAATATTCTCTACCTTGACTGTATTAATGAGATATCTTGGTTATGATAATGCAGTACAGTTTTGTAAGAAGTTAACATTGGGAGAAATGGAGTAAAGGATACACAGGATCTCTATATTATTTCTTAACAAAGTATGTTAATCTATAATTATCTCAAAATAAAAAAATCTATTTTTTTAAAAAATTCTATATCTGGGTAACTTGATTATTCTCTTTTTATATTTTAGCTGTATTTTTTTCTTATAGCTTTTTAGAAGTTCCTTTGAAACTATTAGCTTATTTGTGCATTTAAAAGAGATTAAAAATATCTGATTATTTGACACAGTAATTTCATATTTCTCAGAAATACATCCTCAGAAAACAATCAAGGGGCTCCTGGGTAGCTCAGTTGGTTGAGCGTCTGACTTCAGCTCAGGTCTAGATCTCATGGTCCGTGGGTTTGAGCTCTACATCAGGCTCTGTGCTGACAGGTCAGAGCCTGGAGCCTGCTTTGGATTCTGTCTCTCTCTCTCTCTCTCTCTCTCTGCACCTCCCCTGCTCGCACTCTGTCTCTTTCTCTCTCTCAAAAATAAATAGACATTTAAAAAAATTTTTTAATCCAAAATGCAGAGAAATTCATGTAACATTGTTTATTAGCACAAAAGCCTGAAATAATGCTATATCCATCATCTAACAAGGGGTTAAATAAAATAACATATCCAATTGATGAAATATTCTGTAACTGGTAACAATGTTAACAACAACAACAACCTATCAACAATACGTTAAGATGAAAATGTTTAATATAATGTTAAGAAACAACATAAAAATGGAAAATTATAAGTTCAGTATGATTTCAGTAATCAACAGTGATATGAATAGAATAAGGGAAATACTCCAAATGTAACCACAATACTGTCTAGATGATACAATTATGGGTAAGTTTTATTCTCCTCTCCTGGTTTGGAGAGGTTTTCCACAATGAGCTTACTTTTGGTATAGTCTTAGACTAGCTCTCATTCTTTCCAAGCCTTGGTATCTTCATTCATAAAATGGAGATAATAATAGTACCTTCCACATATTTGATATTATATCTAAAGTGCTTAACAAAGTACCCTGTACACAATCAATGACAGATAAATGTTACTTATTTGACAAGAATATGTGTTTAGTACTTATAATGTACAAGGCACTTTTCTAAGATCTTTCCAAATATTAACTCATTTAGTGCTCATAACAAGCCTCTGAGGTAAGTATTATTATTACTGAAAGAGGAAACTGAGGCACAGAAAAATTAAATAATTTGCTCAAAATCATACAGCTAATAAATAGCAGAGCTGGAGTCTGAACACAGATAGCCTGACTCCAAAGTCTATGCTATCAACCATCATACTATTTTGCTTTTGTTGGCTATTATTTTTTATGGCACAGACATAAAACCATGAGTCTGATCTAAAATGGTGGAAAAGGTAGAATTCTTCTAGAGATACATGGTTAATGACAACCAGCATGGGGAAAAGATGGTAAAGTGGGTACTTTGCTCTACAGAGTGTTTATGTGGTTTGTAGTCATATAGTTTAAACTGGATATCATCTCCCCAATTGTAACCTATATGGCCTTGAATAAATTACTTAATCTCTGTGGCATAAATTACATAATCTGTGAAATAAGATGTAAAAATATATCTATATTTCAGACTCATTGAAAGGATTACTGAAAATAATACATGCAAAGTAACTCTATGTAGTACACACTCAACAAATGCTTGTTTCCTTTCTCTTTGTTAACATCTAAAACACTGTTATTAAATAGGGCAGAACACATTCAGATAATCAAATCAAAATGTATGCCTCATGATAAATAGACCATCTCCTGATTATCACCAGCAAAATAAAACTGATGCATGGTACCTAAGTGGCTTAATGGACCATCTTTACTACCTAACCCAAAGTTCCTGGAAAATGCAAAACTTATAGAGTGTGTAGTTACAGCATCTGTTGGAGCTCGAATACCCAGCATAAACAGCAAGTGGGTGACTCTTGGTAACACTGTTTACTTGATAAATACAGGAGACACTATAAAAACATCCATTGACAGAGTCATAGGGCTCAACATCAAAAGCAAATATATACCATCTGCTCTTTATGTAGCTTTATGAGCCACTAAAAATGGGGACAATAGATCACTGTTATCAATATGCAATCCCAATATAATAATAAGGCTTATTAAGAGACACTGAGATATAATACCTGGAGCAAAAGAAAGGGAGAATGATCAAGTACTAAGTACAACTAAACTATCTATAGTAAATCCAAACTAGTAGTATAGTATTACTTATAGCTGGAGACAGAGTGTCGGTGATCTGTGAGTTTCCTAGTCATGGCAGGGCGGGATGGGGGGAGCCTTTCCCACACAAGACTTGCAGCTGATGAAAAATGGATTATCTGCCATAACACAAAGTGTGTTTTACATTGATCACTTTAACAGTCAAGAAATTTTATAGCCATGATAATTAGCAAAATCCTGTATCTTGAAGTCATGTATGCCAAAGTTGTGAAAGTTGTCATGGAAAGAACATAGCCTTTGGAGTTAGATGGGGACTGGCCTATTGACCCCCCTCCTTAACATCAAGGTTGACTTTGAGTAAGACATTTGAGCCCCTTTCATTCTTAATTTTATTCAGCTATAAAATAAAAAAAGTTACTTAACCATGGAGCATTGCTTTAAAGATTATAGATTATGTATGGAAAGGGCACATATCAGGTGCCCACTAAATCATAGCTATTCTATTATGCTATTATTAGTAGAAGTATTCAACAAAAAGGAATGGAAAAGAAACTCTTTGAACATTAATAAACAATATTTCCTGTAACAAGATTTCAAAAAATGACACAAAGATCACCGTCTTCAAAAACAAAAGTAGAATTAAAATGGAGTTTTAAGAATTTCAAATAACTCAGAAGGAGCAGGAAAGGAGAAACAAAGGAACAAAAGACATTGAGAACAAACAAAAAACAAATCATAAAGTAGCTGAGCTAAATCCAAACATATTGATAATTATACCGATTTTAAATGTACATTAAAAGATGAAGATTGTTAGAAGAAAAAACACAACTACCTAGCTTTATACTATGTATAAGAAACCCACTTCAAATAGAGTGATATAAGAAGGTTAAAAGTAAAGGGATGAAAAAAATTGTACCATGTGAACACTAATAAAAACAAAAGTGATAACGTAACCATATGAATATCATGCAAAGTAACTTCAGAGCAAAGAAAATTATCAGAGATAAGGAGGGACATTATGCAGTGATATAGAGGGTCAGTTCACCAAGAAGACATGTATTTCTCAATGTACATGCAATTACCAACATAACCTCAAGATACTTGAAGCAAAAACACAAAATTGAAACAAAAAGTAGAAAAAAAACATAATTATGTTTGGAGATTTCAACACTTCTCTCTAGATAATAGATAAAATTAGTAGATAGAAAATCAGTAAAAAATATAGAGTACCGAGTACCACCTGTAAATCTAAAAATATTTAGAAAACAATAATAGCAAAATACATATTTTTCATGTGTATATTATTTGTCATTTACTTAGAAATAAACCTTAACAAATTTCTAAGAATTTAAATCACACAAGTAAGTTCTCTGAACATAACAGAATTAAACCAGAAATCAGTAATTGAAAGGTAACAGAAAAATCCTCCAAACATTTGCAAATTAAACAACATACTCATAAATAATCAATCCAAAGAGGAAAATCTCAAGGAAAAAATTTTTTTAAATTTAAACTGAGGGGCGCCTGGGTGACTCAGTCGGTTATGTGTCCGACTTTGGCTCAGGTCACGATCTTGTGATTCGTCAGTTTGAACCCCGCATCAGGCTCTGTGCTGACAGCTCAGAGCCTTGAGCCTGCTTTGGATTCTGTGTCTCCCTCTCTCTCTGTCTCTCCCGTGCTCATATTCTGTCTCTCTCTCTCTCTCTCTCAAAAATAAATATTAAGAAAATTTTTTTAAATTTAAACTGAATAAAAGTGAATATAAAACACATTAAAATTGATGCCTGTAGTGCTATAGGGAAATTTACAGCACTAAAAGCTTTCATCAGAAAAAATGAAAGGTTTCAAATACATAAATCTGAGGTCCTACCTTCGGTAACTTGAAAAGAATAGCAAAATGAAACCACAGCAGGCCAAAGGAAGGAAATAATAAAGAGCAGTAATCCATGAAATTCAAACAGAGAAACAATAGAACAAATGAATGAAACAAATAGCTGATTACTTAATAAGATAAATAAAATTGATAGACCTCTAGCAAGACACAAAGAAAAAAAAAAAGAGAGAGAAGACACAAATTACCAAAACCAAGAATGAAAGAAGAGGTGTCACCACAGACACATATATCAAAAGGATAATAAGGAAACAGTACAAACTATGCATATAAATTTGACAACTAACATGGAATGGACAAATTTCCCCTAAAACATAAATTAACAAAAATCCTCCAAGATGAAATAGATAACCTGAGCAATCCTGTAACTATTAAGGAATTGATTAACAGTTAAACACCTTCCAAAAAAATAAAATCTTAAGATCCAGATGTCTTCCCTGGTGAGTTATACCAAATGTTTAAAAAAGAAATTTTACAAATCCTATAAATCTCTTTCAGAAAATAGAAGAGCAGAGAACACTTCCCACCACATTTTATGAGGCCAGAGGCCATTACCCTGATACCAAAATCAGACAATGAGAATAAAAGAAAATTAAAAACCAATATTCCTCATGAACATAGACGCAAAATTCCTCAACAAAATATCAGTAAACTGAATCCAGCAATACACAAAAAGAATAATATACTATAACCCAGGGGGATTTATCCAGGGAATGTAAGCCTAGTTCATGTTTAAAATTGAATTGTGTAATCCATCATGCCAATGTCCTTAAGAAGAAATACCACATGATCATATCAATTGATACAGGAAAAGCATTTGAAAAACCTAACCACTATGATAAAAAAAAAAAACTCTCAGCAAACTAGGAATACAAGGGAACTTCCTCAACCTGATAAAAGGCATATGCAAAAAACCTAGAGCTAACATCATATTTAATGATATAAGCTGAATGTTTGATACTGGGGAAAGCCAAGGATCTCCATCCACTCTAACTAGTCCTATTTAACATCAGGAAACTTAGCCAGTGCAATTGGCAAATAAGTAGAATATGAGTCATCTACACAATAGAATATACTCATCAAGAAGAAGGAACAAACTCCTGATGCATGCAACAAACTGGATAAATCTAAAAGGCATTATGCTAAGGAAAGGAAACCAGTATCAAAAGATTGTGTTCTACATAACTTCATTTATGTGACATTCTCAAAAAGACAAAACTATCATAATGGAGAATGCACCAATGACTATAAGGGGTTGGGGTGGGAGAAAGATGTGACTAAAAGGGAGCAGAACAACTGAATGTTTTGGGGGTGGTGCAACCATCTGTACCCTGAGTGGGGGTGAACATATTACATGGCTTAAAAATCCAGAGAACTATACGTACCAAAAAAGTACATTAATTTAAGAAATATCTTTTAAAAAACAGAAAAACATCAAATTGCTGGCATCATTTTGACCAAATTCCTCTGGTTCAATAACTGTATTACAGTGACAATTCTGTGAGTGCCCAGAATCAAAATGCAGATTGGGATACAACATAATAGTGTGGACATGCACTTGACTGAGTTGTATTTACTGGCCTAGAGCAAAGAAGCAGATCACAATCCTTACTCAGTATTTGTTTACCTTAGGGAATTTTATAGCAGGAGTCTAATTTATCATAAGTAAGATTGGCTGTCTACAAGGCTACTCCTTAGTGATATGACTTGCCAAATCAAATCAGATTTTATGATCAATATTCTTCATGATAAAGAGAGTGAATCCAGATTAGCCAAAAGAGTTGGTATTTCTCAATCTACTAAATTTTATTTGCTATGTCTTATTCTCGAAGAACTGCCTGTTTATTAATAGACATCTATAATACAAATGGTCAGAAACTCCCTGTCCAGATATCAACTACAGCCCACTGTCTCCATTAGTACTTTTACTATGCCAGAATTTAATTGGCCCTAAGAGTTTATGTCTGCCAACTTTTTCTAAATACAGTGCTTTCAAGCTTTATACGAAGAGCAATGCTTGGGCACTTAATACTTTGCTTTTTCTCGCTTGGAAA
This sequence comes from Crocuta crocuta, assembly GCF_008692635.1. Lineage (NCBI taxonomy): Eukaryota > Metazoa > Chordata > Mammalia > Carnivora > Hyaenidae > Crocuta > Crocuta crocuta. Next base: position 2,860,373 of record NW_027527551.1, on the reverse strand, counting down.
TCAGTGACAGGTATGGGAGAGAAACCTTTGAGCAGAATAAAAGCAAACTGATGTTGAAAAGGCTCTAGAATAGAATTTCCAGAGACAATTACTCATTCATTTATTCAATAATTCATTTATTCAACAAAACGTTGAAATAATGACGACTTGGACCTAGTAGTAATAATGCAGATGGGAAGAAGCAGACAGGTTTTTAATCCACTCTGGATGTAGAGTCAAGATTTGCTGATTAATAACACATGGGGAGAGTTGAAGTAAAGAGGAATATCAAGCATAACTCCTATACTTTTGGCTTGAACAACTCAACACTTTGGTAGTGCCTTTTACTAAGAGGGTTAACACTAGAGGAATATTGGGTTTGTGAAAGAAAGAAACTCAATTTTGAACACATTAAGAAGTCAGACATTCTAATGGGAAGAAATGGCAAGTAACTGGATATGTGAGTAAGGAGCACAAGGAATAAGTCTAAGCTAGACTTAACTAGGGAATATATTTAAAAAAAAAAAAAAAGAGGGGATGAGGAGGAAAAAAAGAGCACAGGACTGAACTCCAAGGTGTACCAACATTTGGAAATTAAGTATGGAAGGAGTAACCAGCAAAAGAGGTTGAGAAAGAATGGCCAGTGATGTTGGAGGAAACCCAGGAAAATCCAGTGCTTTGGAGGCCAAGAGTTGAAAGTGTTGGCAGATGGAGACGATGATCAACCAACTAACAACTGGAGTGGCTGACGCTGCTCAAAAGTTAAATCAGATGAGGGCAGAGAACAGTCCTCTGGATTGACAACATGGAAGGCATTGACACCCTTAAAGGAGATCAGTTTTAGTGAAAGGAAACCAGTTTTCATGGAGTACTGGCACAGAAACTTGCCTAGAGTTAAAGTACAGATTACAAGTAAAGAAGCATAAATAGTAAATATAGATAATACATTCCAAAAATTCAGCTACTCAAGGGAACAGGTAAGTGGGGTCAAAGGAAAGTTTATTAACATGGGAGATCTTAGAGAATATACATATGCTGATTGAAACTGCCAGCCAAGAGAGTGAAGCTGGTGATGTAGGAGAGAGTGGAGGCGAAAGAAAGAGCAGAGCTGTTGAGAAAGAGGCAGGAGATCTTTGATAGGAGGGAAGGCAGAGATGAGTACATGTGCCTAGTTAATCCTTGCAAGGCAATAATTGGGGCCTGTCAGTACCTATAATGTGGCTCCCCAGATTACAGACTTTGTGTAACATCCAACCTGGAAAGGCTCCAATCTTTACATCTCATGCCATTGTGCTATCTTGAGGGCACCTGGCCCAATAACCCCAGTATGCCTCCTTCCGAATGGTAGTAATGGATGAGGAAGGGAGGCACTTTCAAGAAAATCTATCCCACTGTGTATTCTGTTTCATGCAATGGATCAGGAAACTGGTCAGGAAAATGATTCTATGTGAATAACATAATGCTACCAGAGGTTTTTTTTCTCTCCACCTAAAACTGTCTATGAAAACTTAGAGCAGACCATAGTTTAGCCTGTAGCATACTCTACTAATGAAATCAGCAATACAGGAAGATTTACAAGTAAGAATGGACTACTTCAATTTGTTGGTGGTAATCTTGGGCTGGCTTGTTTGTAAGGTATGCTGAGATTGCTATGGTGGATAAACCTGAAACTGGGATATAAGTTTCCCACAAGGAAAGGATAACTTAAAAAAAGAAAAAAGGCTACAGCTTCCCAGGCACCCAGCACCTTCAGATTGTTAAAGGATTATCCCTTCAGATAGCAGATTAAATCCAGCATCACGTAGGTGGAGTTTCACTCTGACAGAATCCCAAAGCTGGCTGTCATTGGCTATGTTCAATTACAGGGCTGGACTATACCCACAGAATGAAAGTTGCAGATCTTCAGCTGAGCAGGATATGGCAAGCAGGAACTGATGTTGACTTGACATAAGCCACCAAGAGCACAATGCCAGGATCCAGGCTATATGCACCAGTCACTCCCCTGAAATCCTATGAGATCTCGGTAGTGAATACTGGCAATAAATTTAAGATTGTTAGGCAATCCTGCTGACTCCACAGAGATTTCTTTTTACCCCTCACCACCCTTCAGCTACAATTAAGCCCTGATAAGAATTTGTTTTTACTAAGTGAATTTAGTTATTGTTTGCTGGAGAACTGGGTGGCCTTTTCTATTAAATAGAAAATAGGCATTCTTATTTTACCATAAAAATTTACACACACACACACACAACACACACACACACAGTAGCAATGTTTTGAAAATACTGAAAATAGGCCAGAATATTTCTAATTTAGGGTGTAGGAATAAAGCAGGGAGATATCATGCAATCAAATCTTTTTGACTCCTGAACCTCACCAAATCTCTTAGAGTCATGAAGCAATTTCTGTAAACTCGTAAGAATGCCTCCAGAGACACACAATGATGGTATGCACACAATTATAAGTCACTTAGCAGAGTTGGCATCTCTCTGACCATGAACACTAAACCCAAGATTAAACACCATTCCTAAAGAACGGCCATTTTCCTAAAAGCAGCTGGCCATTTTCCATGGGCTTCAGAGCTGAAGCTATAGCTAAATGCATCCTCTGAGGCACCACAGAGCTCATGCTCAAGCAATTCTACATATTTTTACGGACCTCAACATGACATCAAGCTTCATCCTTAACTGACTGAGGTTAGGGATATCTCTTTCTGTTTGCAGAACCTACTACAGATCTTACATTTTCCTTCTTGAGTTTCTTAACTCTCTTTAGGGTTAAATTTCATTTGTGGTTGGTATATGGTTCTTTCTTGGTAAATCACTTGGGAAAATGATGTCCCAAGAGCTTTTTTTCTCTCCCCAGCAATCTCTCAATGCCTATTCTTCTTTAAAAGTCTTTGTCCATTTCTCTCTTCTACAAACTGAAGACCTACTGGGAGATACAGAAGAACCATTTTCTCTTGGCTAAAACTTAAACTTATCATACAGGTTACATGGGTGCCCTTACATAAAGTTTTCTCAATTTGGCAATTTACTATATTAGGAGTAACTCATGTTCAATTCTTTGATGCAGATGAAGGGAAAGATGATGGTGGGATAGAGCAGGGAAGAACATTGAGAAATATGGTTTATCCACATAGACACCACTCGTTTGACCTAGAAAGGCAGAAACAATGACTGACACCAGGAGGTGAAGATGGAGACTCACAGGTATAGCAAGGACTAAATATTAGAGAGAAGAATGGAAATCAAGACATGTGTGCTGCTGACCATGGTGCTGAGAAACATTTGCCTCCTAGGTCTTATTACTTCACTAATCCTGAGATACTGGTGACTTGTTCAAACTCTCTTCAGGGTTTCTGAACCAGGTGAGGAAAGCAGCAGTGGTGGGAGAGAATGGAGAGGCTCTTGGAAAGGCACAGTTATTAACTGACTCCCAGGAAGGAAAAAAAGACTTTCTAGACAATATTTTCAATTAACTGTAATTGCCAAGAAAGAAACCACCAACCAAACTTAAAAATCAAAATGTGAGAGTGACTAAGAAATTTGGCACTAGAAGACAAAAGCAATGAGGAAACACACAAACAAACAAGAATGATCAAAAGATGATCAGGACATCAGCTGTGCAGAATTGAGATATTGTGAGTTGAATTATACCAACATTTCCCTCACCCCTCTACATTATCTTCTTGGGGGATCTTATCCATTCCCATGGCTTCAATACCATCTAATGCTGATGACTCCAACTCTGTATTTACCTGTGATTTTTCCCTTTTGAGCTCCAAAACTTAATATCAAACTGCTTACTTCCCAGATCTACTTGGAAGATTCCTAAGATGTAAATCCCCCTATCAATGTGCCCCTGGGGAGAGAACATTTGACAGTACATTTTTTAAAATGCTTCAGTAAGATAAATACAGTATCAAACAGTATAAGCCACAGGCCAATATTCAGGATAAAGTAACATGGATGTGAGACATGGTGGGGGAGCTTATTTGGCGAAGATAGTGAGTGAGGAGACTGAACCTCCAAACAGGCATTTCCTACTAATGGCAACTATAAATAAAAGCAGCTCTTTTTAAACACCCTACAGAAAGAATGGTTTGGCCAGGCATCTGTCTTCACATATGTGCACCCATGAATAGGAAAAGTGTCAAATAATGATAATAAGATTCTCAAATCCAGAAGCTCAAAGATGAAAGGAAATACTGAAGGTAACTCATATATACTTATAAATCCAGAAAAGTGGTGATGAATTCTTCAAGGTCCAGAGCCTCAGAATTCTAGAACCAAGGTTTGAAGAATGATATCTTAGAGGAAGTAAAAGTAAGTATTACTTTAAACAGTATGTAGTAAGCTTATGGAATTCTTGGCTCTATAGGTAACAGAGGCCAAAAATATAAACCAAGGTGAGAACTATCTGGATCCTTTTTTTTGGTGGAGACACCATAGTAAGGGACCTTTATTTTGGGTGAGCACAATTAGCGTTGTAAGGCTAAAGCCCTAGAAAGATATGTTTTTCCATCTTGGTGTCACTTTCTGCCTAAATTCGCCTCCTGGAAAATCCAGGACCTCTTAAGCCTCAGATAAATGCAGAGGTGAGACAAGACTGCCCACAGGTTACAGAACACGAAGCTGATAGAGATCTGAATGTCAACATGTTGAACTAAAGCCAGAACTGAGATAACATGATATCAGACATGGAGTCACGGAATGGCATTTAGCAGCAGAGACAGAACAAGCAAGTTCAGAAGAGAGAAAGAAGGTGGTGACTAGAGAAATGTCTCAGAAACAGACACAGGAGTTTCTGAAGGGACAAGGATTTGGCTGTGGGTGAGGCTCAGGATGTTATGGGCACAAGCCATGGTAATGTCCCTTCAGAGAAAATGTCTGCTGATGGACCAGTGACCTATCCATGTGCTTTCGGGACCTCAGAACATGAAATATGACACACATACATTGTAATGTCCTCTAGAAATATATTCTAGTATGAAAAGAGTAGAGTGTGTCATGCATGTGTGCATGCTCATGTACACACACAGAGACACCCATGAAGTTTTTATTCATGCCAAAAGGCAAGAAGGGAGGAGGAAAAGAATCCTTTGAACCAAGAACTGAACAAAGTTTTTCACAATATGTCATGCACATGAGAATTTAATGAGTCACAAATTCCAGTGGGTATTTTTTCCTTCAATTTTCCAGTTTGTTCTATTTTGCAAATATTTGTACTCAAATGATAATGTGACTTTTGTTGTACAGCTACACTGACTCCCTCATGAAGAGCTTTATTTTGAGTCAGAAGACATCTGCTAAATTGAGATTTACAAAGAACTTAATAAATACAAACATAAATAGATGAGCTCTGAATATTATATTCTGAGCATTCACTTCCTTATGTACTTGCAAATTATAAACAGCATGCAAAGCATCTTAAAAGAGAGATGCATAAATCTCCTTAGAATCTCTTCCTCTGAGCACCTTGGAGATGTTCTTTCATCCAAAGCCGTTAATTAGGGAGGTTAAACACTGCTTTCCTCGTGCACAGGCTTTGTCTCTACAGGCTATTGATGCAGAATGTGGGAAAAGACGAAGCAAGTGCATTTGAGGATTATGACAATTGATGATTGACATCAAGGATCCATAATATATTCCAGACACACATTTCAGTCAAGTCTAGCACTGGACAGGATACAGTACAGTACAAGCCAAAATCCTTGGGAACATCATATTCCCAGGGAGCAGGCTGTTTTATGATTTTCAGGCTCATAAGTGAATCAGAATTGGCCTCATTGCTTTGCTTCTGAAACTGTTACTTGGCACTGTCACAGTGACAAACCAATGGCCTAAAATGAAATTAGCTATTATGCATCCTTGTTAAGCAACAGCCTGGTTGCCCGTGGCATTGCATGTGGGATGCAGTTAATGTGGTATGCCTAGCTGTCAGGCAGGTCCCAGTGCAGATGAGATAAGAAACTCACTTTAAACAAGGCATTTCTTTGCAGACTCCAAAAACTATTGAAAATAAAAATTTTCCTGCCAAATTAAAGAGAAGTTTTATGACATGATATAAATGCAGTGTTGAAGAGGTTCTGGACTCCCTCTGGAGCTGTGTAATATTTTAATAATATTTATCATTTATCTCCTGTGGCTAGAATGGTAGAGAGGGTCAGAAAGGCACAGCATATAAATTGGTTTCTGCAGCCTTTGATAAAAAACTGTTTGCATTACATCATTTTAGTGGCTCTTGAATTCTGACTGAGGATATTATCTGGCTCTCTGAAACTGACGGCATCTCCTTAGGGGATAAAGCCATAATATGGAAAACTCTGCACTCCCTGCCCTTCCCTTGCAAATTCAAGTCCTGGCAAAAGGAAAGACATCAGTTTCGCCATCTCTCTGCAAATGCATGACTATGATAATGACAGTGACCAATTCTTCATCACTCAACAAGGTGTCCTATTAATTCAGAGAAGCCAGGGTATCAGATGCAAACGAAGTAAGTGTCCAGTGGTCCCATACCCCACCGTGATTCCTATTTCTCCCAGCTGGCTCCTAGTCACCCATAGTGAAATCCTAGTAGGTTCCTCAATGTACAGCAACAGCATACAAATTTCTTTCCATAATAAACTGGCTTCTGAGCTAGTGGATCATGGTCATTGTGGGGCTTTGGTTTTATAGTGTGGAATGTGCATGTTTGGGGCCTGTGGTAGACTGGTTGCATTAATGTCCCCAATTAATGGCCCCCCTGTAACTTTGTAGGACCCATTCCACTGTCATTCTGGGCTAGACCATGTGACTTCCTTTGGCCAATGGGACAGTAACAAACCTGACACTTACAGAGGCTTTACACAGTATTTGAGCATTTCTATGCCCTTTTGTTTCTCTGTGGTTGTCATGAGAACATGTGTAGGCTAGACTGAGAACATGCCTGAGCTAGCCTGCTAGAGAGGTATGTGGGGCATGTACATGTGACAAGCCCACAGAGGAGACCTCAGCTATCCCAACTGTGGCCACCCCAGACCAGGCAGTCCACATCACACTCACCAGCTGAAGAGATGTGTGAATGAGCCCACCTAACCCATAGACTCATGGGAAATAATAAATGGTTTTTGTTTTAAAGCTACTGATCTTGGGGTCTTTTGTTATACAGTTGGCCATAGGTAACCAATCCAGGACCAGAGCTGAGTTGTTAGGGCCAGAGCTGAGTTGTTAAGGCAACAGAGGGGAATCTGAGCACTACCATCAGCTACCCAGCTTCTCTATTCTTCTCCATGCAGCCTCTCCTTAAAATACATGTTGAACAAAAACAAAGAATAGGGTTGAAAGAGCACTGAATGATTAGTCTGTCTAAATCACCCAGATTTGGGATGCATCACAGGTAAGAGGTCAAGAACTGGGTGACTGTGAACAGGCCTAGGTGAATGGATGCAAGGACAAATGAGACTCAAGAGCCCAAGATGTAGACTCATCATGAAGCTGAATGGCCAACTGTTAGCTGGCTCTGGGGCTCAGGGGTATTTCAGCAAGCTTAAAGCTGCAGGCTCTATCTCATTAACATCTTCCCTGAAAGAAACTTTAAAGAATCTTAGAAGGAATCTCAAAGGTCATGTAGAATGTGCACTCCTTCTGATTCTTGATATATGTGAGTTGTCACCTTGCCTGGTTTGTTATAAGCTGAGCAAATGACTGTGTTTGGGAGTGGTGTTAAGTGACTGACAATCACTGGGGACATTCAGACAGGTCCAGGAATTAGAAGAGGCCTCAGATCAGCTTTCCTGCCTGGAACCCCCTTACTCAGCTCTGTTAGCAAGAAACACAAAATGGGCCTTAGCTTTCTCTAAAGCTTTTGATCCATATGGTAAGGCCAGAATAGGAAGACAACATAAACTGGGCTTAATTAAACAGGATTTCAAAAATCTCAGGTCAAACATAAATGTAATAAGTGCCTGGTTTTGTGCCCTGTGGTGGACGCTATGGTTTTACAAAATAAGAAGGTCACAGTCATTGACCTTCGCAATTCTTATAATTTGATAAAGTAAGATGAACATACTGGAAACACCAGCATACTAATAAGGACTGTGGTAATCATCTATACGTTCAAAAGTATCCAGGGGCACCTGAGTGGCTCAGTCTGTTGAGGGTATGACTTCAGCTCAGGTCATGATCTCGCAGTCTGTGAGTTCAAGCCCCACATCTGCTGGCTGCTGTAAGTGCAGAGCCCACTTAAGATCCTCTGTCTCCCTCTCTCTCTACCCCTACCCCACTTGTGCTCTCTCTCTTTTAATTATTAAAAAAAATTTTTTGTAAGTATCCAGATTCTCCTCTTCCCATATACAAGGAAGGACTACACTTCTCCATCCCCTGAAGAGAAATGTAGCCATATAATCGGTTTTTCACGATGGAATGTAAGTAAGTGATAGGTGTCATTTTTTTTCCATGAAGATATTAATTAGTGGCACTCAGCTCCAACCTCCCTCCCATGTGGCATTCATCATGGAAGTGCATGTCAAGATAGGGCCTCTGCCCGCCTGGATCCCAGAGTGATAAGACAAAGGCTCCCCATTGACCTCCAAGGGAAATTTAGTGTGAATGAGAAATACATTTTTGTTCTGCAAAACCACAGATTTTGGAGGCTGGTTGTTGCTCAAGAGGAATTTTGCTTATCCTGACTGAAAAAATATGGTAAGTTCAAAACCAGGCCCAAATTGCTTCAGTGCATGTTAAGGTACAAACAATTTCATTTTTGCTCAGAAATTCTATTACTAGTGAAATTATTGGGGTGGGATGGCGGTAGGGGGACTAAAAGATGACCACTGTATTAGTAGTGGATGCAAATAATTAGCTACAATCTGTGCGACTAAAATTTTTATAACTATGATTTATTAATTCATGACTTCAGTACTTTGAAAAAGAACTCAAAGAAAAAAAATTTTCTTTAACATTTTCCGAAGTTGTAATTTGAAAATCCTTCTCCTACCATTTTTTTCTTTTTCTGGCTTCTTCTATTGTGTGACTATTATCACACCTTCTATCACTTTTTAACATACATATAAGGACAGAAATATAAGGACAGAAGTCAGGAGCATCCCACCATTTACATTTCAGTCTATATGGGGCAGGCACCAGGGCCCTTGGGAATGCCAGTCTTTGGGCCAAGAGCAAAGTGTTTTACAAGCAGAACAGGTACAGAGGACTCAAGACATATGTCCATTTAACATTCCATTCCCAGAAGTGCTGTCCTGCTCCCAGTGGCTATCTAGGGTTTATTGTCTGAACTGTCAGTAACTAGGCCTGGGCCAGCCTTTGTCCCAGGCAATATAATTAAGCTATAAGCAACAATGATGGAGGCTATGCTTATTAGAAGATAATTATACACATAGGATGGTATTAGCAGCAAGACCCACCCAGAGGGCCCTCGATCTCCCAGGAAGGAGATTAATTCATAATAAAAATAACCACTGGGACTTACCTTGCTTTGGAAATTTTTTAAAATGTTTTTATTTATTTCTGAGAGAGAGAGAGGCAGCATGAGCAGGGAAGGTTCAGAGAGAGAGGGAGATATAGAATCCGAAGCAGGCTCCAGGCTCTGAGCAAGCTGTCAGCACAGAGCCCGATGCAGGGCTCGAACCCACGAACCATGAGATCATGACCTGAGCCGAAGGTGGATGCCCAACTGACTGAGCCACCCAGGTGCCCCTGGAAATTTTTTTAAATAACAATCTTCATTACAGAGGAAGATGATAAGCTTGGGAAATGAAACAAGACTTTCGAACAATTTCAGATGTGCTGCATTCATTCTAATGGGCTCTGCTAGAGTGTTCACGGCCAGCCAATGCTTCATTAATCTATTTTTACAATAAAAACAGAAGATACCCAAGATACTAAATATATATCCCCAAAGCTAATCTTGGAGAGACTTATATGGAGATAAGGCAGGCAGAGAATTCCCCTGGTCTAATTACATATGGTCAGTTTGAACCACTTCCTTTAATTTGCACTTTCTTGAGGGTGCTCAGGGAAAACATACCATAGATTTTTCCCTCTTGTTTCAACAAGCTTATTGACTCACCTGTGCCAACTGCACATCAAAGCTTTAGCTTCCTCGGGGGTGTGATGTGACCATCCAGGGCTGGATGGGTGCCTCTGGTATATTGCTCCTCACTTCCAGAAAGTCTTCTCAGACACAATAAGATGCTAGAAAACAACCAGTACCCAAGCTCCCAAGTATTTTTTCCCACAAAGCCTAAAATCCCCTGCTATGGCATAGCTGCACAATGGCTGCCAATACAAAATATTTTACTATATTTGTGCCTATACAATCAAGGAGCTCTAAGTGTCTAATGCAAGAAATTCAGCTAGAACCTCCAGAGAAGAAATCCTCTCATTTCCCTTTTTCCTTTTATTTTGACACCAACAATGGGGTTTCTGTGATGTGAGGGTTGGTCATTAGTTTTTCACAATTACCTCAGTATCTCTTGGATCCATCTCTCCTTTCTACCTTCACAGGTATCACATTAGTCCAAGCTATCAGAATTTCTCACCTGGACTATTATATTAGTTTTGAAACCTACCCATCTAATCCAGCCTCTACACTGCATTCGGAAAAATCTGGTTTTCATGTTTACTGAGGTGAAATTCACATAACATAAAATTAACCATTTTAAAGTTTACAATACATTGGCATTTAGTTAATTCACAATGCTGTGTATGCAACACCTATATCAAGTTCCAAAACCTTTTCATCATCCCTAAAGGAAACTCCACACCCATTAAGTAATCTCTTCCCATCTCCCTTCCCTCCACAACTACTAGTGACCACCAATTTGCTTTCTATCCCTTTGGATTTACCTACTCTGGATATTTCATATAAACGGAATCATGAAATATTTGTCCTTTTGTGTCTGGCTTCTTTCACTTAGTATGTTTTCACAATTCATCCATGTTGTAGCATGACAGTATTTCATTCATATTTATGGCTGAGTAATACTCCATTGTTTGCATATACCATAATTTGTTTATACATTCATCTGTTGATGGACATTTGAGTGGTTTCCACTTTGGGCTTCTGTGAATAGTGCTTCTATGAACATTCATGTACAAATTCACAGTAATCTAACACACACACACACACACGCACGCACGCACCTGATCATGACTTCACTATCTTAACAGAAGATGTGGGGCAGGGGGGAGGGTATGGAGGGGTTTGGGAAGGCTTAAGAGACCTGAGCCTAAAACAACCTGTCGATTCTGGTGGTGGGCAGAAGTCGATCAAAACATCTGCGCAGCATTATGAAAATAAATCTTTCATTTTTAAACAGTCATATGAAGCTTGCAGAAATCTGGCCAGCCTAGAACTGTTGAGCCCCTACATTTCAAGGTGTAGTAAGGGAGGAACTGGTCCTCCCCAAACCAGGCACTTTCAGCCAATGTCACCAAGAGATGCTATGTTGTAGCTGTTGGGGGTTTCTCTTCTCACTCTCTAAGGTTCTCACCAATCAAACAGATACAACCAACCACTAATGTCAAACACTGGTCTTTAATCAGATTCTGGTTTCTGCTTTCAGGCCTGTCAAAATACCTATAAACTACACAGACACCAAAAATGGAGAGAGACCTCTGCTTCAATGGATTTTTAAAGGCAAATTTCCCCAGCCTTCTAACTGTATGCCAATATTATGAACACTTTTATGCTAATTATTAAGTCACACCAGTTGCGGGCATTTTGTTCATTAGAAGGCATAATTTTTCAACTTTTATCAGTATGTAAATTAAACTCGACTCTCTGGTTGGCTGCTCTAAAGGCACAACGCCCAAAATTCAATTAACATGATTTTCATTCCGGCGTGACACTTCAGGTGGTGAGGGCTGGAGAGGTAGGGTCCCAGCTAAGCACTAGGCTGGTGTTCCTCTACTCAGTGGTAAAACCAAAAATCCTAGGTCTTCCTAAGGTAAAGGCCATCAGAAATCAAGCCACAAGGACATGAATCAGAAGAAGCAAGTATTTTCTTGCTAAAGCTCTTTAGCATTCCTTAATGTCAATCCCTTTCTTTGACAAATCAGAAAAATGGAGGTTCAATAGCAAGACAAGTGGGTTCTGAAGCAGATGTTCAGCATGGACTATCTGAACAGTGGTAAAAGCCTGCAGTGAAAGCCAGAGAAGCTTCCCTCCTAGGTCCAGCTGTAAATCACAGAAACCTGTTTTCCATCTACTTCTACTTCCTTCCCCACCCCCCACTCTTTCCTCTTTACTCACCAACTACCACCCTCCAGCTACCCAGAATCTATACCAAGGTGACCATCTCTATCTACTGTCTCAACACTGCCTTAGAACCCAAGTTTCTACTTTCCTTCTTTTTCCTTCTTCTCTCCATATTACTGATTATTTACTTTGATGATCTGTTGAATGCAATGGAGTTCTTTCAGAAAAAAAAAAGCATGCAAACACACAATTGCATTCAATTTAAGAGAGTTCTCAGACTTCTTATAACCTGATCCATCTATCCCAATTTTAGAACTCTTCTTGCTTTCTGCCTTTCTCCCACTAAGCAATCATGGGGGAAAGAAGTCAGAAAACTTAGATTTTACACAGAAAAAGATTGTCCAACCCAGGTTCCTCACAAAACAGAGCCTGAGATTAAGCCTTAAAAGTCAGCACTTGATTGGAAAGTGTGATCCCAGGGAAGGTTTGGGAGAGGGGTGAAGGATCCATTATAAAGTGTGCCAACCTGAAAGGGGGCGGTGGGGAAACATAAACTGCCTTGGATGGTATGACCTGCAAGTCTAGGAAATATCTCAGGAATCCAAGCTGAGGCATCAATAAAGAAGCTCTAAGGTGAGTATTGAGTGATGCAGGGGCTAGGCCTGAGGTGAGGCACAGCTCACTGTACCTGTGTGAAGCCAGTGTGAGCTCTCCCTGAATGGATCCCCATAGCAGTGTCCAGAATAAGACACAGGTGAGGCTAACAGGATGTTAATAGGTATCTGATATAAGGATCTTAGACACTGTCCAAATCATTTTCCTCATTTATCTGATAAACTAACCCACACTTATCTGTCAGTGACTGGTAAGAATTTGGGTTGCCCAGAGGCTTCCTAAAACCACCTAAATATTCAAAAATATGAAATTAGCTAAAAATACTAAGGCAGTGGTCTTTAGAGTGTGGTCCCCAATGGGCAGCATCAACAGCCCCTGGGAACTTGTTACAAATGCAGATTCTTATGAAGCGCCTCAGGCCTCCTCAATTAGAACGCTACAGGTGGATCCAGTAATTTTCTTTAATAAGCCCTTCTGATACAGGTTAAAATTTAATAATCAAAAACAGAGAGGGTGGCAAACCATAAGAGACTCATAAATACAGAGAACAAACAGAGGGTTGCTGGAGGGGAGATAGGTGGAGGGGATGGGCTGAAAGGGTGATAGGCATTAAGGAGGGCACTTATGGGTTGAGCACTGGGTGTTATACGTAAGTGATGAATCACTAAATTCTATTCCTGAAACCATTATTACACTATATGTTAAATAACTTGAATTTAAATAGATTTAAAAAATCCCTGTACCAAAGTATATCCATATATAATTCATGGAATAGTATACAACTATTGACAATGTTCTTGTAGATGAATATTTAATGGGAAAGTGTGCTTAGTACATACTGGGGGTTCTATAAACACTGGTTAAATGAATAACAGTTAACACATAGAATGTTTATTACCTACCAGGCTCTAATTGAGGGCCTTACATATATTAACTCACTTAATTCTCAGACCAATGCTATATGATAGGAACTAATATCATTCCAATTTTATAGATGACCAAACTTCATGAAAAGGATAAAGGATACGCTTAAGGGCAGGCAGCTATTAAACAGTAGAGGTCAAATTCACACCCAGGGTACAGAGTTCCCTCCTCTTAACCATTATGGATGGATGGAGGGAGGCAAGGAAGGAAGGAAGGAAGGAAAGAAGGAAGGAAGGAAGGGTGGGTGGATGAATGGGTGGATGGATGGATACTGATTCTCCTTGGAATCTTATAATTTTCTCTATAAAAACACACTACAATGGGGCATTTTGTGTGATAGGTGTTTCATTGATACAGTAGCCCCTCTTTATCCACAGGAGATACATTCCAAGATGCACTGTGGATGGCTGAAACACTGCATATGACTGTACCCTATATATACTATGTTTCTTCCCTATACATATATACCTATGATGAAGCTTAATTCATAAATGAGGCAGAGTAAGAAATTAACAATAACTAATAAAATAGAACAATATATTGTAATAAAAGTTATGTGAATGCAGTCTCTCAAAACATCTTATTGTATGTATTCACCCTTCTCTTTCTGATGTTGTGAGATGATAAAATGCTTCCATGATATGATGCTGTGAAGTGAATAAAGTAAGCATTGTGATGTAGCTTTAGGCTACCACTGAACTTCTGAAGATTTGTCAGAAGGAGGATCATCTACTGCTGGACCACAATTGACTGCAAGTAACTGGACAGTAGAAAGTGAGCTACGAACAAGGGGGAACCACTATACACAAAACTATGCCATCACTAGTTTTATCCACAATTTCAGAAGCAGCCCTTTGGAAGTCAATCATTCCCCACCCCCATGTGAGGTGAATCGCATTTTCCAGGTTTCGGTTCATAACTGATTTTTCCTGGTGGTGTAAGAACCCCTGTCTTGAAAAGAGTAGTATTTTATTCCCAGAGAACAATGGCTTTTTTATGGCATAACCATGCCATTAGACAACGCTGAAGGGCAGTTTCAAGCTTCATTTTAATAATGGAAATGCATTAATGTTGTACACTAACAAGGGCAAACTCCATCTGGGGCTCCTTCCTTCCTTACTTCCTCCCTGCCTCCCTCCCTCCCTTTCTCCCTTCCTCCCTTTTCCCCTCTTCCCTCCCTCCTCCCTTCCTTCCTTCCTTTCTTCCTTCTGTCTTTTGTTCCTTCCTTCCATCCCTCTCTCCCTCCTTCCTTCTCTGTGAAGGTAATTCCTGGAAGGAAAACATGAATTAAAGTTCAGATAATGTGGTTGGTTTTTATAAAGAATTTATTATACTCAATACAATGCCTTCCACTTTGGGAAACTTCTTTGTATTTTTAAATTATGACTGTGTAATTTCCCATTTGAGCCTAGTGAAAATCCTCAGAAATAAAACCAATATATATCATTATTCTGTGGATTAGAAGATTGGAGTTGCCATTCTATACCTTCTGCCAAAACCAAAAAAGAAGAAAAAAAGAAAAATAATTCCACCACTCTATTCCTTTTCTCCAAAAAGAAGAGAAGAGAAGGAAAAAGCTCAGCCCCAAGGTGTCCTCAAGCCCACCAGTTAGTGGTCTGTCCTTGGGCTGAAGCATCATGTAAACATACTACAGCAGTACCACTGCCCAGAGGAGATCTGTCCTACTCAATCAGGCATCAGGAAGGCGAGAGGCTGGGGCGCCTGGGTGGCTTAGTCGGTTAAGCGTCCGACTTTCGCTTAGGTCATGATCTCGCGGTTCGTGGGTTCAGGCCCCGCGTCGGGCTCTGTGCTGACTGCCAGCTCAGAGCCTGGAGCCTATTTCAGAGTCTGTGTCTCCCTCTCTCTCTGACCCTCCCCTGCTCGTGCTCTCTCTCTCTCCTAGAAATAAATAAAAATATTAAAAAAAAAAACCTTAAAAAAAAAAAAAAAGGAAGGCGAGAGGCTGGTGTCCTTCCAGCACCAGAGTCTGTCCTTCTTCCTCCACCAGACTGCCTTGTCCTGTGTTTATTTCTTGCTGAAAAGCCTTGAGCAAATACACAAAGATGGTGATCATACAGAGGCAGACCACACGGGAGAGAGTAGCCTGTCTCCACTGTTATCCTTTGGGCAACCCTTTTCAGCCATGAGATCTCCAGCACATCCTCTGGGGAGCTCCTAGGAAAGGCCTCCTTCACAGAGGGGAAAGGACACATGAGCCACGGAGTTGCTGCCTTCTTATACCTTCCACCAATTTGTTTAGAGACAGGGTTGTTCATTTGATTCACTCAACAGATATTTATTGAGCACCTGTTAAGTGTTAGGCACTGCTAGGTGCTTGGGATAGACCCATGACCAAAAGAGACACAGATTTACAAAGTGGAGGAGTTTACATTCCAGAAGGGGCAACACAAAAGAAATAAGATCAACATACAAAGTGCGTGGTATGTTAGAAGACAATAAGGGATGTGGAAGATGAAAGCGAAGCACACAGTGGGACACGAAGAGCATGTCACAGAGATCCATACGCAGTCAGAAAAGGCCTCGTTGAGATGGGGAGTCTTATTTTTCTTTTTTCTTCTTTTTCTTTTTTTTAGTTTATTTTTTTAAGAGAGAGAAAGGAGGGGAGCAGGGAAAGGCAGAGAGACAGAGGGAGAATCCCAAGCAGGCTCCGCCCTCTTGGCGCAGAACTCAATGTGAGATCATGACCTGAGCAGAATCAAGAGTCAGGACTAACTGACTGAGACACCCGGGCACCGGAGATGGGGAGTTTTAAACACACCCCGGAGGAGGAGGGGATGTGAGCCATGCTGTTATCTGGGGAGAGTTCCAGGCAGACAGAACAGCGTGGATCAGAACCGTATTCCCCCAACATCTGGTACAGAGCCTCTGGCACCTCACCCAGTAGAATCTGATATGGGGAAGGGAAGTGGAACAAATGGGCGTTTTACAGAAAATCTATTACAAAGACGTTATAACCCAGGCCTGCCAGCTGTAATAACTCAGGCACTCTGTGGTGACACCTATGATTCACTGGTAAAGGTTTAACGACCAGGACTCTAGGCAGGCCTGTGATGTGTGTCAATCTCCACGGTGTACATACTTCCTTCATTGCTAATTTCAAACTACCAAAATGAGATCACTGAACTTGGATGTGGAGCTAGCTCCAACACACTGATTCTCATCCTCTTCTAGGGAAAAATGCCAAAAATGACCCCCAGTGTTTCAGGATTTCTCATCATCACCCCTTCCTTAATATTTCTTTATTCTGAGGTGGGACCTTCTTTCCCCTGCCTTCACACCCAGCACAAAGTCAAATAAAGAACATCTCTTTTCCTTTCTGCTCTATAGGAAATTTTCTGGAGAAAGGCCTAAGCAGAGAAAGAAAACTCTAGGGGGACAGAGATACAAAACAAGGAGTCAAGCGGCAAATGCTGAGATGAGGGGAGAGGAAAACCTCACCCCAACACACAGTTCAGCTAGGTGAAATATCAAGAATTTATCTCAGTCAGGGGCGCCTGGGTGGCTTAGTCGGTTAAGCGTCCGACTTTCGCTTAGGTCATGATCTCGCGGTTCGTGCATTCGAGCCCCGTGTGAAACTGGAGCCTGTTTCAGTCTGTGACTCCCTCTCTCTCTGACCCTCCCCTGCTCACGCTATCTCTCTCTCTCTCTCTCTCCTAGAAATAAATAAAAAACTTAAAAAAAAAAAAAAGAATTTATCTCAGTCAGAAGCCTGAGAACTCCAGCACTAGGAAGGAAAAAAGAAGAAAAAAAAAATAAGAAAACACGCTTAAAAGCAAATGTACTTTCTCCTTGAGAAAATGATCCAACTCTATCCAAAATATAAATGTGAGTACAGCTGCCCCTCCTGAGCTGGTTTTACAAAGGACTTGTGGTGGGGTTAGAAAGATAGGCCTGAGTTTAAAACTAGGTTTGCAGGGGCGCCTGGGTGGCTCAGTCAGTTTACGCATCCGACTCTTGGTTTCGGCTCAGGTTATGATCCCCTGGTTGGTGAGTTTGAGCCCCGTGTCCGGCTCCGTACTGACAGTGCGGAGCCTGCTTGAGATTCTGTCTCTCCCTCTCTCTGCCCCTCCCCTGCTCACACCCTCGCTCAACATAAAATAAACTTTAAAGACAAAACAACTAGGTTTGCAAATTTGTTTTCATCATAGCCTTTCATAGTAGCAAAAACAACTACATTGCATGAAGCCATCTGTTTCTCTAGAAAAATCAACCAGGACAAAGCGGAACATTAAAGTCCAATTAAGGAGGGGGCAAGATGGCAGAGAAGTAAGGAGCTCCGTACTTGCACTCGCGCCCATACATCACACAGAAAAGATCTGAAGCCATTGGAAACCTTACAAAACCTGAGAGATTGGGAGAAAAAGGATGCAGAATCCACTGAGAGAGCCTTCTAACGTGAGTGTGAACTGGGGAAGATAAAATCGGGTGGGGATCGGAGACTCCAGGGTCGGGGGCGATCCCCGTCTACGGGGAGTGAGAGGGGAAAAGGAGAGAGTCCAAAACAGAAAAACCTCTGCTCGGGGGGAAAAACCTCCGCTCGGTGCATAGAAAGACCGTACTTGCCAAGTACCTGCACACCAGGGCCCCTTGCGCCAACTGGTCCCGGGGGGCTGAGCACACAAACTGCTTCTGTGTGCTGGTTCCTGGAGGCAGGACTTCAGAGTGGTGGCCCGCCTGCCACCACTGTAGCTCCCGGGCGGCTGGGGCCCCTGAAAGAGCTGCGCGGACACTGGGCGTCCGTGCTCCTGGCTGGCTGGAACTCGAAAGGGAAAGCAAAGAACTAAAAACTGGGGAATTTGCCTGTGAGTTCGTGTATCGGGTGACGAGCCATGGACGGACCTGGTTTTCCTCACTCCAGCGGGCTCGGGCTCAGAGCACCCAGCAGGCAAGCCCCCACCCATGCTCGCCAGCCCAACCCAGAGAAGGAAGCAGCGATTCTGACTCCACCCCCAGAGCTTGGCAGGGGGACTGGAATTGCCCCGAGGGGGTTGCCTGGGAAGTTATGTCTAAGGCAATTTCAGCAGGGCTNATGGAGGAGGGCACTTGTGGGGATGAGCACTGAGTGTTATGTGGAAACTAATGTGACAATAAACTATTTAAAAAATAATAATAATAATAATAAAGTCCAATTAAAACAGACCAGAAGTTTTGAGTTCGCCCCTGGCCTCACCCTTCTTTGCTGAGCACCAGGGACAGAAAGCTCAGACATGCAGACAGGTATGCTTTGCCATTTCATTCACAAACAGGGGATCCTGGAATAGGCCCACACCCTTTGGTTAGATTGTCCCAATCCATTCAGTTAAATATTTCCTTTGTGTTTCATTCAACTTTGTATCCACTTGGAATGCTGCATTGAATCCATCTGGAAAGCTATTGTGGGATATAGCCATTAGAAGTATTCTTGGGTCTTTGTCTCTGAAATTCCATTCCAATTTAGTTCAAACAGAACCAACTCTGCGCAGCCTTCTGGATGCAATATGCAAGGTATTCTTTCTGTGACCTTGACGGAGGGTAGAAACCCTGCAAATGTTTTAGAGGCTTTCTTCCAAAAGATGATGCTTTTCTTTCTGCTCCGTATGAAATATTTTTTACCTACCTCACTGAGTTCCTATGAAGACTAGGATTTAAATAAAAGTTAAGCACTTTGAGCTTTGGATCAAAGAAGTTTTGATAAGTGTGTTATTATTGACTGCTGTCTTAATGGAAATCTACTTTTGTCTTCTAGGAACTTTTAGTACCTTTCACTAAACTCTAAATATGATTAAATGCTACCATCTGTCATTTTATAGACCAGCCTCCCTGGCCACAGTGATTGTCTAGAGATGGCTCCTGACCCAAGTGAGAACAGTCATCGTAACCTGCCCCCTGGACCATAATAGCAAGAGTCTAAGTTTTGAGGCTGCATATTTCAGAAAGGCCTTTACAAATAAAATAAGTCTCAGCTGCACAGGATGTTCTACCTGGAAGCAAGCAGGTATGAGTTCTAGTCTGGATATATAGAATACTTTTTGTAACAACTCAGATCTTCTTCTCACCTCTTAAGCATCCGCAGCCATTGCAAGCAGTTATGCATAGGTTCTGAATAGCTCACACAAGTACTGTTTGACAGCAGCACCTCAACACAAGCTTCTCACATCCCACCCTGGGGTTTGTCTGACCAGGAAACACGGGCTCAGACAAGAATAACCTGGAAGTGCAAGAGAATTAATACCCATAGAGCAACACCTGACCGCAGGGAAATAAGACAAAAGACAGATGCTTCCTCCTTCCCAGGCAGCTAGGTCTCTATCTCTGATGGGCTTCTGAGCTAAAGCACCCAGTTACCCCTAGAAGTGGCCAATCAGCTTTGTGATCTTAGGGAAGTTACTCGACGTCTCTAAGCCTCTATCACCCTTTCAAAAATAGTGATACTATTACTTGCCTTGAAGGTCTTTAAAGCCACCAATTTCACACATGGTTACCTCTTGTGAATATCAGCTATAACCCTTTATAACCCACTTGCCATAACAATAAGCAAAGATACCCTTTGATCTAATTCTTCCTTTAGAATGCCTAACAGGCCATGCTCACTTTATGTTGTTACTTCCAACTCTCTTATTTAATTTTGTTCAATGTTTATTTTTGAGAGAAAGAGACTCAGAGACAGAGTGTGAGCAGGGGAGGGGCAAAGAGAGAGAGAGAGAAAGAGAGAATCCAAAGAGGTTCCAGGCTCTGAGCTGTCAGCACAGAGCCTGAATTGGGGCTCAAACCCATGGACTGTTACATTGGGACCTGAGCCGAAGTCAGACACTTAACCTACTGAGCCACCCAGGCACCTGGTTAATTCCAACTCTTAATGATGATCGTGATCACTCACACTTGGTTCTTCTCTTGTCTAAATAATTTCTGCTTTTTTCTTCCCTCAAAGCTCTCACTTTCCCACCTCTACATGAACATGGTTAAGTAAAATTTTTCCAAATCCATCACACTCTTCTAAGACTTTGAGACAGTGTTTAGTGGAAGAGTAGAAAGAGCTCTGGACAAAGAATCAGGAATCCTGGGTTCTAGGCCTGACCTGCCAGTGTCGGCCTCAGTGACTTTGGGCAAGAAACTCTACCTTTTGGTACAGTGCCCCCAAAGGTAAAAGGACGTGGCCATTTCTGAAGTTCCTTCTTGTCCTAACTTATAATGTCTGAGCCAGATGTCAAAGGTTGGTGAGGTGATCTCAGTCGGCCATTTAAACCTGGGTGTCATCATCTGCCTCCTCATCCCCATCTTGCCCACTCAGTGGGATGCCAAAACAACATCAGACAACTGTTCATATGACCACTCTACATACAAAATGGTGTGGAGGAAAACTGTTCAATAACATGAAATATATTATATATATCAGAATGTATACAGAATACTATCTTTTTTTTTTTTATCTTATTTTGTTTTTGAGAGAGACAGAGTGTGAGTGGGGGAGGGACAGCGAGAGAGGGAGACACAGAATCCGAAGCAGGCTCCAGGCTCCAAGGTGTCAGCACAGAGCCTGATGTGGGGCTCAAACCCATGGACTATGAGATCATGACCTGAGTGGAAGTTGGATGCTCAACTGACTCAGCCACCCAGACGGCCGCAATCTTATTTTTATAAAAGGAAAAGTGCGCAGGGGAGAGGTATATTCATAGAAAAATGTTTTAAGGTGCATACACCACAACAGGATTAAAAGTGATATTTTCTCCTTGTGGTTGCCTAATTTTTAAGTATCCTACAATTAGCATGTATTCGTTTTTAGAATAAATTTAAATAGGATTATGAATTGAACCTGCTCTGTTCAGAGCAAATAGCCTCTGACACTGCCTGAGCCTCCAACATCCTCAAATATCTAAGCAGCAGCTTCTTTGTAGCCTTAAACCTTCCTCCCCATTCCCATCATTCATCTTACCCCTCTGCACAGAACAACTAAGTGGTGACCCCTGGAGATCCCCAGTGTTGTTTTGGAGGAAAGCAAGAGACCTGAGAGCCTTGTCTGGACCTTTCCTTTGGTACACAGGGATTTCCTTCTCAGATTAGTTCATTCTCACCTTAGATGCCAATAACAAGTGACTCTTCAATGGCCTGAGGATGCTCGGGACTACTTGAGGGATGAGGCATCGTGAATCAAAAAGCGTAGGCCCTAATGGTGAGCTGCTCAAAACCAGCCTCTGGGCAAAGAGTTAAAGAGGAGAGACATCAAGGAGGTCAAGGATAGTGAGGAAGATATGTGATCCCAAAAAATTATTAGGAGGAAAAAGTTGCCTCCAAATGAATGGAAAAAAAAGACTGAATTCTAAAGTAAAATAATACTGGTTCTAATCCTACCTACTATCTACTGCTCTTAAGAAAAGTTACTCCAAGGGTACCTGGGTGGCTCAGTTGATTAAGAGTCCAACTCTTGGTTTCAGTTCAGGTCACAATCTCATGGTTCATGAGATCAGGCCCCACATCAGGCTCCGCACTGACAGCACAGAACCTGCTTGGGATTCTCTCTTCCCCTCTCTCTGGTCCTCCCCCACTCATCACATGCTCTCTCTGTCTCTCTCAAAATAAATAAATAAACATTTTTTTAAAATTACTCAATCTCTTTCAATCTTTGCTTCCTCCATCATAAGATGGCTAGAGAAAAGCCTATCTTGATAGGTTCCTTTTAAGACTAGCATAAAAAATGCCTTTTGAAGGGCCTATAATAATATCTAAATAAAGCAAGTCTTCTATAACTTCTACCAGTAATAATTTGAATTTATTGTTTTAATGTATATTAAAAATAAGCAAGCTTGCCCTGGGCTGCATTCTAAATGGAATCTGCAGGTAACCACAAGTAGTCACAAACCACCACTCACAGTATCTTTCATGAGTTTATCCAACAAATATTTATGAGGCATCTGCTAAGTACCAGGCTCTGGGGAAGTAAGTCCATGCCCTTAATAAGTAACCAGTTGGGAGAGTGAAGGAGACATGTACACAGAAAGGGAATCACGGTGTGATGAGTGGGTGAAAGGTGGGAAGGGGGCGCTGCAGGTGCACAGCAAAGGGGATTCACTGCCTGGGAGAATCAGGGAAGGCTTTACAAAGGAAGTGAGACTTTATCTCAGTGTCTGAGGGGGCTGCTTTTGGTTTAAAAAAGAGAGAACAGAAAGGGCATTTTAGTGAGCCCAGTCTGTGCAGAGTTAGAGTTGTAGAAGCATCCTGGTATACTTGGGAGATGGAATGACTTTCACCATGACTGGGGGCACTTGTATCAGAAGAGGTGAGAACTTCAACAGGAGGACAGAACCAGGTTGGGACGGCCTTGTATAGCATGGTTAAGGGGGTTGGCAAGGTAGTACCAGCACAAACCTTTAAGCAGATGAATAACAAGATCAGGTTTATGTTTTCGCTCTAACAGAAGAATGGAGGCTGATGGAAGTAAGGAAGGCCTTGAGACAGAATGACCAGAAAGGAAGCCACTTAATAATCCAGAAAAGAGATTCATAAGGTCCCTAATACAGAAAAGCCAGTGGCAATAAGAAGTGGGATTGTATTTAGAAACTAAAATTGAAAAGATTTGGAGAGCGATGGAGGCAATGAGGGAGAGGGATAAGTTCTAGATCAGGGATGAATTCCAAATTATAGCTCAAAAGACTAGATGGCTGACTTCATGAGAAAACAAGCAAAGACTCAGTTATGAAGGGAGGCTGAATCCAACTTGAGTTAGACATGACTGTGGGGCCTGTGGATGATGTATTGGGCATAGGGCTAGAAATACAGATCAAGAACTCAAGATAGAAGTTGGATGAAAATTTGGGAATCATTAACATAGAGATTGCAGTGGATAAAATGGCAATATATAAGATCACAAAGGGGAAAAAATTGCAAATTGGAAAGGGCCAATGACTAGGGAGACCATATAGCCCAGTTTGCCCATAACAGTACTGGTTTACACCTGTTGTCCTAGCGTAATTATCCATAGCAACCTGCTTAATCGCAAAAGTGTCCTAATTTAAACAGTAAATTCTATAGTACCCCTAACTAATAACCCAACTCTGGGGACCATCAAACAAAGAATAAAGGAGACAAAGAGGACTATTGAGAAGTAGAGGGAAACCAAAAAAATGGGCATCTTTAACCATACACAGAATAGACCACTAATTAAATGTATAAATTTCATGCTATCAAATAAAAAACAACAAAATTTTTATTGGAACTTGATCATTTGAACTAAAGTTGTCTATTAAAAAATAAATGTTAAGAGATAAACCATGAAAATTCCCAAATAAAGGCAAGAGGAAAAAGAATGAATTTTACCATGCTCTTCTTTGTTTGTTTATTTTTGATTCTTTTAGGTAGGCTCTACACCCAACATGGGGCTTGATCTCCCAACCCTGAGAGCAAGAATTGGATGCTCTACCAACTTAGCCACCCAGGCGCCCCCTAACTATATGGTGTTTTAAACTGATTATAAAGCTACAATAATAAAAGAGGTTGATGAATGAAGTGACAGAAACATCAGTGGAACAGAGTAAAGGGTATAAACCTAGAATAAAACACATATGGGCATTTAATACATGATAGAAGTGACTTTGCCATAGATGAAGTGAAAATATATTAATTATTAAATGATGTTGGGACAGTTGGCCAACCATCTGAAAGAAAACAGACTAGATTTTTATACATTATTCTCAGTCCAAACAGATAAAACATTAAGCACTTTTTTAAATTTATCTTTATTCTGAGAGAGAAAGATAGAAAGCAAGTGGGAGAGGGGTAGACAGAGAGGAAGACAGAATCCCAAGCAGGCTCCCTGCTGTCAGCATTAGAACCCAAACCGGGGCTCGAACTCACAAACCATGAGATTATGACCTGAGCTGAAATCTAAAGCCAGATGCTTAACTGATTGAGCCACTCAGGCGCCCCAAAACATTAAACATTTTTTGAATGAATCATAAATATACTAGAAGAAAGTATGATGCCTTTTAAAACATCATCTTGAGGGAGATTTTAGGATTAAAATGGCCTTTATAGCCATAATGTAAAACCCCAAACAAATAAAGAAAAGATTGATAAACTTCTCTCAATCAAAATTAGCATTTTCTGCTGGACAAAAGAACATGAATAAATTCAAAAGTCAAACAGCAATGTGGAAAAACATTTGCAACATATGTGACAGACCAAACTTGACCTCTTATGAATCAGTAAGTAAAAGACCAATAACTCCATTTTTAAGTGAATGAAAGACACGAAAAGAAAAAGAAGAATTTCTACTCTGCGAAAGAAAAGATGCTTAACTTCATTAATAATTTTAATTGCTTCTGCCTCAGGTCGGTAAAAAAGATTAACAGCTTTATTGAGATATAATTCACATACCATAAAATTCTCCCATTTAAAAGTTATAATTCAGTGGTTTTTAGTGTATTCACAGAGTTGTGAAGCCATCATAGGATATCTTTCTGAGCGTTGGTAAGTCTGGAGGTGATTATGGTCCTGTCCTCATGAAGTTGTTTTAAGAGGTGATTAGAAATATGCATATGGCAGACTTGGCACAGTGCTTAGCCAATAGGAAGTCATTGGACCAGAAGGAACAGTTATGGTTATTACCATAACTATGATACCATCTCTATGATACAGAGAATCTGGGGTGAAGCTCATGGTGGCACAAGACCCACTCTTCATACCTCTGCCATAGATACTTCCTGACAGTCATGTAAGGAAATATAGGTGAAAGAGAATCAATGACTGTAATTGTTTAAAAAGCTCTGAGATAGCTAATATAATTGAGTCAGCCACAACAACTTCCATCAGTAAGCCACTGATTCTCAAAGTTAAGACTGAACACCATTTGGTACACTTTTAGGAATATTATCCTACAAGTATATTTCCGTAAGTACTCAAAGACATGTCTAACATAGTATTAAAATAAATATTCTGATGATGACAAGATTCAATTAGACACTGCTTTTCAAAATAGGATACTAAACAGAATATAGCAGTTTTCAAAGTAGGTGGCTGATAACCACTTAATCAACTCATTAACCCCTTGTGAACACTGAGAGTATAAAAGGAGTTTAGAACTGGGAGATTCTACTGAAAGATTTCAAGAAAGAGCTGTTGGTATACCAAGTCTCCTTTCTTACTAAGGGTTGGTATGGACCCCACTTGCCCCTCACCTCAGAAAGCTCAGTTTGTATCCCCTGCAGCAGCGGACTGGCTTTTGGCACATATCACTAGGTACACAAATCCTCAAGTCAGCCATCTCATTTGAGGAAAGGATCTGTTTGGAAAACTTTCCTACACAGCTACAGAGGAAGTTCACATCAGCCTCCTTTAATACAAGCTAGTCCTGCATTCATAAATGAAAGGGACGTCCAAAAAGCTAGAACTTTTTAGGAAAATCAGCATATGAGACAGAAGAACCAAAATAAACCAACTGAACCATTCAGGAAGCAGAAAATTCAAGGAACAGAAAAAAACTTCAGAGAAAAATTCTAAACTGATATCCTAAGATTCAAGAGGATATTGCATTCATAAAATAAGAACACTGTTATGAAAAGGAAACATCAGAAAAAAATAGAGCACATGGAAATTTAACATGATTGGCAACATAAAATTACTTAACAGAGGAGGTGGAATATTCACACAGATGTGGCCAAGGCTGAATTGGTAATGTATAATACAGAGCCAAGGAAATTTCCCAGAACTTCAACCGAAAGACAAAGAGAAAGTTTGAGCAGAATACTGTCAAGACAGAAATGACCATCCAAGAGGCACAACACTTGCTTAGTAGGAGTTCAAAAGAGAGAGAGAACAGAAATTGACATGAGGGAATAATAATAAGATAACGAAATATAAGAATTTTCTAAGCTGCATACTCTGGTCTTTAGGTTAGAGGAGCCACAGAGTCTCAAACAGGCAAATCAGAAAAAAAGTTGACATACAGACACACTCTGATGAAATTTCAGAATTCCAAAAATAAAAAGAAAATTCCTTACAGAAAGGAAGAAACAGGTCACCCACAAAGGAACAATGGTTAGGATAGCATCAAACTTCTCATGTGCACCCCAATGAGTGGCAATGGAGCAAAGCCTTCAACACTCTGATGGCATGTCTGAACCTAGTCGTGCCAGTTACTGATTTATTTCCTCCTGGCTCCAAATTCTCCTCTTTTGCTTGCTCTGTGAAAATGGATCTGGACCCTTTATTTTTCCTTGCCTGCCATCACCAAAGCTTTGCCAGCAGATGATACCGAAGAGAACTGGGTGGGCAGGTTCTGTGTCCTGGATTTGGTGTGCTTACTCAGCAGGTCGCTGCAGCACAAGCAGCCGCTCTAGCAGCTACCTCCTGTAGGACAACACTGGCAACAGCACCCAGCGGTCAGAACGACTTCTGGAGTCCTCTGAGCAGTGTTACAGTGTGGCATCCCTGGCGAGACACTCACCCATGAACAGTTTTCCCTAGCACCTTACAGGGTAGATTTCTAGCAAGTTCCAGGGGGTGGATTCCCAACTGGCATGGCACCACAGCACCCTCTCTGCTATTCAGTGAGTCATGGCTGGGCTTTCTCCAAAAAGATCTGGATTTCAGCTCTGGGCTCAGGGTGGCTCTTCCTGGGCACTATGTCTCTGCTGTGGGGGTGGAACTGCTCTGTATACCTGCTATTTCCATATTCTTTAGAGAGTTTTCTTTACTTCTTACTAGATAATTCCTCATTGCTCCAATATGCCATTAGAATTAACAAGTCTTTATGTTATTTTCCTGTTTAAGTTACTGTGTAGTTTCCATCTTCTGACTGGACCCAGAGTGATACACTAGATGGGATCTTGATGAGCATCAATTGTGTACGAGAGTGAAAGAAAGACATTTTCAGATACCTAGCAATACAGAGAATTATTCTGTACATTATTTGACAATGGCCTTTAGCAAAACAATGGAAGAATTTAAGAAAGAATAATAAATGGTTTCTGGGAGCGGGGGGAAGAAACTATCACAGGAACCCAATGAGTAGAAAACTGAAGAAGACAACTTTGTAAGCAACTGAGTCCAAATTAAAACAAAAGGTCAGAGGGTTCCATGAAGGTCTTTAAGAACAAGATGGTTCCATTTATGATTAAGAACCTGGACGCTCTTATGGGCATGTTTTTCAGTCAATGAATAGAAAGAAAAATAATTAGCATCTCCAGGGGAGGAAAAACAAAGCCTGTGGAGGGGACAAAATGACTTCAGATATAATGCAAACTAAAATGTGAAAAAAAAAATGACCCATTATCACAAGGTAAAAAATAATAATAATTCATTTATTTCACTTGAAACATTCTCCAGATGATGGCATAGCATGGCATATCCATCTCTAAAGGTTCATTTATGCTAGTTGGTTCTACTGGGACTAACAGTTACATAATTATAATATTATAAATGTTATTCACTGCATTCAAACTTTTAGGATCTACCTCCAGACAAAGCAGAAAGCGTGACTGCAGTTATGCAACAGAATATATGTGCAACTAACAAATGTAAATCTTGACAATGTGAAAGTAACATTACGACTGACCAAAGCGAGGAGGGAGGAAAGGTGATGGAAGTGGAGGAAATACTATACGTGGAGGATATTCCATTTGTCTCATTTTACACAGTAGGGAATTATTATGTACTGTCTAAAGTTAGTAACTCAAGAAATAATGTATATGTGTGTATACAAATATGTGTGTATTGTTTAAATGATGGTAGTAGCCAAAATGATTTACCAACTGTGAGATTTCTTCTACTTACCCACTTCTCCCACTCATGAGTAGAGAAACCATATAATTTATCATCCAAATAGGACACCTAGGAGAGTGGGACTAGGAGCTAAAAATAATTAACAATCATTAATCCATCAACAAGCATTAGCCAGGACTGTCTGCAAACCAAAACGTATGGTCATTCTATTCATAAATCTGTAGAACCTCTTCCATGAGGCTAGCTCAGGGTACAAAAAGGGAAATTACTTTTAAAGCTCGCCAAGTTCTTCATTATCTGGCTGGCAAACACAATAAGGATAGATGTGAGTAAAATCTGGGAAGATAAATACAGCCAAATTTAAATGGGTATTCAAGTCGTTATAATGTACACTTTCTCTAATCCCACATGTAGGCAAGGGGATTTGCATTTGAATTCATCTGCTTTTCCAATCAGTGTAAGATATCTTCCCTTCTCCAAGCACAAAGCAGAAATAATCTCTCACTGGTGTGCCTGGTTATTATGATTCTGTGATGTCCTTTAAATTTTTTGGCTAGTTCCAGATCCATGTAGAACAAACCAAAATAATACTTTTAGCAAAACACTGGTAGTTGCGATTTTGGTGATCCTGGGTTAGGATGTGTACAGTTTGCATGAATCACAAAGTTGAATAAACAAAATAATAAGTTTATCTAGATTTAGAGGGGATAACCCATGGGACCTCAATATGTAGGTGAGTGGGAGGCTTCACAGCTCCCTTCCTGATCTACGGACTCTTGGGAAACCTGCTCATCTTCAGCTTTCTAGATGCAGTAACGGTCTACAAAACACATTCTCAAATTCCACTCTGAACTGGACACTAAGCTAGCCCCTTCATCAGCTGCGGCCAGTGGAGCATAAATCTGTGCCAGAGAGGACAGGACCAACTTGGGAGCCGGATCCTTTCACCCATTAGGGCCACAAGGAGATTTGTGGTCCATCAGTCTGAACAGAATCTCCTCAGTCCTTCACAAACTTCCCTTGGTCTTATAGAGACTCTAGTAAAGTTCATGGGAAAGCAACAGAGAAGCACAGAATATCCTTTTGGTTTGTTCGTTTGCTTGTTGGTGAGGGAGGAGGTGGGGCATAGACATTTCTCCATATTTGCAAGACTCATGTCAAAGAAGTCATCAGATATTTTCTGGATGACTCCTTATTGCTAATGAACTTAAAACCTGTGGATTTTTAAGAATAAATTCCTTACTCTACTACCTCTTCTTATTATCTTTTTTGAAAAACAGCACCAAAAATTTTTGGCTCTCCAGGGACCATTTTGGTTATTGATGCTTGAAAAATCCCACCCATGGAGAATAACAGGGATAAGTGGCTGTTAAACCCCAATTATCCATCCAAGAAGATGTCCTTCCACATGCTAAATGCTTTGTGCACCCTCAAATATTTCATCACCGCTTATAGAAAAGTATGCTCTTTCCTTCACCAAGGAGGCCATGACTCCACTAGGAAGTCAAGGCAGTTGGCTGACATTAATGCTAGTCCCCCAGTTGATAAAACAATGACATGTTTCCAGAGCAATCCTCTCCTGAATGAAAATCTAGCATATGAAACATGGATCATTTAAAACAGTGTTACATGTGTTCACAGAACATTAGTCCTCTAAGATGTTTCCATGACCATATACATTTGGGAAACTCTGCTCACCTCAATTACCTCTCAGAGATTTGTAATCCACATCACATATGAAATGCTCTTAGAAATACTACTATTCAAAGAAATCTGTTTAAACCAGCATTTCCCAAACTTATTTTACCACTGAACCCTTGTTTTACATATCAGCTATCAATTTCCCAGGAGACATGTGGAGAAGTGCTCTAAGAGAAAGAAAAAAAGAAGGGAGAGGGAGAAGGTATACAGAAGGGAAATATGAGAAACAATTTTGTATGACAAGGACTCACACAATAACTGCTTTCTGGGAATTAGAAACAGGTAATCTGCTAGAAGAACCTATTTTTAAAATGTGTCCCTCCTTTGGGCTGACACAGCTGTATACCGGGTTTTGTCAACAGTGCTGGCTGGATTTTGGCCCCCACGTGTACCCCTTGCCAAGCATCTTTGTGCAGGATACAACCTGCATCACTGTGCATGAAGGCCCTACTTGACCTTATACAAATCTGTGACACATTCTCTGTCCTTTCCGTCATCAGAAACATGAACACTAAGAAAGCCCATTCCACTGACACCCTAACTCCCTCCCAGACTGCACTGGCTTTGTCAGAACCTCAACTCTTACTTGAGCATAAAGTAAAGTCCAAGCTTATGCTGTGACTGGTGTGAACGTAACGATTGTCGTGACCCACTTTTAAAGTACCCAAGGCAGATGAGGTTTGGTTAACAGCTCTTCACATTCCCTCCACCCCCAGGTATGTCCCTCACTTTTCTCGGGCATTTGTTTTTCTAAATAATTCATCCACTTCTTTCTGCCTCTTCTGGAACAGGTGTCCCATCTAAGCACCCTGGATATTGTTGACTTAACCTGCCACACATTCCCACCCTCCACAGCATGGAATTCTAGCTCAGGACCTGGACAGTGAGCTCTGCCTTGGCTGTGCAATCTATATACACCATCAGAAGTATCTTTCTTAATGTGTGAAAAGTGCTGCTTGTAGTAGCTGCAAACCCCCTCCTCAAGCAGCTTGCTTCACTATGACTGGTACCTCAGCAGTTCAGAAGCCTTGGCCCCAAAGATCACAGGGAGGAGAAGGGTTAGAGAGTGAAAAGAAATAAGCATACAGCATATGGAATTCATCCAGAACTACCCAGATGTAGTTACAGACTTAGTGCTCTCCTGCTTGCTCGGGCTCTCTCACCTGCGGGATTAATTTGCCCTTCTGTTATTATTATTATTTGTTCTGGGAGGTTTTCCTTTCAATACAACATCTGGCACTACAGTTTCATACCCTACGGTTTCCTGGAAACATTCTCAGAGGAGTTTGAACCCTCGCTATTAAAACTGGCCCAGGCCTGAAATGTTGTGAGCTGTAATCTCGGCCCACGTCATGTTCTCTCCCTGGTTTCCTTTGCAAAACATCACTGCAATCAGTCCCACTGTTTTTCAATAAGAGGTGTTGGCACCAACCCCAGAGGTGGCTGCACAGGCCTTGTCCTGCCAGGGAAGGGAGATAGTGCCGACCTGACGCAAAGCCCTCCCACCGCGTCTCTGGGGGGCTCCCACCCTACAGCACTGCCTAGCTTCCGGGATGAGGTCAGAGTGCACACAGCCCGGATGCAGGCTGGGTGTGCCTGCAGCTCCCACTCTGGTCCTAGGCACATTGTTACCCGTATGGCTGGCATTATGAGCTGAAAAGGCCCCCTTGGACCTCTAATTCCCACAGGGGAGCCACAGAGCCCCTCTGAGTTTTGAAAGACCTGATCTAATGAAGAATGGCAACTAGGAGGCTCCAGAAGGGGTCCTCCTGCCTCTCCTTCCTCTCACAGACATTACTCTTCTTCCTCTCCTTTCTGTTCTTGTCTTGACTATTTTGTCACCCCCAGCTGTTTACCTGCAGAACTTTTCTTCCCCATAGTCTTTGGAGTCTGGCTCCTTGTCCTTCAGATAGCAGCTTAAACATCACCTCCTCTAAGAAACCTTCCCTGACCACCCAGGTTAAAGTGGCCACCCAGTAGCTCCACCATATCAGCTTATTTTATTTTAATTCTCTGCTTGGAACTAATGACTCAGAGTCTATGGAAGGAGATCAGGGGTGTTGCCTGTCTCATTCACCTGGAATAAGTAGCTGGTACATAGTAGGTGCTAAATAAATACATGTTTGAAACATGGAGTTTGTCTACTGGCCCCAGTACTTACTGATTGCATGACCTTGGGAAGATTACTTAACCTAGTTATGTCTTGGTTTCTTATCTTAAAAACAGGGATGATTAGTGCCTCGTTTCTGAGATTGGTAAAAGGATTAGACAAGATAATCCTTGTACTGTCCTTAGCAGAGTGCCTGGCACAGAGTAGGCACTCAGGAAACACTAGCTATTATCATTACCAGTATGTTATCCCATTCGCTCTCTGGTCACCTCCCAGTATTCACTAGCTTCCCAGCTTAGCCAGGGCCTGAAAGAATGCAGAGGAGTCATGGCCACAGAGAAGGACAGATGTAGGGAGACACTACAGGAAAGTATGCCAGGAAAAGAAATGTCACAGAAGAGCTCATGGGATCAGGCCAAGAAAGTAACACCTTCTACTTCCCAAATAAGAACTATTCCTTTCAGAAGGGCTCTTTCCTTCCCCCTCCTCTTCTCCCCCTATCCCTGCCAACTCCAAAAGAACTGAGCCTGGCTTTATACTTGTTACCAAGCACCAGGGGCCAGAGGTCAAAGTGATGATCTACAGACAGGGCAGCTTCAACCCAGGCTGTTTCACTACCTTGCCTGAGGCTAAGGGACAAGTGACCATCCCCTCCGAGCTGTGTGACCTAAAATTAAGGCAATTAGAAACATCTGATAAGTCACAATAATGTTAGCTATGACACTAAGAGGAAAAAGGTGAGTCTCTGGTTGTGACCACAGTTTGGTATGGGCTCAAGCCTATGACACCATCAACATTCTTTGCACTAGAGAAACAATGCAACTGTGCACTGGGATTTGGCATTTCCTGGGTTAATCTGGTACCCAAAGGGAATGAAGACACGTATTGTCACAAGGAAAAGGGATTGTGTACTCCTAGTCTGGACCAGAGTTATCTCTATCATACCCACCACACCCCACCTCTTAGCACTGCAGGCACCTCACCTTCCCAAACCCAGCCACTTTGAACCTGCCATCAAAACCCAGCTGATGCTCTCAGGCTATGATCCACAGACAGTGCCTGGTATTTCAGTGAACAGCATGGGGTCATTCCCATGGCCTGAGACCCAGCACTTTCATTAGTGCCAAGTCATATGCTGTGCCTAGTAATAATGTAATTTCTCCAGATCATTCTGATTTCCCCAAAGTGATTCTTACTTTGTTTACATTGTGGTGTTGTGTCTCACCATAGAGAAGACAAACCCCCAGCTGGACAAACATTCATCTACCTGCCAACAGAGAACCGCAGAAGAGGCTGCATCTTCAGTAAGCTCTTGCAGCTCAGCCAGAATAACCAGTTATAGACCCCCACCCCCTCCACCTTCTAGATATTCCTCAAGATGTTCCTACTCAAGCAACAAAAGACACAGAGGTCTGTCAGATCTTATTTGGGTTTCCTCATAAGCCCGAGACCAGGATTTGGGGACAAGTGTTTATTTGGAGGTAGCCAGACTCATGGTGACAAAGCTAGAAATCGAGACAGTGAAAAGAGGCAAGCCAGTGAAGGGGCATCAATGACAGACTTCTGGCTGCAGATAGATGGGGCTCTGTCCCATTGAGATGTCTTAGGAACCATGAGGAACCCACCTCAGAACTGATCGTTGTGGGGGAAGGAAGCTAGAGGATTTACCCACCAACTTCTGTCCCTTATTGGCTGAGAGTTGCTCCTGGGGTGTTAACTCCCCAGCTCTCTGCCCAGGAAGCACTGCCAGAGAATGTTCTCAGGCAGAGAGCTTTTCCTGAGCTCTCTGAGCTCACTGGGCTCATACAGGATCTGTCTGCAGGTGATGTTCAGGGTAGGCTAAAGGGATTTGAGCCAGGCCGGACAAATCCTGCTATATCAGGCTTTCTAATAAGATTCTTAAAAACAGTGCCCCATGGGGGCACCTCAGTGGGTCAGTTGGTTAAGTGTCCAACTTCAGCTCAGGTCATGATCTCACAGTTTGTGGGTTCAAGCCCTGTGTCAGTCTCTGTGCTGATAGCTCAGAACCTGGAACCTGCTTTGGATTCTGTGTCTCCCCTTCTCTCTGCCCCTCTCCTGCTCATGCTCTGTGTCTCTCTGTTTCTAAATAATAAACAAAAACAAAAATAAAAACAGTGCCCCATGGATAGAGGCATTTTAGAACATCTATTTCAGATTTGTCTTAACTTCCTAGAAATCCCTTCAACAATGCTTAAATAGACACAGTTATATAAATCAGCCTATGATTTCTTTGAAAGAAAGATTCATGGGCAAACAAAGCCTCCCCCACTAGTGGCCTGAGTTCTGTCTCCCTGGAATTGCAATAAGAGCCCGCAGAGTTCTGAGTAGACACTTTGCTTTGGACATTTTGGGAGGAGGTCAGATCTCACCAGTTTTCCATGGAAACCAAGCAGGAAAAGAGACAGAGTAGCCTGTTTTGAAACAGTTTGAAGTTCAGATTAAAATCATAGCAGGGATGCACACACCCCTTCCCTAAGTACAGGGTAAAGTGAGCTCAGGAACTGGTGAAATAAACTGGATCCTAATGAAAAAATAATAATAATAATCTCTTCCCAAGTACCTCTCCACCCACCCCTCTGAACATGCCTACTCTCATAAGCTCTGGGAAGGGACAGCTTACTTTGAACAACAGAGCCATATCAGGGATCATTTTCCTGGAATTCAGCCATGGAAAAATTCACCGAACTACCATTTGATACTTTTCAAGTCCATGGAGCTCCCAGCCCCCTCGGGTACTCTGTAACCACTATAGGGTCTTTGGATAATATCCTGCTTTAACTAAATACCACACTGATAACTGCCAACAGAGAAGAATTTTCCACAGGCATTGCTGCCTCTGTTATATTCTCAAAAGGGGCAGGTGATTCCACATGGAAGTTTCCAAGAAAGAAGGAAATGTCTCCTTACTCTTGGGCTGCAGTCCAAGTTGAAGGCCAACCCTTTATCAAAGAGATGTTAAGATCAAGAATTTTTCGACAACTCTAAGTTGCTTAGAATGAAAATACTTATAATTAGCTTACCCATTTAACGGTGAGAGGGTCATAGGATGGATGATTAGGAAGTCAAGAGCCCTATGTTCTGGTTGACACTCTTCTGACTAGTTTTGTGGCCCCAGATGAATCATTTGACTTATCTAGACCTGTAAAATAAGCGGACAATCAGGGTTACAAAGAGTCAGCTCCTAGAACAGTGCACCTACACTTACAATAGAGACTACAAACATACACAATGCCCTCACCCCCTAGAACAGTGCCAGGCATGTAACAGGCATTCCTTCGTCAGTGGCTCAGTGAATGGATGTGGCAAACATGTCATTGCTTCTGATTTCTGTATCACTGGCAGGCCCTGCTAATCAACTATGAAAACTTTTCATACTGAAATTGGATACAGAATCAAATTCTCAGCATAACTCTCCAGACAGGTACAACCAATCCATTGGTGCCCACATGTGAAATGATACCTCACTGCCATACGTAGACAAACTAGGACTCTCCCAATATTCAACTTCTATGGTAAGAGAAATACTAAAAGGTAGACTGTTTGTCACTCAGGAAAGATAAATATAATCATGACTGAATCTTTCCATCTACTCTACATAAGGATCTGGATTTTTATCATTCTGACTAGGGCAAGAAATACTTTTGATTACTGAAGACTCCATAACACCAGTCCACTTAGAGTCCTTCCAGGTAAATCTATATTTCTAGATCCCTATGGAAGTCATTACATTTCTAATCCCAACCATGTAGAAGAGGTTCATCCAGCTCTGAGGCACATCCCCACCCCAGCAAGTAGACACCTTTCATCAGTGCTAACTCAAGGCGTGTCCAGCGTCTGGAATCTGGTTCATCATCTGGGGGGTCATGCTTTCCCCACACAGGTGAAATATTATATTACAAAGGTTTCCCAAGGGAAACAGATCCAAATGGACATTAAATATCATGAGAGATTATTTTTTTCTTTTCTTTTATATCTTTAATAGTTTAAGAAAGATTTATTATATAGAACTGACTCACATGATTATAGAGGCTGAGATGTCCCATGATTTGCTATCTGCAAGCAGGAAACCCAGCAGAGCCAATCACACAGTTCAATGGCCTGAGAACTCTCCAGTAGTAGTAGTTGTTGTTGTTGTTGTTGTTGTCGTCGTATAATAGTAGTAGATGGTGTAGATTCCAGTCAGACCCTGAAGGCCTGAGAACCGGGAGCCCCACAGCAGGAAAAGACTGCCAGCTCAGACAGACGGTGCCGGTTCAAACTTCCTCCACCTTTTTGTTCTATGTAAGCCCTCAACGGGCTGGATGAGGCCCACCTGATATACTGGGGGAAGGCAACCAACTTTACTCAGTCTATTGATTCAAATGCTAACCTCTGCCAGAAACACTCTCACAGACATATCCAGAGAACTGTTTAATCAGATATCTGAGCATCCTGTGACCTGGTCAGGTTGACATATAAAATTAACCATCACAAAATATCAAGGACAACAATGAAAAGAAAGAAAGAAAAAAAATAAAAAGCCACAGAAAGACAAAAGAGAGTGAAACAGAAAGAGTGGGTTTCCAGGACGGAAACCTTCAACGTTTTTACCTCCACTGCCTGAGCTCCCTGTAAATACACATCATGGCACTAATCTATGATCTCCCTTTGGGAAGCCTAAAAGACTGTCTCAAGGCACAAAGATTAAAGCTTACCAAATGGCTTTCAGAATATCATCAAAGGAACCTGTAGGGTGCGAAGTTACTTATCTTCACATTTGAATACAGAGCTACTGACCTTCTTGGGCAGCTCAAGAGTCCTGTCCACCCCAACTGTCTCATGCTAAATTAACTCTCTGCTTTTCTGTAAAATGTAAACACATGAAGTGGATCACGTTCCACTATATATGCAAAGCACTGGGGCACAGATGTTCTCTCTGGCCAAAAAAAAGCCAGTTTTCAATGTTTCAATGTGTTCATCTACTGTTCATTGTCTCTTAAAGTATGAACCTAGAGAAATAAATTTTCTAGAAATATCTGGGTATGAAAAGAAATGGTTAAGGTTTGAATTCTTAGTAAGTAGCTTTAGTTGTTGGAATGGTTACTTTATTGGCCCCAATAATTACCATGAGACTTTAACTGTTACTCATGTTGGCTTCAATTAAAATCCCCAGGGCAGTAAATTAGTAAATTGGTGGATTTAACAAGAGCTAGCCTAGGGATCAAAGAAGAAGAAGTTGCTAAAGCAGAAAGGGCAGGAGGCCTTCATTTAATGGCTCCCCCAGGGCTGAAAGGTCACGCCTTCAAGAACTGTCGCACTTGGGGGAACACAGACCAAATACATTGCTTGGTGCCCTATCAGCCTAACATCGTACCATGCTTGCTTAAATAATACAAGTTTCCTATGGAAAGGAAACACAGGAGACAAAATGCTAACATGCCTAATCTGCAAGTAAAGATACTCTTAACAAAAGGACATTCTTGGTCAGCACAACTTTGACCACAGAATTGTTCCTGTCTCTGGCAAACAGAGCATGCTGCCCACCAAAGATTTTGCTCCCTTCCACAATACACAGTGGTTCTTGAGCAGTAGAAGCCCAGCCAGGACCTACTCAGTGATCTAAAAATCAAAGAACTTGTCATAAAGGCAGAGAGTCTTCAATAAATGCTCACCTAGTTCCAGATACTGTTTCTAATGTAAAGGGGGCTCATCAAAGAATGAGAGCGGAATGGATGTGGTTGAAAAGCAAATATGCTTTGTCTATTTATTTGTCCTTCTCCCGTTTCCTGGCTGGGTTCTGATAGCAGGAAAACTCTAGGAGCCATGCACTGACAAGAGAGCAGAGCCTCTCCCAGGCTGAACTCATGAATGCCTGTGAGAGGTAGAGCCAACCTACTTTCAGCCAACCAGAAGAAAGTCCTAAGAAATAGCATGTTTGTATTAAATCACCGGAGTTTGCTACAGCAGTTAGGTTGCTCTAACTGACCCACTGTCCCTCATTAGAAGAGTACGAACCCAGCCATTACTCTCACACCAAAAAACAGCATACTCCCCGCACCAACACGGAGCATCCCATAAACTCTAAACAGCCCCAGAATTCAAGATTATTTCCGTAATCACCTTCATCAATATTGCTTTGCTTCCAGGAATATATTAATCAGGAACCTGCTACCCAATAGGGGATGGGTCACCCCCTGGAGGAGTGGGGGTTTCATTACTTGGGTTTGCATAGCTTCTGTTTGTAAGGCTGCCAACTTGCCAGATACCTTTGCCTTTCTCCTTAACATGCACCCTATAATCCTGAGACGTCAGTTGTGTGACTCTGGCCTTGTCAAATACGCATGCACTCAATTCCGTCAGGCTACCAGTGCTAGTGTATGAGGCTTTCTGAGCGGCCCAGATGTGCTGACTCCAAAACAACTTCACACATGGTCAAAAAAGTACACCTTCCAGACAGACTTCATCTGGGCTCCTTACCACCCCAACCCCAACTCTGCAGTAAGTTCCTGTGCAGATTCCTAACCGTCCCTTCAAGCTCACGGTGTTGTCCCTTACAAGCGGAGTCCTCAGGAGGCAGGAGGCACCACAGACGTGTCATGCTGTGAATATTCATGGGAGGAAACCCCTTCCCTCCTGGGAGGTCATGAGGAGAAGCTGCCTGGAGCCGCGATGGTGGAACTGCCCTGTAAAGGCAGTGATACCCTGGAGCCCATCCCCCCAACCTCAGCACACTGATGAGGTGCCTCTCCTCCCAATTCCACATTCACTGATAGCACATTGGTAGCTTGAAGTCATTCCTGAAGAAAGTATTTACACACGGAAATGGGCACACACTACAATTCGGTACTTTTGTATGTCCCAGAGAACCGATGGCTAACATTTACCAGCCCCCCTGCGTGAAGGGGAGATGCTGGCAAACCACCAGGCAAATAGGAATCCATGTGGAATGAGCTCTGTCTCCCTGCCTCTTTCCTTCTCAGAAAGGACAGGGACAGCACCTATCTCCAGAGCAGTGAAGAGACCCTGTTGGGAATGCTCACTGACACTGACAGAACTTTTGTTCTGAATTTGATGAGAAAAGAGACTGAGGGACAGTGATTTTCCAGGGCACATAATGTGCATAACAATGCTGAACCCACCACAGACAAATGGGTTTCAAAAGGCAGATTCATCATTTTGGATGCGACAAAATGGATCCTATCTCAGTAATCAGATTCTAATTACTTGCTCTGCCACTCACCTGGGCACTCTGAAGGACTTCTGAGGGAGGAGAAAGGAAAAAGAACCAAGCTCATTGTCAGGCTGTCAAGGCCAGTGCTGGACATTTTTCATGGGTTAATGCAGTTGACCTTCACACAGTCCTATGTCTGTGTGTTAGTATACCCACTTTTCAAAGAAGGGAAATGAGGCTACAGAGGTCAGAACAGTAACTCACCTAAGGTTATACAGTGGTAAGTAGTCAGACACTGATCTGGGTGTGTCTGACTCCCATATCCACACCATTTGTATCACACTGCACTGCTCATTAGTCTTGTTTTATTTACCTGTGGAAATGCAATAAAAGAACAGCCACCCCTGCCTCATGGGAAATTAATTTTTTAAACAGCAGCTTTGCTGAGATAAAATTCCCATGCCACTTTTAAAGTGTACAATTTGGTGGGTTTTAGTATATTCACAAAGTTGTATAACTATAACCACTATCTAATTCCAGAACATTTTTATCACCGTAAAAGAGAAACCCCACACCCATTAACACTCACTCCCTGTTGTCTCCTCCCTGCAGCCCCTGGTAGCCACTAAGCTACTTTCTGTCTCTG
This sequence comes from Crocuta crocuta, assembly GCF_008692635.1. Lineage (NCBI taxonomy): Eukaryota > Metazoa > Chordata > Mammalia > Carnivora > Hyaenidae > Crocuta > Crocuta crocuta. The sequence goes on along the minus strand of NW_027527551.1, from coordinate 2,820,311 downwards.
TGGACTTCCCTACCCTGGACATTTCACATAAATGGAATCATGCACTGTGTGGCCTTTTGTGTCTGGCTTCTTTCAGTTGGCATGATATTGGTAGATCTGCATTAAAGTTCACGGAGTTCGACAGATAAAATCCACTAAGTTGAAAGGCAAACACATGCAGTTTTTATTTAAATACCACTACGCAATAGAAGCAAGGCAGAGAACATGAAGTACTAGCATCGCTGTGTTTTTGTATTCAATTCTACTACATTTACTGAGTGCTTGTACATGCCAGACACAAAACAAACAAGATCCCTGCCCTCACAGAGCTTACATTATGGTGGAAAGAAACATACCAAATAATAATGATGGTGATGATGATGATGATGATGATGATATCATACTAGAATATCTTAATTAACATGTGTGAAAAAGAGCAGATTTGGGGGATCATGTATGCTAGAGGAGGCCTCCGAGTAGTCTCCAGAATACATTTCTACAATCGTACATCTCTCTCTCTCTCTCTCTCTCTCTCTCTCTCTCTCACTAAATGCCTATTCATGCCCCAGGTGCTGTCCTAATGGGCTTCCAGGTGGCTGACAGCAGTGGTAACACTGGATCCCCATGAGATTGCCTAACTCAGATTATTGGGCATCTTTGGGTATCAGACCAGCAGAGGACTCTCACTCATTCTGTGATAGGTTCACCTCCCCCAGGCCTCCCTTCCTCTCTGAATTCCTGAGCTCAGAAGAGGGAAGACGTTCCCTTCTTCTCTTCACACCAGAGCAGCAGTGAGAACACTTAGCCCCCAGCCTAAGGGGAAAGTGCCCTGCTCCATCCTCCACACGCCCCTTCACCCTGCCCCTACATTTCATGCATTTGCCAAAGACCTGCAGGGTTTCTTGCCAGACACTTAAGGCATAATACTAGCCTTGGTCTGAAGCTTCCTGGAGCCTGGTGAGGCTTCCCCCTAGCCTCCACATCCTGCCACTTCACAAACAAATTATTGTCCACTTGAGTTCTCCTGCCACTGCTGTTTCTAAAACACTAAACTTTTTTTCAATACTACATTTATTCTTATAAATATAACTAGAAACATTTTCCTCCCAGGTAACTTCACCATCTCAAACATCAACAAGATTTATTAGGCCATAAGAATCCATACTATGAGTATGGATGGGCCTATAGAAATCCCAGTTTTCTTCCACCAAGAAATACACTTCTTCCACCAGTAGTACATACTGCTGCATATATAATTCATCACATTTTTCAAATAGCGTTTTCTTATTATAAAAATACTAATGCCCTTAGAGAGAAAATAGAAAATAACAAAAGGGAAAGCAAAGTCACCCCTTGCAAGGGAGGAGTCTCTAAGATGGTCCCCAATGATCTTTCCCCCTGATAGTCATGTCTGTGTGAAATCCCCTCCTTTTGCCTGTGGGCTAGACTTAGGGACTCACACCCATTGAACAAAATACAGAAAAGTCATGGATATCACTTCTGAGATTAGGTGTGCAAAAAAGAGTTATCATAGCAGGGTTGAGACTTAGGAAGGCCCACTTATAAAGGTTGTCCCTTGGCTGGCATCTGGGAACTTGGATTTCAGGAGTTTTCCAATCATTCCCTGATAAGAAGGGCTCACTGTGCCTAAACTGTTTGTGCAAACAACATGGCTTATGCTAAGCACCAGCCTCCCCTCTAGGAGTCTGGAATTTTGATTCGAGGGTGCCTATGCCACCAGCGCCTGCTAAAATCTCTGAGTCATTAATGAGGGTCCCTGGTAGACAATACTTCATACATGTTATCACAACTCACTGCTGGGGGAATTCAGTTTTCCCTGATGACTCTGCTAGGAGAGGACTCTTGGAAGCTTGTACCTGGTTTCCTCCAGACTCCACCTCATACACCTTTTCCCTTTGCTGGTTTTGCTTTGCATCCTTTCACTATAATAAATCATAGTCTATATGCTATGACTATAAAGAATACAACTATGTGCTGAGTTCTGTGAGCCCTCCTAGTGAATCATCAAACCTAGGGATGGGATGGGGTCTTAGGGACCCTTGACACATTAAGCTACCAAAAGACTATGACTTCTTCTCTCTCTCTCTCTCTCGTTCTCTTGCACATCCTTCTCCAGTTGAGCCTTGAGATAATTAAGGCCCTGCCATCACCTAGACTGTAGCCTTGTGAGAGACCCTGAACCAGAAGACACCCAACAAAATCACATCTAGATTCCTAATCCACAGAAATGGTGAGATAATAAGTGTTTGCTGTTTAAAGCTAAGTTTTATAGTACTTTGTAACACAGCAATAGATAACTAATATACCCTTACCTAAAGATCATTACTGTTTATATTTTAGGTTAATCATTTCAAGGGCTTTCTATACATATATATATATATATATACACACACACACACATACATATATATATATATATTCTAAATTATATATGTATTCTCGTAGAAACTGAATTTCTTTTTTTAAGCACTGCTGGTAAAAAGCAAAGGCATAAGGCAGAAGTACAATATTTCCTTTTATTACTATAAGAAATGTTTCCATTCCAGAGTGACAGCTGGTATTTTTTGAGCCAAACTGTCCCCTTTTTGGTGGTGGGTGGGGGGGAAGAAGGGAAAATAGAGAGAAGGGTCCCTTTCATAGCATTTTCAGTCATGCAATTATAAGAGCCCATCTGACATGGGAGGCTTCAGACACTAAGTTAAATCACTAAGCATAATAATTTAAATGTTATTATGCTCCATGTGAGTGGAATTAATTGTACAAATTATGTTTCCTTTTAGGAAAATAGTTTTCCCCTCTCCAGAGTCTCAGAGGTATTGGTGGCAAAAGTTCCTGGGAGGGGACATAAGTTTAAGAACACAAACTGAAGAACACTCTGGAGAGAGGAATAAAAGTTAATCCTTGCAAAATGGTGACTAGCAGGACAAGGAGAGATAAAACCAATATAGGACACAAGGCAACCTGGGTGAGACTGACCCAAGAGTAAGTTTTCTGGAAGCAAACATACTTTTAAGCACTCAGGAAAATTGTACTGAGCATCATAGCTTAGTCTTACCTGTGTTTGGGGAATTATAGGGAACTCATTGTTGTCCACGATTCTGCAAAGCTTCATAAGGAGAGAGATATTAACCTGGAGAAGCTGGCTTCAAGAGAGCAACAGGTAACCTGCAAAGGAGTGAAATGCCAGACAAAGTGATGAGAGAACAAATAGGGGAATCTTCTAGAAGAAAGAACAACCTCTTGCAGTCAAGCTGGATGGGGGCTTCAGACACAGGATATAAATATTAAAAGCAAGTATAGCCTCTGGGTACCTGCGTGGCTCAGTCAGCTATGCATCTGACTTCAGCTCAGGTCATGATCTCAGGGTTCATGAGTTTGAGTCCCATATTGGGTGAGCACAAGCCCCACTTCCGGGTGAGCCCCCTTCTCTCTATCTCCCTCTCCTCTCTCTCTCTTTGTCCCTCATGGCATTCTTTCTCTCCCTCTCCTTCTCTCTCTCTGTCCTCACTCATTTGCTCCCCCTCTCTCTCTCAATTAAAAAAAAAAAAGCAAGTGTAGCTTCTTGATGCAAGAAGAAGCTCAGAAATCAAAGTTACACACATTTTTTATAACAAATTGTAATCAAACTGAATATATTGTTTACAGCCTGCTTAATTCACTTAGCAATATGTCGTATCTTAAAAATTCATCTACAATTCAACTTGTACTGGCCTCTAACTATTTCATCATATGGGAAAACCATAATTTGTTTTACCCATTTCCTATTATTGGACACGCAGGTCATTTCCAAATTTTTATCACTAGTATAAACAATGCTGCAATGAACATTCTTGTATTAAATCTTTGTCCAAAACTGAAATAATATCTTTAGAATACATTGCTAAGAATGGAATTGTTAGATCAAAGGATATGCACATTTTATGAGCTTCTGATCCATTTTGCCAAACTGCTTTCCAGAAACATTATACAAATCCAAATTCCTGCCAACAGGAGATGAGGGCATAATTTGTTCCACCACTTAGCCAAAACTGAGTATTATTTTTTTATTATTTTTATATGATACTTATGTATGTTCTTATACTTGCTTAAACATACTATAAGAGATGGTTGAAAATTACCTTTTTGTCTGGTTTTTATGTGCAGTGCAAGTATAAACAATAAATGTCATTCTAGACAGCCTTCAGAACTACTGAAGTAGACAGAGAAGAAAGCCATATGACAAGCGGTCACACACTGCTCACCGCAGTAGCCATTTCTTAGATGAGTCTAAACATAAGTTCTATTGACTACAAAAGTTCATTCCTTTTGCACTTAACATTTGCAACTTATTCATACCCAGTTAAAGAAAAGCTTTTCTTTTGCCAAAAAAAAAAAAAAAAAGAAAGCTAAAAATGGATGAAACATATATGATACTTAGAGAACTGGGAAAAAAAGGAAAGAAAACTATTTTCTAGTTAAGGGAAGTGACTATTGCTATTGGCAAGTAGGGAAACACTGCTCTTAAACCAGGTTTTTGTAACAAAGGACCAGAATGGAAAATATTCCATTTCTATTCCGCTGTCCCATCTGAGACCCTGTGCCCTGCCCTTCTGCCATGTTCAGGCACTGTGAAAACTTACCTACTAACGGTTCTGGGGAGAAAGAGGGAGGTCTCAGATTAGAAACAGCGTTCTAACTGCTGGATTTTATCATTTCCTCCCTTACTAATGATTTCCAATTTTTGTACAGGAAATGTAGACCATGCTCAAATATAAAATGTCATTAATTTGAGAATTTTGAAATAACAAGTCAATACTGGAAAAAATGTATTGAACAAATATTAAGTGCCTTATTGGAATAGAGGAGGGGAGATGTGGGTGACCAAGAATGAGGGACAGTCACTGGCTCCATCCTCAGGGATCTTCCCAGCTAGTACAGGGTGGAGACACACACACACACACACACACAAACATATGCAGAGCCAACAACAACACCTGTCCGAGTGGAGAAGCTGAACAGTGATGTGAAAAACCACATGAGTGAGAGTACAGGAGGAGTCACACATGACTGAGTGACTGAAGATACAGACAGACTCAGGGAGGAGATGAGATTGACCTCACCTTGGAGAGAAGGGAAGAGCTGCAGGAGAGTGAACCATGAGAAGGGGCTCTGTCAACAGAGAAGACAGCCAAAGCCAAGGAACCAAGTGTATAAATGGATGCCTGGGGCATAGGCTGCACTGGCACAGAGGGAAACAGTGGAGACAAGGTTGAAAAAAAGGTCGAAGGCTACATACTATGCCACTCTGACTCCATGACATTCTGGAAAAAGTGAAACTGTGGCGACAGTAAAAGGAGCAGTGGTTGTCAGGGGTTGAAAGGAGTGAGGAATGTTTAAGTGAAGCACAGAGGATTTTAGGGCAGTGACATTACTCTGTACCATTTGGAAATCGTAGAGACGTGCCACTACGCATTAGTGCAAAACCACAGAGCACGTACAACAGCGCGCTAAGGTAAACTGTGGGCTCTGGCTGATAGTAAGGTGGGTCAGTGCAGGTTCAGCAGTTGCAATAAATGTACCATTGTGGTGTGGGATGTTGATGAGGGGGGAATATATGTATGTGTATGGGCAGAGTCTGAAGGAAATCTGTTACCTTTCTCTCAGTTCTGCTATGAATCTAAAACTGCTCCAAAAAAAAAAATCGTGCAAAAAAAAATAATAATATAGCAGCTGTAACTGAAGGTCTTGCTAAGGAAAATGAACCCAACTCTGCTGACTGTTGTTGCCCAAACCCTTGATCACATACTCCATTCATTAAAAAAATCTCTGAGCACACACTCTAACACAGGTATATGCATTTAACTACTTGTAAATTATATACCTGATCTGCTATATTAATGCATTATACCATATATATAATATATATTATATATAACTGCACATATATATGCACTGATACTCATATAAAATGAAATGTACAGGAAAATATTAACTAAAAAGGATGAGATTATAATATCCAAATGTCTTACAATGTGTGATAGCTTCATACTGGTAGAAACACAACCTCAAAGCACAATGTGCATTTACTTCAAAATTGCATGTAAAATTTAAATTTCAAGTTTTTCTTGATAACATTGGATTTATTTGGCCACTTCTTGCCAGAGCTCCTTAGAGGACTGGTAAGGTGATGGCCTCATTTTTTGACATGTTAAGTCAAAGACCCCAGTGGTACATCCACAAAGAAATGTCTAAAAGAGAAGTGACAATATGGAACTACAGCAGTGTACCAGACTGAACAGTGTCCTCCCCCAGTGCATGTTCACCTGGTACCCTGGTATGTGACCTTATTTGGAAATACAGTCTTTGCAGATATATTTATCAAGTTAAGGTTAAGTCATACCGGGTTAAGGTGGGCTCTATTCCAATGTCTGGTGTCCTTACTAAAAGAGAGAAATTTGGACACAGACACACAAAGAGGAGGAGACCGTGTGAAGGCAGAGGAGTCCTGCAGGTACAAACCAAGAAACACCAAGGACTGCCAGCAAGCACCAAAAGCCAGAAGAGGCAAGGAAGGATTTCTCCCCTAGAGCCATCAAAGAAAATATAAGCCTGCTGACACTTGATTTCAGACTTCTGGCCCCCAGAACTAATAACAAGTAAGTTTTTGTGGCTTTAAACTATCCAGTTTGTGGTACTCTATTACAAGAGTCCTACAAAATGAATATAAGCAGATTCCTCATTAGGGATCATTATAAGAGCTGTAATTGGAGGAGGTATGCAGTCATCCTTCTAGAAGCCTCAGAGACGGTAGGAAAGAACTAAACCAGAATGAGGGCAAAGAGAAGGGGAGAAGCAAACTGAGAAGCCAGAGTGGGACCCTGGATGAGAGATCAGGAAACGGGATGGATCTTTCAGTTCAAAGAGAGTGTGTGCAGAATGGAAGGAGTTGGCTAGTTCGGTGACAGGATGGATGGCAGTGTCATGACGTCAAAGCAGGAGAATTTTGGGGGCGTCTGGGTGGCTCAGTCAGTTAGGTGTCTGACTTCAGCCCAGGTCATGATCTCATGTTCGTGAGTTCAAGCCCCTGAGTGGGGCTTGTGCTGACAGCTCAGGGCTTTTAGCCTGCTTCAGCTTCTGTATCTCTCCCTCTCTCTACTGCTCCCCTGCTCATGTNATAAACTAAAGTTTATAGTTATAAATATATATATTTAACATAAACTGAAGTTCATTCCTGATGTTCTTAATACTTTACTTCTGTTAAAGCTCTTAATTTATTCCAAAAGGACCCAAGCAAGGCAAAAATAGATCAATGTTCACAAGCACACAAGCACATTCTGGATATTGTCACTCTANTTTTAGCCTGCTTCAGCTTCTGTATCTCTCCCTCTCTCTACTGCTCCCCTGCTCATGTTCTCTGTCTCTCAAAAATAAATAAATGTTAAAAAAAATTTTTTTTAAAGGAGAATTTTAAAGAGGGTTGGAGTAATCAGTGGAGACAGATGCCTCCAAAATATTGTACAAGATGCAAAATGAAAGAAATGCTTACAAAACAGGTGATCAATGAACATCTTTGACCTCAATAATCCAAAGAAAAGAAACTTTGTATATCAAAAAGGTCATGACCCCACTAACATCAGTTAGAAAGTTACTCAGTCCAAGATACATTAAGTGAAAACATTAGGTTCCAAGACAGTATAGAGAAAATCAGACAGAGCATACACCGAACTATTAAAATGGTGTTCCCTGGAGACTTCCACATCCTGCCTCACATATTCTGAAGCATTTGCATCTCTTTTTACATAAGAATTTAATAATTTTAAGCATAAAAAGAGACTAAAAAAGAACAGGATATACATCAGCATGGGCAGTATCTCATCTTCATAGGATAACATACCTCTAAGTGGGTATATGGATAAAAAAGAGATCTTAAATGATGCCAAATGCTACAAAGTGTTTGATCCAGAAATTTCTCACCTCCTTTTTTCTGTATATTTTATCCTTTTCTCTCTTATTTTATTCTCTTAAATAGACAAATATGATCTTCTCTAAAAACAAGGTCATTGACATTAAAGTGTAAAAACAAAGGCCTATTTTCTGGGTACTTTTCTTCTCCATTCAGGCCAACAGCACCAAATGGACAAACAAGTTCATCCTTGGGGCACCTGGGTGGCTCAGTCGATTAAGTGTCTAGCTCTTGATTTTGGCGCAGGTCATAATTTCATGATTGTCTCTCTCAAAAATAATATATATANCCAACAATTATATTTTCTGCAGTTTAATTTTTTCATTGCTGGCAAATCTTGTGCACATACAAGCACAAATATCTCTGTTTCTTTAACCACATTCATTTCTTTTTATTACATCCAATTTTCTTCCCAAAGAAAACTTTGCTTAACTAGAGGTATTAGCTACATTTTTATGACTTTGGGACCTATTTTCATAAGATATTGTATGAATGTTTCTCAAAGAATTTTGCCTCGCTAAGAGGAGGCCTCACACACCAGGAGGACAAGCTGGAGGAAGGAAGCGTCTGGAAGGAGATGCTGGTAAGGAGGTGATGCAGGGCAGCAGAAAAGGGTCCCATAAAGTACCAGTTCAGGATGGAGCTTCACCTCATCTTTGTTATCACAAAATAGATGGTTAACTGCTAAATAGGTATCTTTTCTTCTAACATGCTTTTCTGGGGGAAAAATACAAAAGCAAACAAATGAAACAAAACAAAACAAAAAAACCTTGCACCAGCTCTTATAATACCCTAAAGGAAAAATATCATCTTTTGTGATATTCTTACCAAAATTAATAACCTTAATTTAATCATGAAAAGGCACCAGACAAATCCAAACGGGTGGGACATTCTACAATTCTTTTTTTTTNCGAAAGACAAAGACAGACTGAGGAACTATTCTGTGCTCAAGGAGGCTAAGGAAATGCAACTAAATCAATGGGATCCCGGATTAGATCCCAGTCCAGAAAAAGGACATCTGTAGGATGGTTAGAGAAATCTGAATGATTTCATTTGAATTTAATTCCACAGAATTAAACTGTAGTAATAATAGCACCATAACAATGTGAACATCCTGGTTTTGATCATTTGACTAGAGTTTTTAAGAAGTTAATATTTGAAGATGCTGAGTAAAGGGTATAGGGAATCTTTGTACTATTTTTTCACCTTCTTTTGTTAAGTCTGAAATTATATCGAAATAAAAAGGTTTTAAAAAATTAATGATATAAATATTTATTAAGCGAGGCGTGGCTGTCTTTCTTCCCCATTCCCTTTTTCTTCCTCAAGACACCACCTCTCGCTGGCTCTCCTCTGGCTGCTCAGGGCCATGTCTGGTCTCCTAAACAGGATTCCCAGCTTTGGAGCCATTCTCATCCTATTGCTCATCAGAAGGAATGCCAGTCCCATTCCTCAGGGACCTGTGAGGATGATGGGGGCTAATCTAATAAACTAGTCTGTGCTGGAGTGTTAGCAGCCCATCAGGGCTCTCTGCAACCACCTTTTGAAGTTACTTGGCCTTTTAGGCAAAGGTGAGAACCTCATGGGAACTTCATGCATTTGTTAGAAACAAGTAATATTTAAACAACGGGTAGGTGGCACCCTGGTCAAACTATCCAGAGGCAATAACAGTCAGAATTTTCACCTAGGTGGCTCAGCAGGTTAAGCATCTGACTCTTGATTTCAACTCAGGTCATGATCTCACGGTTCATGGGTTCAAGCCCCACGCTGGGCTCTGCACTGGTGGCACACAGCCTGCTTGGGATCGTCTCTCTCTGCCCCTCCCCTGCTTGTGCTCTCTCTCTCTCTCTCTCAAAATAAATAAACTTAACCAAAAAAAGAAAAGAAGTTTTCAAGTATAGCCTGACACAGGAGCACTCGTACCTGGCTATGAATCAGAATTACCCAGGAAGCTTTTAAAACTTCTGAAGTCCACTTCCACACTAGGCTACTGGGTGAGCAGTGCCTTGAGTGGGCTTACAACACTCCTGAAGACTCTTATAATCATCAGCCCAGAAAGAGAGGGCTATAATCCACAGGACAGGGTGTCCAGGGGATTCCTCAGGACAGAACAGACTCAGAGAAAGGAGGCAAGAGAAATGATGAAAGAAAGGTCACAGGAAACAGACTCCACACCATATTCTGTGTGTCCCACGTGAGCCAGGCCTGTGAGACGCAGCCTGTGCTGGTCTCAGTGAAGCTTCACAAATTCCTGGTGGGAGGAGGAGGTGGCAAGTCCTGTGTCCATTTTGTAGATGGCAACAGTGAGGACACAGTGGATGTCAACAACTTGCTTAACGTCTCTAAGTTAAGGTTTTTTGTTTTGCAGCTTTTGTTTTTACCTGCCCAGATAACTTTTAAGAATGAACGAAGAAGAAAAGCTTTAAGGATATTTTTACTACCCTCCAAGGGCTGCAGAGAACAAGACAGGATGGGAGCTGCTCCCTTCTCTTCCCAGGGACTCTGCCCCACAATCCCAGTGTCACTGGCACCAGAACTTTAGCGGGCCTTCTGTCTTCAGAACTGTCTTGGCCCATGTGACAATCAGTCTTAATATCCGCATTTGCTCAACTTCAGGGGACCCAGTTGGCCTTTCCAAGAAGTCCCTCAACATTCTGAACTTTGATGACAGCACAGGGTAAACCGGTGGGTTCTGTAGATCAGCAAACCTCCAGCAGCTAGTTTCCCTGTTCATGGGTCCCCGATCTTTGCACACTGAAGGAATGGAAGCACCCCTTCCTCATGGTGAGATACTAGCCCTTTATCACACGCATGGCCTGAGTGCTGGGAAGACCACCTTCCCAACCCTCTTCCCATAGGACCTGGGGAGGAGCTGAGGGGATGACAGCGGGTGGAGGCAGACCCTGTCCTGCCTTGAGAAGCCTGGCTAGAGCATCCAGCTGAGATCCACAGGATGGGTTGCTTAGCTTCCTGTTGTAGACTTGGGCCTTAGCCACCATTCAAGACCACAGCACAGGATCCCTCCCATAAAAGAACAAATGCATGAGTCAGCTTTGGCATCAGATAAACCTAGGTTCAAATCCTAGCTCCTCTACCTACTATATAAGTTGTTTAACTTTTCTAACTATAAATTGTTATTCCTTCTGTCTTGGCTTCTAAATTTATGGCCTGGCTACCTCTAACCACTCTACCAGTGTGGTGTGCATTTCTGGGTGGCTTATTATCCCTTCCATGCATTGCCTTCATTCCACCTCTCTGCATCAAGTCTTTACTGTTTTCCTTTTGACTTCCAAGTGCTTTTGTTAACTACCTCAAATCCTTCAAAGAACAGTAGGGAGCAAAATGAATAATAAATCTAACTTCTCTGAGACTGTGTCTCCTCATCTAGAACAGAAGATGATAATAATTCATACTTCACAGGATGGCAGGGAGGATAGAGTAAGTCAGCTTGCATAATGGCCCAGCGGAGGGAGTGGACGGGGAGGGGCTTGCCAGGCACTGGGACCCTCCCCACCAACCTTGTCTCCCTGTGCCAAGCCTAATAAGGACCTCAGGGAACTCAGATCACATTTCACAAAGAAACATTTATTACTGGTTACTTTTGCCCAGAATAGACCTTGGGGGTATGGGCTTGCTGGACAACACTAGGCCAATGGTCCCTGAAAGACAGTAACTGGTGGGAGAGGGGAGAGGAGACCCAGGAGGAGAGGCCCATGCTGGGACTGTGGAGCTAGTTGTGCACTCCATGGGAGTGCACAACTTCTCAGTAGAGATCTTCCCATTTAGTCAAGTCATGAAAAGCTGTCACATATCTTACTTATTCTTGTTTACTGACCGGGTCCCCCACCCCATTTGCAATAATAGTTAACCTTTTTACCGTAGGCCTGTGGGCACAAGGCCCAAAATTTCTTCCAATACAGGTCACAAGGCCCTGTAAAGCATGTTGCCCTGGAATTCTTGAAGCTGGCCTTCGCGTTCTTTCCGGAAAGTGCTCTAGTGATGATGTGGAGGGAGGTGGTGGGAAAGAATTTCTGCTGGGTTTTGCTTATAAGTAAATTGGGGCCATTCGGGGTAGGGGTGATGGTGGTGTGCAGGGCATGGGGCAGGGTAGAGGGGGGGAGGGGAGGAAACAGAGCCACCGTCATTCTAGGCCTGCAGTGCGGTTTGGGAGTCAGAAGATTTCCCTGACTTCCTTTTCTCATAAAGCTGCACAAAGCCTTGAAATGAAAACATTCTTTCCTCTCCATGACTCTGAGCTAAGGGACATTGTCTTAAAACACAGTGGCACACACGTCACCTACGAGGCCCTTACATCACACCCAATCATGTCAGTTGTCATTCCAGCTTCAGGAAAAGCCTGAATAAACAGGTGGACCAAGCCTCACGGTAACAGGAAAGCTTTATAGGTTTTTCACTAGGCTTGTTTAGGTGGACAGGGGTAAGATAAGTTTTTCTTTCATCTATAATGGAGCTAAACTCCTTCCCTTTATGATGTCATCTCCTTACTCTTGTCACACTACAAATACAAACTAGAGGGGTCGTCAATGACATGAGCAACAAGAGGCCCCCAAAGACGTGATTCAGCTGCCAGTGGTTTTCCCATATGTTCATCAAGTCCCTTCTGGGCTTCATGGTAGAAAAACATTCCTCACATTTAAAGAATTATCACTTAATCATGTCAGCATATTGAGGCTTTATAAATGTGTAGGGTCAGTTCTGGGCAATTCTAAACTGTCTCAACATGGAGAGTAAGCCAAAACACGTGTTGGCCCTGAGGACTGGCCATCCAGGAGATAGCCTCATAGGAGCACACTCCATGTAACTGACAGAGGAGAATTCCTAGGCAGATGTGGGCTATAACACTGGTAGGGGTCCTGGTAACATTATAAAACTTAGACAGGTCTCAAATGGCTTGTGGAGTCAGCAGAAGGGTCAAGGAGAGTTACGGCCCTTCATTCAAAGCCCAGCAGGGTGGCAGTTTGTTATTGCCCTTAGCCACAGGGGGCCCAAAGGTTGAGATTTTTAAAAATCGCATTCACCTAGGCCTTCCATTTTGCACATAATCTTTTTAGCACTTGGCATTTTTTAAAACCACGAGGCAGTTTAACATTCCCATGGGCTCTGCTTTCACGTGAAGGAAACCTAAAAGCTAAAAAGAGCTAGCCACTTTGCTGGGCTTATATCGTAACCGTCAAATTCTAGTTCTATGCCTAGAATATAGGAAGCTCTGAGTCTTTGGAGAAATCTAAAAGCAATGAAAATAAGCCTAGGGCAGGCTTACAGGACAGGAAAGGCAACCTCTAAGAGATATGTTGAATCACTATGGAAGGAAGTTGAGACCAACTCATTTGGTGGATGTACAAGTGCTACTGATATGAAGAACAGGTGGCAAGGGCTGTTAGGCCCAATCAGGTGATTGAGGGAGTCAGAAGGACCTTTAAGAAAGATAGGGAGGGGGCACCTGGGTGGCTCAGTTGGTTAAGCACCCAACTCTTGATTTCAGTTCAGGTCATGATTTCATGGTTCTGACAGGGCAGAGCCTGCATGGGATTCTCACTCTCCCTCTCTTCTCTGCCCCTCCCCTGTGTGTACACTCTCTCTCTCCAAAAATGAATAAACACTTAAAAATAAATTAATTGATTAATCAAAAAGAGGAGTGGAGTGATGATACACACTACAATATGAATGAAGCTTGAAAAAAATTATACTAAGTATAAGAATCCAAACACAAAAGGCTGCATATTACATGATTCCTTTTATATGAGATATCCAGACTAGGTAAATCCATAGACACAGAAACCAGATTAGTGGCTGCCAGGGGCTGGGAGGTAGGGGCAGAAGGGAGAATGAGGAGTATCTGCTGGATGTAAGGTAAGGGGTTCTGTTCAGGTGATGAAAATGTTTTGGAACTCGACAGAAGTAATGGTTGTACAACAGTGCAAATGTATAAATGCCACTGAATTGTTCACTTTAAAGTGGGTTTCACCTTAATTTTTAACAAAGTCATGGCATCACTCAAATGGATGCTCTCCATGCTCGTATGGTGGGTAGAGAGAGGGGTAGTGAGAGCAGAAGCAGGTAAAGCAACTGTTGCCCCTTAAATGCATCAGAGGGTGGACTTCTGGGAAGAGGGGAGCTCAGGACAAATTTTCCGGACTCTATAGTTCAGAAGAGGGCCTGGCAAAAGCCCATGAAAAGATTTTTAGCAAGTCTATGCTCACTGGGGAAGGGCTTGAGAAAACATATTTTTGCTGAAGTCCAGATCCCTTCTTGGTGATCCAGACAAAGAAGGGTGGCCTTGTCAGTCACCTAGGAAAGTATGGCTAAATAGAGACCTCATCTGCATAACATCACTGAGGAGAGAGAAAGACTGCATTGGCTGGAGTGCAGTCCCATGGCTTCAGATGAAGCTCAAATTCATGATGTGGGGGGCAGAGCCCTGCATGAATTGGGCCTCTCCCAGTATATAAAAGCACACAGCTCAGTGGAGCCAGCCTCCTCTGACCCACCACATGTCTTCTCTTATTGGGTTAGACATGAGCCACGTGTCTTCTCCCCACAGTCCATGAACACCCATCAGAAAGCACTATAGAACAGCCATGTTGACCAAAAAATTATTACAATAACTTCAAAATAATTCTATCTCAGGGTGCTTTATGATCTTTGATACCTTTTAATGATGTTCTTTTACAGATTTTAGGTAGAAAATGTCATGCTCATCTTCTGGGAAGTGTACTTTCCATTGAAAGAAAAAGTTGGAGGGGTACCTGGATGGCTCAGTCAGTTAAGCATCTGACTTCAGCTCAGCTCACCATCTCACGGTTTGTGAGTTCAAGCCCTGCATCAAGCTCTCTGCTGACAGCTCAGAGACTGGAGCCTGCTTTGGATTCTCTGTCTCTCTCTGTCCCTCCCCTGCTCATGCTCTCTGTCTCTCTCTCAAATATGGATGATAAACATTAAAAAAAAACTTTTAAAAAAAAATGAAAAAGTCAAACTAAGTGGATTCAGTTACTTTAAGAATGTTATATAACATTTATAGCTCTAAAAGGTATCTTAAATATTTATAAAATTTGGCATAAACATAGTCCCAAAATGTCTAAAATGAGTAACCTGACTTTTCTATGTGTTCTCCATGGCCAAATCTGGGGGGGAATGTTTAAATAATGAATACAAATTTGAAAAATCAATTTTATGACTCCAGTAGACTAAATTTCATAAATGATTAGAGTTACTTAACAATCCCCATGAGTATGGAGTTTAGTAACTATATGGTGTTATTGCCGCTTAGATTTCTGTCTGAGGGCTTTCCCAATATTTGCTGGTTGAGTGGCTGTGGTTTTCTTTCTACTGCTATTACAGCAAGGAAAGAGGTAGACGCATAAATGGATGGATTGATGATGATGTTAATGATGGTGATGATTTTTAATTTTTTTATGTTCTTTGAAACTTCCAGTTTGTCCCCTTTTCTACTCATTTGCTTTTCTTAAATTATTATTCTTATTCTCTAACATTGAAAGGATACAAGGTCTCTTTGGACTGAATTAAATGCTAAATGCAAACAAGAAAGCAGAGTAGCTAAGGTTGTCATGTTCCGGTCAGCCGAGCCACTTGACCTCACAGGGTTCAAGAATTAGGCTGAATTGTGTCCCCACCACCACCAAAATTCTTAGGTTGAAGTCTTAAACCTTAGTGTACCAGAAAGTGACCTTATTTGGGAATAGGATCATCACTGATATAATTAATTAATATGCAGCCATATTAAAGTAGAGGGGCTCCTAATCCACTATGACTAGTGTCCTTATAAAAAGGAGAAATTTGGACAAAAACATGCACACAGAAAAAACAGCATTTGAAAATGAAAGCAGAAATTGAGATGATGCTCCTACAAGCTGAGGAATGCCTAAGACTGCTAACAAACCCAGAAACAATGAGAAAGATGTGGAACAGACTCTTCTCACAGATCTCAGAAGGCGCTGACCTTACCAACACCTTTACCTCAGACTCTTGGCCTCCAGAATTGCAAGGCAATAAATTTCTATTATTTAAGCCACCTAGTTTGTGATACCATTCATAACCGCTCTGGGAAGTTATTACAAGGGCCTACCAGACAGTCATTCCTCTCTTCTTTCTTAGCAAGTTGAGTCTTGACAGCATTCATGCAGCTACAGGCTCAGAAATGGGAGTCCTCCTCTAGACGTGGGAAAGAGGCCATGATAGGTCTAAACCAAGATAGTAACCCCCTAGGCACTGGCTAGTGATCAGCCTGAAGAGAGCACATGATTTGGTTCTAGTCAAAGAGAGGTAAGGTAAATCTTTTGGAAGCTCTGAGAAGGATTTCTATCCTAGATAAAAGACAGAGAGAGGGAGAAAGGAGAAAAAGAAAGGGAGAAAGGGAAGAGAGGAGGGAAGAATGGGGAAAGAGGGAGAGAAAGAAAAAAGGTGAGAGAGAACAAGGAAAAGGAGACAGACAGACAAAGGGAAGAGAGTGGGTGGGGAGAAAATACCTTTTCCTTCCCTTTTGGAGTTCTGTTGTGTGGAATAAACCTCAGAGTTGTGATGACCATCTTGTGATCTCAACAAAAAAGCCAAAAGAATGAAAAAATCACCAACCCAGAGGATTGATCTTCCAAATAAACTCTGAAACTGCAGGCCACCAACCCCTTGTTAAGAATAAGTTCTCCCTGGGATGCCTGGGTGGCTCAGTCGGTTAAGCATCCAACTTCAGCTCAGGTCATGATTTCACGGTTCATGAGTTTCAGCCCTGTGTAGCCTGCTCCAGATTCTGTCTCCCTCTCTCTCTCTGCCCCTCCCCTGCTCACACTGTCTCTGTCTCTCAAAAATGAATAAATTTTAAACAATAAAAATTAAATAAAAATAAAGTTCTCCTTCGTTTTCAGCCACTCTTAGCCTAGTTGACTGGTGATTTGCAGACTAATGCAGACTAGTTTGTGTCCCTGGAATGTCCCTAAAGGAGTTTACAATTCACAGAGGCAAAAATATCCACAATATATACAGAGCATGTGTTATATAGCCTGAGCTATGTCAAGAAATTTAAATTCATCATCTCATTTATACACCTAAGCCCATATGACTAACATCATTCAATGTCTTGTACAAACACTCAGCACAAGTGCCTTGAAAGGTCACCTCAACCAAACTAAGAAGCATAAGGCACTCCAGCCACCAGTGAATTTGTACAATCCCAAAGTAAGACCAAGGGGTGTGATCCAATTATGCTACTCTCAGGTGGCTCCAGAGGAACAGCAAGACTCTAATCTGCAAGGGCACCTGGGTGGCTCAGCTGGTTAAACGTCTGACTTTTGGTTTCAGCTCAGGTCATGATCTTGTGGTTTGTGAGTTGGAGCCCCACGTTGGGCTCTGGGCTGACAGTGCAGAGCCTGCTTGGGATTCTCTGTCTCCATCTCTCTCTACCTCTTCCTCACTTGTTCATTCTCTCTCTGTCTCTCTCTGTCTCTCTCTCTCTCTCAAAATAAAACAAATAAATAAACACTAAAAAGAAAAGACTCTGATCTGTAGCAAAGTGGACTCTGCAATGGTCAGCAAGTGGAAGACCAGGCAATGGCACCTGGACAGATGGCCTGAGCAACATCTTGGGAGAAAGGGAGTTGTCATCACGAGGATCTCCAGAGGAGGCCATGGGAATGGATGGAAACGAGAAGGAGCCTAAGCTGGTCTGAAGACACTTTTCCTCTAAAGCTCTGAAATGCCATATCCCCCCAAGCAGTTTCTTCTGCAATATGTGAGGTCCACAGGCAAGCTGCCTCCAAATTCACCTGGATATTTGTTAAAAATATTGTCTTTTGCAACCTTCCTCTGACCTACCAGATCCTAACTTGAGGCAGGAGCTTGGAATGACTCTGTTAATAAGCTGTCTTGGTGAGCCTCATGCACGCTAAGTTGACAGCCACCACTCCCAGACAATGTCCCAAGCACCAAGCCAAACATTTATTCATTCAACATTTACTGCACACCCCCATGTGTTAGGCCCAGTGCCAGGAAGAAAACTACCCTCATTACCATCAGCAATGAGAAAGAGAATCATGAATGTATCTATTTCTAGAATACCCTATATTTCCAAGGTCACCAAAGCATCCATGAAAAAGTATTCTACTAATTATGGCTTAATTGACAGAAGAACTGGGAACCTCGTGGGCTCAGATGTGAACACTGAGGAGGCCTGAATAAGTAGCTCTGGAGGGCTATTCTAAGCTTCATTAAAAGATGCCCTGCTGCAGGGAGTTTTGTCTCTTTTTCTCTCTCCTGTAAAAGTGTGAAAACAAAGAAACATCAAGGAAATGCAACTGGGAAAACTAGACTGTTTTAAAAAGTCATTTGTAGAAATGGACAAAAACAAGAGGTATTCTGTGGCCAAGTCAACCCCTGTATTCTTGCCTTCTGATTTCTTCTTCAAAAGTAATACTGCAAGGTAAGGACAGAGTAAGGTTCTGGTGTCAGCCCTGGATAACACACCCCAGCAAACAAGAAGCATTCAGACAGGCACGAATGAATCCCAAGAGGCAGCCTTCACAATTGGGAACAAGTCTGACTAATCTAGTAAAAAGAAATATCTAACCCAAAACATATGCATTTAGATATAACTCTATAAAGCCAACACTAATTAATCCTCCTGCTCATATAAAATGGCAAAGGAATTAACAATATTGCCAAGTCTCAGAAAGTCTTTTAATTGCACTGCAATTCTTTCCAAACAGCAGGCATCAGCACCATATGTGGCCGCAACTCTACACCAGCATGGATTTGCCCTTCACGCAAAGAACTTGGCACTTGGCCTCACAACGGTGTTTTGTTGAAGCCTGGTACACATCCCTCCACAAACTTCTCAGAAACCAGCAAGGTAAGTCCTGTTTACCTTTGTAAAAGCTCACCTACAGAGCACTGAAAGTACCCTGAGAATGCTTTGGAGTCCCCCAAGTTCACCTTCCTGGGAAGTTATTTCTGTCTGTTTTTCAAGCTAGGAAAGGAATTGATTTCAATTCAAATTATGGGCTATGGGCACCTTGCCTTCCACTTGGGAAAGGTCATTAAGGACATTCTTGTTTATAATAAAATAGGTTTTATTTTTGACTCAAAGGCTAAAAATAAAAAGAAAGAGAGGAGCGACTGGGTGGCTCAGTCGGTTAAGCGTCCAACTTAGGCTCAGGGCATGATCTCACGGTTCATGGGTTTGAGCCCAGCATTGGGCTCTGTGCTGACAGCTCAGAGCCTGGAGCCTGCTTCAGATTCTGTGTCTCCCTCTCTCTCTCTGACCCTCCCCTGCTCACGTTCTCTCTCTCAGAAATAAAACATTTAAAAAAGTTTTTTTTAAAAAGGAAGAGAAAATAAGGTTCCCTTTAAATACAAATCCTGAGGGGCGCCTGGGTGGCTTAGTCGGTTAAGCGTCCGTCGGTTTGAGCCCCGCGTCAGGCTCTGTGCTGACTGCCAGCTCAGAGCCTGGAGCCTGCTTCAGATTCTGTGTCTCCCTCTCTCTCTCTGACCCTCCCCTGCTCACACTGTCTCTCTCTCTCTCTCCTAGAAATAAATAAAATATAAAAAAAAAAAAGAATTATAAATACAAATCCTGAGATAGAATCCTGGACATACTGGATGGATGATGCTGGTGCAGTCCTCTGCCCACTGAGGGGAAGAGGGGTCCCAAGGAGCCCCGATCCCTGTCTAGCACTCCTACTCAGGCAAAGGGTTTGGGAATCTCACTGAGATGTGAGTTCTGAGGGCATCCTGTCCCCTCACCTATCTTAACCCTGATACTGGATTTTCCATGTTCCCCAGCTGAGAGTCTCCAGATGGTTCCCAGCTCCCAAAAATAGAATTATTCTGCTGCAGGACTAGAAGCCAAATCTTTCTGGGAGGACCCAGATGAAAAAGCTCTGACTCATGATCACAGAAGCTCTGTGAAGCTCCAGGTTAATTCATGGAATAAACAGTTAGTGGACACCAACTACACATAAAGCAGTGCTATCCTAGGGGCTCTGGGAAGCATGAAGGAATCAATGATTCTGTTCTCATGCAGTTTAAATGTGGGGATAAGAGAGAGGCAGGGGAAAAGGCATCTGAATAAATATATATTATCACTATGTTGGGGGCAGGAGGGTAGTGCTATGATACCTGAGCTTTCCAAGTTATTCATTATATTTGGAAGTTTTGTCAACAGTAGCAAGTTTCTGGAATTCTTTCCTGGGACAAAAAACTAGTTAAGAGCCCCTCAAGGCTTTTGGACTCCATGTTCTGCAGTGATGACTCTGTTTGGAAACACATAGGGCTAAAATTGACAAAACTTGATTGTCCAGGCCACCACCATGGAGTTTATCAAGAGAAGCAGAGAGTAGATTAAGCCAAATCCACTGACTAAATTTCAGACTATTTCATACAATAAATTGAAGGGGGAAACCACGTTAAATCTTTGTCTCGATCAAAGCCACCATGTACAGTTGTGTTCAATTCAGTCGATGTGAATGATGACCCTACAGCTATATAAGACACAACCTGGCATCTGTACACACATCCCCCAAAATAGCCAGCTGGTTCTTATGCCCTTCTGTATTACAGCCTCCATAAACTTGGCTATGTAGATCTGGATAGCTCCCAGCAGCTTAGGGAATCTTTAATCTGAGGGTAGTCAGACAACAACAGCTATAGGATCACCTCAAGTGTCCAGACCTGAACTATCCTTAGTGGCTAGAGGTGAACGAAGCCTGCTGGAATTTTCTCAGATTACCTTGAGTTAAAGTTTTTGAATTATTCCCTTCTTCTGAGAATTCATCCTTGATCTTCTTAGCTAAAGTAGCCCCCTGTTTTTCACTAGTTTATAGCGTCCTTTTGTTTTCTTTATAATATCACAATCTAAATAATGCACTTGACTATTGAGTTTTTTTTTCTGTCTCTTCCCTCTATATGTCTGTCTTGTTAATTAGTATATTCTCAACTAAGAACAGTTCCAGACATGTAATAGGTACTCAGAGAAAATTTTTCTAATTAATGGATGACCAACAAGAAAAGACAAAGGATGTATATACTAAAAGCGCCTAATTTCCCTTCATTTGGACATGGACTCAGCAGAAATAGCAAATTAAGAGGGCAGTCACACAGTCTGAATGGAGTGGTTAAATAAGTCTTTGAATGTATATGTAATTTTATATCTAGAACTCTACTTAAGCCTTTTCCTCCCTATCATCTAATTAAAGGATTGGACTGAACAGCCTCTGAGATCCTTTTCAGCTCTAACATAGCATGACCTATGATGCACATTTGATGAAACCGGTCTATTTCCCATCTCTGATCTCTGATCTCTTTAAACCAGAAGCACGGCTAATATTGCCATCAATTACAGAGAGGAATGGCCTGTTTCTAAGATGACTGAAAACAGGTCAACGTATGATTTCTGAGAAGCTTCTGTCCCTTAAGCACAGAGGCTCTGACTTACACATACATTACCATTTTCCCATTAACACCTGAAGGCAAGGTATGCTTCAACCTAAGTGTGTATCCTTGGAGGTATCTAACTGTGAGTGAGCTCAAAATAGATTGTTACATCATGTTCTCCCATGGACTACAGATTCCCTAAAGTGCATTTTTTAATTTTAAATTTGTTTTTTAATGTTTATTTATTTTTGAGAGAAAAACAGACAGACAGAGCATGAATAGGGGAGGGGCAGAGAGAGAGGGAGACAAAGAATCCAAAGCAGCCTCCAGGCTCTGAGCTGTCAGCACAGAGCCTGACATGGGGCTTGAACTCACAAACCGCGAGATCATGCCCTGAGCCAAAGTCAGACGTTAAGTGACTGAGCCACTCAGGCGCTCCCAAAGTGCTTTTTTCCTCCATTTGTTGCCTGAGCATGCTGTTTCTCTTCCCTTAGGTAGCAGACATTTTCTTTTTGGGCCATTCAGTATATATTTCTCCTACCTCTTAGAAAGTTTATCATTCAAGTATCTACCTCCACCGTATGCACTAGGAAAAACTGACTCTAATCCTGGCTCCATTGGTGAATCATGAATAACTTGAACCACAGATGGCTAAGTGTGCTCAGAGTGGCTAGGACACCCCTCATTATGTTGTCCTACAGTGCCAGTGAGAGGACAAGGTGCCTTCCCTGGTGAGTTACTTTACCCCTGAAAGCTAGATCTCAGCTATGAATTCTTCTGGTCAAAGCAAAGGTCCAGAGCCTAGTCCTGGAGACCAGGGATCTCTACCCTCAGATGTTCAGCTTGGTAGTAAGGCATGGATCTAGTCTTAAGATCCATAGGCCAAGATCAAGACAATCTTGGATGATCTAGGAATCAAGATGATTCCTAGAAGAGAACAAAAACAAAAAACAGACAAAATCCCTGTCTTACCACACTCACATAAAAATTAACTCAAAATAAATTAAATACTTAAATATAAGACCTGACTAAACATAAGACCTGATACTATAAATTCCTTGAAGAAAACATACAGGAAAAGCTCTTTGCCATTGGTATTGGCAATGATTTTTTTTGAATATGACACAAAAAGCACAAGCAACAGAAGCAAAACTCAACAAGTAGGACAAAAATCACACTAAAAAGTTTCTGCATAGCAAACTCAACAATTAACAGAATGAAAAGGTAGCCTATGGAATGAGAGAAAATATTTACAAACCATGTATCAGATAAGAGGCTAATAGCCAAAATATATAAAAAGCTCATACAACTAAGTAATAACAAAATCTGATTTTAAAAATAGGCAGAAGAACTGAATAGACAATTTTTCAAAAGAAGACACACACACACACACACACACACACACACACACACAAAGAAGAATACAACCAAATGACCAATGGGTACCTGAAAAGATGTTCAACATCACTCATCATCAGGAAAATGCAAATCAAAACCACAAGGAGATATCACCTCACACCTGTTACAATGATGTAATAATCAGGAAAATGCAAATCAAAACCACAAGGAGATATCACCTCACACCTGTTACAATGATGTAATAATCACTGGCAACAATGTAGAGAAAAAGGAATACTTATGTACTGTTAGTGGGAATGTAAAGTGGTATAGCCACTATGGGAAACAGTATGGAGGTTCCTCAAAAACTGAAACATATGATCTGTGTACATATCCAAAGGAAATGAAAACAATATAAAAAGGTATCTGCATTCCAATTTTCATTGCAATATTATTCACAAAAGCAAGATCTGGAAACAACAAGTATGCACCAATCAATGAATGGTTAAATGTGTGGTATATATACACAAACAATGGAATATTATTAGGTCATGAAAAGAGTAACATCCTGACATTTGCAACACCATGGATGGAACTTTAGGACATTATACTAAGTGAAATAAGTCAGAGAAAGGCAAATACTATATGATATCACCTCTATGTGGAATCTAAAACAAAAAACAAAGCAACAAACAAACAAACAAACAACTGAACTTGTAGAAACAGAGAGTCAAATAGTAATTTTCAGGGGAGATGTTTTAAGGGTACAAACTTACAACTAATAGTTAAATAAGTTCTGGAGACTTAATGCACAGTATAGTGACTATAGCCAACCATACTGTATCATAAGCTTCTAAATTGCTAAGAGATTAGATCTTAATTGTTCTCACCACAAAAAAAAGTGATAATTATGTGATGTGATAGAGGTGTTAGCTAATCCTATGGTGGTAATCATATTGCAATATATAAGTGTATCAAATCAACACCTGGTACACCTTAAAATTACACAATGTTATATGTCAGTTATATTTCAATTTTTAAAAAAATACTAAATTCTACCCCACTCCACCCCTGCCAAAAAACAAAAACAAAACAAAAAAAACTCACAATGTCAGAAAGAGAGGCTCGGCCAAAGCTAACAAAGCAATGAACTAGCATGTAAAGGGAAAGCAGTAAACCTTTCCTGGCCACACTCCACACCACAACTAATTTAGGTACCCAGCCCTATTTTCCCATTGACTTCATTTTTCTACTGCATTGGAAAAGCAAAACTTTTTCTCCATTCCTTCAGTTCCTAATGATTTTGGACTCATTATCAGCTCCTGTCTTTCCCTCACCCCACACAGATAATCCATCAATAAACCCTGTTTCCAGGGTTCATTGGTGGCTCAGTTGGTTAAGTGTCTGAATACTGATTTCAGTTCAGGTCATGATCTCCTGGTTCATGAGTTTGAGCCCCATGTTGGGCTCTGCACTGGCCATTTGGAGACTTGCATGGGATTCTCTGTCTCCCTCTCTCGAAGCACCCCCCTCAAAATAAACATTACAAAAATAAACCCTATTACCTGTATTTTAAATATAACTAACCTCTAATATCCTAGTCCAAACCACTATCTTGCCTGAACAAATATAATACCTTCCTTTTTTTTTCTTTTAATGTTTGTTTATTTTTCAGAGAGAGAGAAAGAGGGAGCATGAGCAGGAGAAGGGCAGAGAGAGAGGAAAACAGAAGATGTGAAGCAGGCTCCACACCGAGAGTAGGAGCCCGACATGGGGCTCAAACTCACAAATGTGGGCTCAAACTCATGAACAGCAAGATCATAACCTGAGCCGAAGCTGGACACTTAACCAACTGAGCCACCCACGTGCTACAATAAAATACCTTCTTAAATAGCGTCCCTGATTCCACTCTTAGTACACTTTATTTTCCACACAGTACTCAAAGGAATTATTTGAAAACTTAGGTCAGACCCTGTTACTTCTCTGCTCAAAGTCCTCCAAAGCAGTCAACGTGAAAGTAAAGTGTGATGTCCTCATCAGAGCTTCATGTCCCAGCCTCATTCTCCCCACCACTCTTTCTGTTCCAATCATGCTGGTCTGGTTGCCTGAAGCCTAGAATGTTCTCCCAAATATTTATGTGGCTTTCTCCCTCACTTCATTTAGATCTGTTCAACTACCACCCTCTAAGAAGAGGCTCCCAACCAGTTCATTAAAAAAGGTAATTTCTGGGGCACCTGGATGGCTCAGTTGGTTGAGGGTCCAACTATGGCTCAGGTCATGAACTCATGGTTCATGTGTTCGAGCCCCACATTTGTCACCACAGAGACCACTTCAGATCCTGTCCCCCTCTCTCTGCCCTTCCCCAACTTGTGCTCTCCCAAAAATAAATATTTTTTTAAAAAAATAATTTCTTTCCTTTCTACCCTCTCACCTGTTTCATTTTCCTTCAGAGTGCTCATCATTTGTTTGGTTGCTGTCTACCTCCTACCATTAGAATGTAAGCCCTATTTGAACAGGGACCAATGTCAAATTCTGCCTCTTCCCAATAATAGCTGAGGTGTTGAAGGGATCAATTTTTAAAAACCAAAACATCTTTTAACATTTTTTTCTTACATGTTTACTTATCTATTTTGAAACAGAAAGCACAAGTGAGAGAGGATCAGAAAGAGAGGAAGAGAGAGAGAATCCCAAGCAGGCTCCACACTGTCAGCATAGAGCCCAACGTGGGGCTTGATCTCACAAACCAATAGATCAAGACATGAGCTGAAACCAAGAGTCTGTCACTTAACCGACTGAGCCACCCAGGTTTTGGGCCCAAAACCAAAATGTTTTTTAAGTATTGTGTTTTCCCTCGAATAAAATAATTTCTTGAGGAACATCACCTGATTGGAATAAAATAATTGTATTTTTTATGTAGGGCCCATGAAAATTCTCCATTGGCAGCAAAGAGTTTTCTTGGAATAGAAAGCACCTCTAAAAGTTTACCTTTATTCATGTGTTCTTTTTCAGGAGAAAAACAAAACATATCCCTTTAGTGTATGGGGTGGGGCAGTTGGGGAGTTGCCACATAAGAAACACGTTATCAGAAAAATTCCATCAGAAACAAAACTACTGCTCCAAAACTTCTATTGTATTTCACATCTTACTTTCTCTGAAGAATTTATGTGGGGCTCATTTTCCTGTTCTTGTTTTTGGTTTAACAGCCTCATTTTGTGTTTCTTTCGAAAGATCACATTTGGTCTCCAACCCTGGGACTATTATCTCCATTGTCACACCAGTACTCTGCCACTTGTATTGTGCTTCTTTTCAAATTGCCTGGGCCCTTTTACTACTTATTAAGGTGCAGTTCTTTTTAAAGCTGGGAACACAACATGGCCATCCAACCTCATGAATCTGCTTTCTAGGTGTCCTGAATGTGAAGATGTCTGATAAGAATAAGGGGTGAAGGCTGTCACCAGCACAGGATAAGAGAGCAGGCTTCTGCCCATCCCCCTGGGGAGAGGAGCACTGGGCCCCTTTCGCCTCCTTCTCACAGCTCTGGTTCGCCCTGCAGCCTTCCCAAGCTCCCTCTACAAGCTCTTTGAGAGGAAGTGGACACTGGGGGATCTAGCAGAAACTCCTCTATGGTGTGTGTGAATTTTTACATTCACTGATAGTCTAATTTTACTGGCCTGTAAATACTCATTAGGCCATAGGTCACCAAAGAGAGAAAACCAGATTCTCATATGGGCATCTTGACTGGGTATCTGTTAAATAGTGTGGAAGCTATTAAATGAGTTACATTCTGGTACCCTAATAAGTACCCATTACCATCTCATTCTAGGATAATCTTTTAGGGCGCTCCCCTTTGAGATTAAAACTTCAGTGATTAAAACAGGAAATACTCATTACCCAATTTGTCCCCCTCTCAACCAAAAACTAAAAAAGCATTTGGAAACACTGTCTTAGAGCTAAAGAGCCCCAACATAGTCAGTTGGTCCCCAAAGGTTGACTGACTTGCCCAAAGCCATGCTATATATAGTTTAGAGGCTGAGTCTAGAGTAAAAGCATTAATGCCCTCTGGCAAAGTGTTCTTTCCTCTGAGCCATATGTCCACTGACTTACTCAAAACCCATGAAAAGACACAGAGAAATTCATTCACTCAACAGTTTAAGTACCTAATGTGTGCCAGACTCAGTGCTAACAGGCTGGGATACAGTAGTGAACTCAGTGGAGCCACCTTACAAAATAACCTATTCAACAAGCATTTCAGATAGCAATAAGTGCTATGAAGAAAATAAAACAGGAGGATATAATATGGAGTGAAGGAGTGGGGCCTCACTATGTGCTGATCAGAGAGCTCCCTGTGGAGAAGATGTGAATGACAATGACAACAGAGCCAGTCATGCAAAATCTGGGGCCAAAGCATTCCAGGCAGAGGTATCAAGTGCAAAATCCTCAGGCTGGAAGCAATGTGCATCAGGAGAGTGTAGCACATACAGGGACAGGGGTGAGGAATTATCAGACAGACAGAAGTCAAGAATGTCGAGTCTCACAGGCCACTGAAAAACTTTTGTGTATTACTCCATCTTTCCTTCTACCTGCTCCCATATCTGAATAGCATGTACATGATGTTGTGGTCAGAATTTATCCCTCAGTCCTCATTAATTAAAAGATAATAGTGATGTACTAGAACACTGTCACCAAGTAATCACTTTCAGCAACAATAAAATGCATTTATGTTTCCAAAACAAAGCACTTGATCCCCCTGGCAATATTCAAGGGCACTGACTGCACTTGCACTGGGCCCTGTGATTATTGCAGATTTAATCAGTTTATCCAATGGGTATCAGTGCAGAGCTGTGACAGTGCCCCTGCGGACCCCAACACACTGATTGGTACACATAACAGAGCTATTGTGTGGCTGAAACCAATCAGGGACTAGACCAGTTCATCCCAGAGGCACTCAACTGTTATGACTGGCTCAAGTCACAGTGACTGTTTATTAATTTTGCCAATGAATAAAGCTTATCCACATTCAATGGATCCAATTGGTTGGCCCAGATCCCACAGCACATAACTAATGCTGCATTGCATTGGGATATTTCTGAACTGACATGTGGCAGCCGGAGAGAATCTAAATGAGTTCATCACCACCTGGGTTCTGACCAAAAAAAAAAAAAAAAAAAAGGTCAAATTAATGCAAAACAATGAACTGGCCAAACTACCAGCTGCTATCTTCCTGCCCTAGCACATTCATTTCTGGAAACTATGTCCAACTGGTTATGACAAGAAGGTTCTTCAACTATCCCACTGTGTGTAAGAACAAGAAATCTTAACTCCAGCACCTTGGCCACCTTCCATTTTGGGTAATTATATTCTGTATGTTAAGAACTTCCTCTGCATTAGGCCTTCAGAAACATGACTGGATGGAGTTTCAGTGCCCCCAATCTCAATGCCTCATCCCAGAAGAACCTTTACTTACAGTCATGTTCGAGAAGCTTACACACACACACACACACACACACACACACACACAATCAGAGCCAAATATGTTTTTCACACACATGATAATTTTATGCCTACCATTAGAAAGGTATGAGCATATTAAATAAAACAATACTCAACTGAGCGAAATGTGTAATTTGGTTCACTAATAGGCCTTCATGCCAGAGGTTTATTGGTTTCTGCATCACAAGGGAGCTCATTACAACAGAAGCTTCGCCTGGAGTGTATTACAAATAGGGGATTGGCCCCATTTTCTAGGTCTTTGAGGAGAATAGTAGAGAAAGGAGAGCTGTGATGTTGTAGGAATCAAGGCACCTGGAGCCAAAAGCAAATTGAAGAGATAGAGGTGGTCTAGCTAGCTGCTATTTTAAAGACCTGAGTGGCTCATTAAAAAAAAAAATATATATATAGTATAAACACATGCATATACACACACACAGATACATTATGCATATGTACACATAATATATATACGTATTCAGCATGAGAGGGCCCCTCCCTAAAACACCACACCTCCTCACTGGTCAGACTGACCTTTTGCAGCCTCTTCTGGGTCTTTTTCCCTTTCAGAGTAAAGTTTTGACTACCCCTTTCAGTCACATGACTTTGGAGATATTGATTCCACCACCCACACAGTATGATGGCTTTGCCATGGGAGTTCAGAAGATATGGCACCTATATTTTATCAGCAAAGACAAATCACCAGGGCAGGAAGTAAACATGCATGATTCATATTCTTCTTCATGTCTCACCCTATGCCACAAGAGTCAGCCCAGGTTACTAAAGGTTAATGCTTCACCTTTAGAATCCAGGTGACCAGCAAGGTACTATTTAAAACACCTGAGCACTCTTTATCATCATGATTCTGCACCATAGTTGTATAGCAACAGAGTAAAATTGTGCAATGCTTTCATCAAAGCCTTGAAAAGATGTTAGTTAAGATCAATCTTATGGCGAGACTCTTGAATGCTGACAAAAACTTAGGACTGATGGACGGCGGGGGGATGGGCATAGAGGAGGACACTTATGGGGATGAGCACTGAGTGTTTGTGGAAACTAATTTGACAATAAACTATTTGTAAAAAATAAATAAATAAATAAATAAATAAAATTAAAAGGAAAATAAAAGGATTA
This sequence comes from Crocuta crocuta, assembly GCF_008692635.1. Lineage (NCBI taxonomy): Eukaryota > Metazoa > Chordata > Mammalia > Carnivora > Hyaenidae > Crocuta > Crocuta crocuta. Next base: position 2,791,015 of record NW_027527551.1, on the reverse strand, counting down.
AATACCCAAAAGATCAATCTCATGGCTTAGGGTTTGGAGTTTTCTTTTTTCTTTTCTTTTTCTCTCACATGCTCTCTTTCTAGCATCCATCTAATCTAGCTCCCCTGAAATTTTGAACATTCCTCCAAAGATGAAACAGAGTTAGGAAACCTGGATGATGAGGCTTTCTCCTGTACAAGAGAGACTTTCCTGGACAAACAAGGGCCAGGAGAGAAATAGGACTTCCCTGGGTCATGACACAAGCCTTGGGAGTCTTAAGGAATAATGTTGGGTATAAAGAGAAATGTATAGGGAAAACTTCCATAAACAGGAAAAAATCCCAATATATATCCTGGCAAGTGAGTGGAATAAATCTGAAATAAAAACAAATTGGCACTAGAAGTTCCATAAGTGAGCAGACATTAAGGGGAAAAGGGCAGACACAGACAGAAGGCGGCCTGTGGCATTTTGGAGGTTGCCTGTAAGGGGGACTCAAAGACTGGGATGAAGAAGACCCTGGGGTATGTGACATACACATGATGTCCAGGTCAGCACAATGTTTTTGTGTGAAATGCAAACCTTCCCAAATTTCAAGAAGCCAAATGGCTCTATTTTACTTGGTTAGGTAAAATAACAGTAGAGTGGGTCTTGCACTCTGTGAATCCCACAGAGCACTCAGGGATAGAAAATGCTAACTACGGTAGGTAATTATCTGTTACGGAACATGGTTAATGATTATGTTCAGAAGATGTTAACAATCACGCTTAGGGAAAAGATTACAAGGGCTTCAAAGGGGCCCCTCTGGGACACGTGACTGTAAAGTGGTCTGAGGAGCCTGCTGTAATGCAAATGCTTGTTGTCATGGTGACAGGATAGCACCCGCCTGCTCACCAGCACCACACAAAAGCCCCCTATTCTCGCATGATAAGCTTTTAGTTCCAGATAGACTTTGTAAGTAACCAAATATGGAAAGTAATATCCCAAATGATTTTTATCTATGCATTGTTCTGTGAGGACCTAAAGCTCCAAAAGTGAATCTCATCCTAGGAAAGGTTTGGAACAGAAATGGAGGAAACTGAGAAGCCCCTAAGAATCCTCACTACACACACACACACACACACACACTCAGGCACACACTCTCACACTCATACACAATACACATATAAACACACAGAGGATCTCTCATTTTTCTGAAATTTAAGTTACTGCTTGCAGAACTGTCCTTGTATGAAGATATATCATCACTGAGAGTTTCACTCCTTACTTCTATTTCATTCATAATAAGGAAGATAGCATTTTAAATACTGCGTGATGCCTTAGAGATAAGTGCTCACCCAGAGTGAATGATGATTTATGAGGGTCAAGTAATAAAGAATAGGAATTTCATTTATTTTATTGCCTGTTTACCTCCTAGGGGAAGACACAGCTGGTAAATCATTTAGGTAAGTTAGTAAATTGGGGGTCCTTTGTTTGCTGGGTCCAAAAAGAAATCACAGGATAAAAAAGGATCCAAATGGTGCCTCTTTCACCCGCCCCTTTCTGAGCAGGATTGCTTGCAGAGCCTATCAGCTAGAAAGCTGTTAACTCTTCCTTTTAGAAACTCCAGATTAGCAAACAAACTTGGAGCTTCTTTCTGTTGTTCTAGTGACTTTAAGTCTTCTTACTCTTTAAGTACTTCCTGTGTCTAACCTAAATAGCCCTTGCTTTCCCATCTTTACCAGGTAAGATAATTATTTCTCTTTTACTCGTGTAGATTAAGCTGGATGTGAGCACAGATATTTTTATTACCGTCTCAGTTCAAGAACTGAGCCTGGGTGGCTCAGTCGGTTGGGCGGCCGACTTCGGCTCAGGTCATGATCTCGCGGTTCGTGGGTTGGAGCCCCGCGTAGGGCTCTGTGCTGACAGCTAGATCAGAGCCTGGAGCCTGTTTCAGATTCTGTGTCTCCCTCTCTCTAGGACCCTCCCCTGCTCACACTGTCTCTCTCTGTCTCTCAGAAATAAATAAAACAAGGGGCACCTGGGTGGCTTAGTCGGTTAAGCGTCCGACTTTCACTTAGGTCATGATCTCGCAGTTCGTGGGTTCGAGCCCCGCGTCAGGCTCTGTGCTGACTGCCAGCTCAGAGCCTGGAGCCTGTTTCGGAGTCTGTATCTCCCTCTCTCTCTGACCCTCCCCTGCTCATGCTCTCTCTCTCTCCTAGAAATAAATAAAAATTTAAAAAAAGAAAAAAAAGAAAAGGTGTCTTGAAAAAAAAGAAAGAAAGAAAACACTAAAAAAAATTTTAAAAAAAAGAACTGGATATCTTTGGGATTTCTGTTTGCAAAGAACCTCAGTGAATGTCTATTTCCTCCTCTTTAAAACAAGAAGAACACCCTCACCCTCAAACAGCCAATTGAGAAGACCTGGCCATTTCTTTGCTCTTCAATGTAAAGCTCATCCAAACTTAGTTTTGTCATTTCCTGAGACGTTGGTACTCACACAAGGAAATATTGTTATGCTTGTGACTAAATAAGTAAGGATAAAAGTGTATAATATTTTTTTAGAACTATTTTGCCCCATATCATTCCATAATACCCAATGTCTCCCCATCCTTCTAGTTTTTCTGTGATATGGCTCTCAAGCTAAACCAATGAGGAGAAATGTCACTCAGGAAAAGTGCATCTCTTACAAATCCTCTGCCAGAGGCACTTTGCCCACATGTGCATGTCTGTCTGTGTATGTGTTTCAATGGGCCATCAAAGTGCCTTTAAAAGTTTTCAATTAATTGCCAACATTTTGTAAATGGGAAGTTTCAATTAGAAGTCTAGACTTCAGTATTTTCTTTAAAAATGGGAAGATATAGCAACAATTACCAATTTGACCACAACTGAGGACGCAGTGTGGCTGCCCCCAGTAATGGAACCTTCACTTTCCATTTTGCCCTAGTCCTCACCAGTCCCTACTACATTCATCCTGCCCCTTTAACTCATGTTACTTTGCCCAAACCCTTTTTTACAGCTATTTACTTTCCAAATACAACTCTCTTTTTCTTTGGTTGTAAAATTTGGGGGCTGCTCATTCTCCAAAGGACATGTCCTAGTGGTTACCAAATAATCAGCACTGCTCTGTGCCCTCTCCTCACTGGCTCCTAACAAGGGGACAGATTCCATAGGGGGCTGCAGTAAGGAAGATTGGTAGGAGTGGCACTTCTTTCTGAAGTTCTTTTTTTTTTATTTATTTATGTATTTATTTTGAGAGAGAGCGCACACGCACAAGCGAGTAAGTGCCAATGGGGGATGGACAGAGAGAGAGAATCCCAAGTAGGCCATGGGCTGTCAGTACAGAGCCTGACATGAGGCTTGATCTCATGACACTGAAATTGTGACCTGAACCAAATGCTTAACCAACTGAGCCACCAGGTGCCCCTCTCTGAAGTTCTCTTTAACCGTTCCTCTGTCAACCCACAGGCTGCATCCTTTTCTGTGGCTAAGAATCCCTATCTCAGCAGCTTCAAGGGGACAAGACCCTTGAACCAATCAAAGCACCCTAGAGCATCCTCCTAGACCTTCCCACCTCTTTTCTTCCTAGCTTGTTGAAATGCACATCGCTCATGACCACAGAGTTCTAGGCCTGCAGACCTCTGGAAACTTAAAGAGTTGTGAGAACTGAGTAGAAAACAAACCAAATCATTGAAGAGTATACAGAGGAGAGGAATCCTAATTGTGACCATCCAGAAACAACCAAGAAGCCCTCAAAAACCACTGGTTAAGCAATAAAAGATGAGTGACAAGCAGTTAAGTCCTCACGGGCAGGACACAAAGAGTCAGGCAAGAGAGTTTCTGCTTTCTAATACAATAACTTAATATTTATTGTCTTCTGTAGCCCAGGCTCCATGACAAGCACCTCTTGTGATCAATTTCATTTACTCCTAGAGTGGCTGTGAATTGCTGCCCTTCTACTCTTGAAACAGAGATGGTCTTATGATTTGCTGCCGAAGTGATGCTGTGTAGCTTCTGAGATCTGTATGCACTTGGAATGTTCCCCCTTGGAATCCAGCCACCATGCTATGCTGTGAGAACACCAAGCCCCAGCAAGAGGCTACATGGAAGACAACCAAGATACTCCAGTGACAGCCCCAAAGGAACTTCCACCCAACATCCAGCACCAACTGGCAGCCGTGTGAGTGACAGAGGAAACTCTGTCTTGGCTGTACCCTAATACAGCATACAGATGACTGTAGCCCCAAATGACACCAATGGAGCAAAAGACCTGCCTATCTGTTGTTTTAAGCTACTAAATTTGTGGGGAGTTTATAGTAGGTAATCAAAGCAACTCCATTCGAAAATGGTATGGTGTGCGTGCTATTATTGTCCTGTTTCACAGATGGGAAAACCAAGGCACAGAGAGGCAAAGTAACTTACCATGTTCATAGTGCAAGTAGAATCAGATTTCAAATGCACATCTGTCTGATTCCAAAGCTCATGTTCCTAAACTCTATCTTATATTATCTCAAAGACTTTGTGGTTTACTGAGGAGCTGTAAAAAATAGGATCAGACGACTCAAGCATATGCACATGTTTTATTGTGAGTATTGGTAATAACTCAGGAACTGGAGAAACAGTATTACTTCAGACTAGCCTGGAAGGAAGGAGAGAAAACAGTGTTGCCTGATAAAAACAGAAACATGGAAATAACTCCCTCCACTTCTGATCACACAGAATGTCTCTGCTACTCTAAGGCATGGGTGGACAAATTACAGCCTGGGAAGCCAAATCCCACCCACGGCCTGTGCTGTGAACTAAATGTTTGCGCCCTTCCCAAATTCATGTGCTGAAACCCTAATCCCCAACGTGATGGCCCTTTCGGAGGTAACTAGGGTTATATTAGGTCACAATGGTGGGGTCTTACAAAAAAGGGAAGACACCAGATCTCTCTCCCTTTACCACATGAGAACATGAGAAGGTGGGTGTCTGCAGTCAGGAAGAGGACCCTTACCAGGAACTGAATCAACCAGTACCTTGATACTGGACTTCTCAGACTGCAGAACTGTGAGATATAAATTTTTGTTTAAGTCACCTAGTCTATGGTTTGTTTGTTAAAGCAGCCTAAACAAAGACAGTTTTTGTGAGAAAAAAAAAAAAAAAAACCTTTACTGGAACATAACCACATCCATTTATTTACATATTTCCTATGACTACCTTCCTACTACATGGTCAGTCTGAGACACTGGGACAGACACAGCAGCAACCACAAAGCCTATAATGAAGTTTGCCAACCTCTACGCTAAGACACTGGTTACCACCTTAGCATGTATCAGAATCACCTGGAAGGCTTATTAAAACACATACTCTTAGGGAGCTTGGGTAGCTCAGTCAGTTAAGTGTATGACTCAAGTCATGATCTTGCAGTTTATGGGTTCGAGCCCTGCATCAGGCTCTGTGCTGACAGTGTGCAGCCTGCTTGGGATTCTCTCTCCCTCTCTGCCTCTCCCCCACTTGTTCATGCACTCTTTCTCTCTCTCTCTCTCTCTCAAGATAAATAAACTTAAAAAAAAAAAAACCATACTCTTGGGGCCCTACACTCTGAGTTTCTGATTCAGTAGGTCTAAAATGGAGCCTGACAATTTTTTTTTCTACAAGTTCCCAGGGGTGGCAGACAGCCTCTCAGATGGCATGCAATCCATCTCCACTGAGTGTAAGCTGAACTTACCTACTCACCTTCTACAGCATAGAATATGGCAGAAGTGAAGGGATGACAATTCCAAGCTCAGGTTATATAAAGACTTCCATCTTGGGTGATCTCTCTCTGTTGGACTGCTTGCCCTGGGGGAAGCCAGCTGTCACGTTATGAAAAGGCCTATGAGGAGGTTTACATGGAGAAAGGCTAAGGCCCAACAGTATCATGAGTGAGTTGTGTAAGTGGATTTCCTCCCAAACTGAGACAAGCCTTCAGAAGAGACCATAGCCCATGTTGACAGCTTTGCTGCAACCTCATCAGAGATCTTGAACTTGGGACTCCCAGCTAAGCCACACCCAGATTCCAGACCCACAGAATCTAGGATAATACATGCTTGCTGTTTTAAGCCACTAAGTTTGGGGGAAATTTGTTAAGCAACAATGTACAACTAACACACTAGTTGATGCTTCTGGTCCAAAGACCATACTTTAAAAATCTTGCCTCTAATGGAACCAAGCTTCCATTCTAATGGAAGCATCTTCTGTCTTCTGACTTGATTAAGCAGAGAAATGTTGGTCGTTAATACTTCTGAGTTCTAGAATGCTATAGGAGCATACTTCTAGGCTCTTTTCATCATACTGATGGCAGAAACAAGTTTGACACATTGACCCCAGTCACCAAAGAGCCCCATCAATAGGTGGAATGATGAAGGTAAGGTGCTATGGGTGGGCTGGCCCTCCCTCTTGCTGCTCTAGCAGATTATTGGGAGCTGAGAGTTCTGAATTAAAAGGCAAGACACTGTCAAGTCATGCTTATGTTTAGAGCACAGCAAAGTCAGGGCCCAGAAAAAAATGGGGAGGTGAATAAAGTATTCCTTGAAAACCCTCACTGGCCCTCCCTTACTCCATCCTGGTAAGCGACCTCAGGGGCTGATCCTATGCCTCATTTTTCCTCAGGACTGAGTTATTAATAACCCCACACCAAGCTGCCACGTGAACATTCCACACTTATATGAACATTCCACGTTCATGTATACGCTCCACGTTCATGTGAGCATTCCACACTTATATGTATATTCCATGTTCATGTGGATGTCCTAAGTTCATGTGTACATTCTGCAGGTGTATGTATACTGCACATTCAAGTGAACATTCCACACTTGTATGTACATTCCATGTTCATATGAAAATTCCACAAGGGCAGAGATCTTTGCCTATTTTATTCATGGCTTTATGCAAACACCTAGACTTGTGACTGGCATAGAAAAGGTACTCAGGAAATAATTGTTGAATTTAAGTCTTAACACCCCCAGGGCAGGACCTGAGCCCAGGGTATTGACCACTCACAAGCCAGAGCATGTGCCTTCTTTCCCTTGCCCTCCTCCTGGCATCAGTCTGCTTACCTCTGGGAGTCTGGAAAGATTTGGTGGACACGCACACTCAACTCAGCCAGGTCCTTCACACTGTGGAGATGGCTGGGGGGCGGGTAATGACACAAGGGCACCACCCTCAGACCAGCCCATACTTCCCCAATCTTTAAGGAAGAAGACCAACCCTTGTCCCCTGCAAGGAAAGACTCTGCAGGAAGGGCTCTGTGAAGCTCCATGCCTGAGGTCTCAGACATGAACCAACATCGTTCAGGGGATACCAAGGGGCTAGAAACACCAGTGGGGTTCTTCAGTGATGGGGGCTAAAGTATCTGGTGCCAGGAAACCAAAAATTACAAAATAGCATTTTTTTGTGTGCGTACAACTGGCCTAGGGCCTCATTCTACCAGCTTCAGAGGGGAATAAATCATGTTTGTTTAACAGACACAGTGGAAGAATGTCCTGGCACAGTGCCTGACACCCAGTAAGCACTTAAATAAATATTTATTGAGTGAATGAGAAAGACCTTAAGCCCAACAATATATTTCTTGGCTGCAAATGGGAAAGGTAAAAATCAGATTTGTGAAGCCATATGCCCTCTCTCCTCCCCACAATCCACACACACAAAAGAGCAGGAAGGAAAGCAAAGAAAGATATCATTAGAGCAGGAGGAAGAAGCTGTATCTGCTGTGTGACTTGGGTCAAAACACTTAACCTCTCTGGACCATAACTGCTTCATTTGTAAGATGGGAAGTCTGGGCTTGATGACGATCCAGCACTGAGATCCTATGGCTCAGTGCTTCTCTCAGGAACTGTCCCTCAAACCTAATTACCCAACTAGCCTGCAAACGGAGTGTGGCCTGCCTCCATGAGGGAAGAAACAGTAAGAAAGGGCCCTTGTCATTCAAATCATGGAATGACCTTTTTCTCAACTTCAGCTTTGGGTGAAGAGCCGGGTTACTCATTTCCTGAGTGGAGCAGTATTCTTCCATCAGTTTTTAGGAGCATTAGGGGGAGTTTGAAGAAAAGGTTCTGGTCAAAATACACCCTCCTTTTCAAGTTTAATTTTTCATGCTCACTAGTGGGAAATCTGCTTCCAAGGACGGTCCAAAAAAAAAAAGGGGGCGGGGGGGACAAGTTTTTCTCCATGTAGAACTCTTTCTTGATCTGCTGCTGTGGTAGGAGCAACTGATCTTCAAGAAGCAGGAGTCGCTTTACAGGTGAGAGAAGGGGGCAGAGCAGGTCCAGAAAGAGCAGGTCCAGAGAGAGAGCAGATCCAGAAAGAGCAGGCTCAGAGAGAGCAGATCCAGAAAGAGCAGGCTCAGAGAGAGCAGGCTCTTTTGCCTTCCCTTCCACATCTTTCCAGTTTTGCAGACACTGTAAGATGTCCTTCTAAAAAGAGCAAAAGGTCCTATGCCTCATAGGAAAAGAAGTTTTTAACTGCAAAATTTCATGAAATTATTTTTTGTGAAAATAAAGGACTTATTTTCAGTATCTGTAGCACTGATGCCCAATACCAAAAGCCTTGTAGCAAAGAGGTCAAACAAATCAAAATCTGTGCCAGGAAATTTCAGGGATACTAATAAATATCACATGGCAGAAAGACTCCATGACAACTGAATTTGGGGAAAAATTTACTGGACTTCTCAGAGGCTTTAAAAGTGTGAATGGGCATTGTGACTTGAAGGAGAGGCTTTTTCCTTTGGAGGGTAGAGTTTTCAGAAGACATTTTGGGAAATACTGACTTAGGAGTGGTAATGTACTTCTCTCATTTGACAGCAAATCATGAAAATGAAAAAGAATTACCCTCTCTAGTTTGAGAAGGCAAAACAAGATCAAGTCGTGTTTAAAAATCATTCCTTTTGGAGAATGAAATTTATAAAATAGTTTCAATACTGTACCTTTGCATGGAAGTTATAGGACAAAAGACCCAGATTTGATATATTGAAGTACCTGCTGACAACAGCAGCTGCTCCCAGATGAAGAAGTCCACCTTCAAGGAGACCGAATAACTAATCTATTTCTGGATTACAATAATAATCACCCCAATAAAGTGTTTGCTATTTGCAGGCACTGTGCTAAATATCATTATTTGTATAGGTACAGATATAGATATATATGTGTATATATGTTATGTGTATATGTATTTATACTTATATCCATTTTCCCATTTAATCTGTACAACCCTATGTAAGGAGACACTACCATTATTCCCACTGTGTAGATAAGAACACTAAGGCTCCAGAACATTACCTAATTTGGCCAAGGCCACATACAGAGTTAAAGGCTCAGTCAGGATTCAAAAGCAGGCAGGCTGACTGTAGAACCCTATTCCACCATCCCCCACCAAACTGGTCCCCATAAGTCAGGATAATAGCTGTGTCTACTAGCTGTGACAGGGAGGCTATAGAAGGGGTTCTGGTGTAGAAAAGGTGTGTTCTATGTGGCTTACAGGGTCCTGCCACATGGTTATTATTCTAGTTTTCCATCAAGCTATACAGACTGATAACAATAACATTTACAAAAACACTTATTTGTGGCTGCTAACGCCTAGCATTGTAAAGAATGCAACTGGTAAGAGAAACGGGATTTAAAAAATGTCCAAGATGGTATCTGCCCTCAAAAAGCTTAAGGTTGTGTAAGAGACAGAATGACAAGTGAGAAGCCAGAAGACACAAAAGCCTGCACTGGCCACATTTCTAACAAGTGGGCTGGGGGCACCCAGACAACCCAGGTCTGTGTGGGTGGTAGGGCCCCCACAGGGCACAGTGTGGCTGCCTATCTGACATGATTCCTCAAGGACCCCACGACAGATACTGTGTCGGGTGCCTAGCTTCTTAACTTTTTTCCTGTGTTTGTGGAAATAAATGTTGGCGAGAGATAGCAAGTGCCAGGCACTGGGGCACCGTCAGATTCCAAATACCAGGCACTTGTGCACCATCAGGTTCCAATCGCCAGCTCCTCAGGCTCGTTGCCGGAGGGCTTTCTCTGACCCCTGCCTTGCTCACACAGGATGCAGGACAAGCAAGGAGTGCCGGGGAATGTACACTGCACCTCCTCCCTGCCACAGCCCTCAACCAATGACTGTGGAGACTGGATGGTGAATACCTTAGTTCCTTTGTCCATCAGTGGGATAATTTTGAGGTGCCCGGTCTACACTGTCTCTCAGAACTCTCCAACAGGCTGAGCAGGGGTAACCTGCTTGGTAACATATCCTTTATTGATGCATTCTCTTCCCCACATGACTTTGCCACTCACCTCCAATGTTTCCTTGGACTACCCCCAAATAAACCACTTGCACTTAACCCCTTGTTTTGGGGTTGCTTCCGGGGGAACCCCACCCAGGCTTGGATCCTAGCCTCTGGCAACCAGGACATACAATTTAAGTCTGTCTGACCTAAATGCTTGCATCTATAATTTTACCCTGGAGCAGGTGAAGAACTGAGAACAGTCTAGGAGTCATTCTGAGACCACAGGCGAGGTGGACCTCCTGTATCCAACGGGGTAGTAGAACGGTGCTGACTGCAGAACCACTGGGCAGCCTTGGGGGTGGCAGTGACTTCCTCATGAGGGTATTCCAAGGGCATTAATTTGACCGTGATCCACCTGATATGTTACAACAAATTTCATTTTTGTTAATGTTATCTGGAGCTGGATTTTCCTGTCTGCATTTAAGAAGCCAGCAAAATATAAGCCTCCATTTTCGCACCATGGTGCCTGGACTGGGGACCAAGAATTTTAGAGCTAGAATTGTATTCCTAGAATTTTAGAGTTGGCAGGGGACACTTGAGGCCAACCAGTACTGTCTTTCTTCACAGATGAGAAAATTGTCAGCAAGGTTAAGGCACTTACTTAAGGACCCAGAGGAAGGTAGAAGCAGGCATCTAGATCTGAGGTGCCAGTTGCTGCTTCTGTGATTTGGAGAAAGTTCTCAGCTCTCTAAGCCACCATCTTCTTGTCAATATAAAGTGAGAATCAATTGAGATGGTCTGCCTAAAGCATTTAGCACAGCATCCATTAAGATGCTTTCAACTTTAATTAACTAAGACCAAAATAAAAGTATCATAATAAAACAATACGGAATTATAGAAGGTTCAGAAATGGGGTTGTTGCAAAGCTGAATGAGCATTTTTTTTATGTCATCGAGGGTTCGCATTCTCCATCATTCTGCTGCGCCATGTGCAATGTGCCTCCCCAATGAATGCAACGTGGCAGGAGATGCTCCAAGCAACACTACCTCTTGCAACAACAACCGGCAGAAGAGTAGGAAGAAAGATTCTCCCCTGAAAAACTCTTTATATCAAGGAATAAAACCTTTCCTAGAAGCCCCCTTATGTCTCGTTGACCAGGTGTGCACTGTATCCCCATGCCTAAATGAATCCCTGGCAATAAGAATGCAGGTAGCATGATTAGCTTAGACCTCAGGAACATGCACATCCTGATACTGGGGTAGTTACCTTCCTGCAACACACTGGGGTTGTGGGGAAACTGGACATTAAGGCTCTGCTAGCAAGGAGAGGATGGCGTGGAATGACTGATGAATTAGGAAATCACAATGTCGACCACAGTTGCCAGGTACACAGAAGGTGCTGAATAGCAACTATTTTTATTGTGATGCAGTTCTTTATGATATATAATTGCAACTCTTTTTTTGGTTTAAAGGGTGTATGTCCCCGGGGCACCTGGGTGGCTCAGTCGGTTAAGCGTCCGACTTCAGCTTAGGTCATGATCTCACGGTTCGTGGGTTCGAGCCCCACGTCGGGCTCTGTATTGACAGCTAGATCAGAGCCTGGAGCCTGTTTCAGACTCTGTGTCTCCCTCCCTCTCTGACCCTCCCCTGCTCACACTGTCTTTCTCTCAGAAATAAATAAAACATTAAAAAAAATTTTTAAAGTGTATGTCCCCAAAAGGTAAAATTATCTAGGAATATAAGTAACATCCTGTCTGAACAGTCATTTTGTTTGTTTCTGTCTGGTTTGGGTAATTTTTTAAGACTTTTTTTTTTAACATTTATTTATTTTTGAGACAGAGAGAAACAGAGAATGAGCTGAGGAGGGGCAGAGAGAGAGAGGAAACACAGATTCTAAAACAGGCTCCAGGCTCTGAGCTGTCAGCACAGAGCCCGATGCAGGGCTCAAACCCACAGACCGCGAGATCATGACCTGAGCCGAAGTCGGATGCTTAACCGACTGAGCCACCCAAGTGCCCCTTTTTAAGACTTTTTAAAGGCAGTTTTAAGCTCATAGCAAAACTGAGAAGAAGGTACCGAGACTTCCCTTATCCTCACTCTCCCCCACGGGCATAGCCTCTCCTGTTACCAACATCCCTCACAGAATGGAACATTTGTTTCAACTGATGAGCCTACAGTGACACATCATTATCACCCAAAGTCCCTAGTTCACATTAGGATTCACTCTTGATGTTATACCTTCTACAAGCTTGGACAAACATATAATGACATGCATCTATCATTACAGTATCATCCAGAGTATCTTCACTGCCCTAAAAACCCTCTGTGTTCTGTTTACTTATCTCTCCCCTCTGCCCCCCAATCTGATCTTTTTCTCTCTCCAAAGTTTTGCCTTTCCCAGACTGTCACAGAGTGGGATCATATAGTATATAGCCTTCTCTGACTGGGTCTTTCACTTAGTAATATGTTAACAGTCACTTTTCACTTTCCCACATAGGGAAATTCTGTAAAGGAGAAAAGCAGTTGTGGAGCTAGGGTAATAGATGGAGAACAGGGGGAAAAAAGGCCTTCGCGGAACTAGAAAGCGACTTCACAGACATTACAACCTTGCCTAGGGCCTGCTGCAAGCTGGGCTTTAAAGAGTGGGTTTTACTCTTGCACTGTTCTTTGTGAAATCCAAATTCCACTTGTAGTAGGAGACTTTCAAGCAAAGAGCAAGTCAGAAAACAAATCCTGTTGGGGCCTTTTCTAATAGCTGTGCCTCTTAGTGCAAATTGCCAGGGCAGAGGCCCCTTTTTGTCTACCCCAAAGCAGCCAACACCACAGATGATCAAGGCAGGGAATGGCTCATCCAGACTTCCCGGGTTCCACCATGAATGCACATCTTAACCCTCATTGACAACCTTTCATCTTGCATTTCCTTCACCTGGAAAACAGACGATTACCTTTATGCTCACATCAGTTCCTTCGGCTGACAGATCTTTGAGCTGAGTGCCCCCTGTTCCCTGTGACTCCTGATTCAAATTCTCCCCAGAGAGGGAAACTTACTCCAACAGGCCTTGCTCACTGGACCATCTACTACTGAGGACTTCCCTCCGGGTGAGATATACCCCCACCAAAACTGTTAGCGGGTGTCAGGGGATACAGGGCCATGTCTCATGCCTGCCTGTGTGACAGGGCCTGGGAGTAGGGGCAGATTCTCATTCTCTGTGAAAGAGATATTGGGGGTAAGACCAAAGTCTTTGGGCAGGGAGTGGGAGGAGAAGAAAGGGCATTTACCCAGGGGTGTTTAGCCAAAAGAATCAGAGAAAGTTTCCTCTGGCCTTCTCCAAAAGAGAGATACTCTGGGGAGCAGCAAGCACAGAGTCAGATCTAGGAAACAGTGTTTTAAAGGGTTCCAGGAAAGGTCTGTCTCCTTCCTCTCTGTTCACATCCCACTTTCAGGGTTTTCTGTTAATCAATAAAGGGAGAGCAGAATGGCAACGGTGAGAAGTTGCAGAGATCACAGAAGGTGAGAAGTTGCAGAGATCACAGAAGCTTACCGAAGCCTAACCATGGGAACCCTAGCCAGAGCTCTCTGCCTCCCTTCTGGTTTGGCAAATGAAAATCTCTCCAGACTTTTTCCCTCCACCTTTATTCCTCAGAATTGAACTCAAACTTCTCTCTGCCTTGAGCCATAGGATTGTAGAGATAGAAAAGTACAAAGAGTTGCAAAAAGCAGGTATCCTCATTTTCAGATGCAGATACTGAACCCCAAAGAGGAAGTGTGGCCAGCCTACTTGCTGGAGCTGGTCCTAGAATCAAGTGTCTGCCCTCGCTACCCATGTACTCAGGACCCCAGGGGACCTTCCCATAGCTGTCCAAAGAGGTCTCAGAGTCAAAATGGCTGTGTGAGTGACAAATCTTCCCAGACACGGACAGCCTGGCGAGTGTCTGAGCTTCTACCTCCTCACAGCTTATGTAATAGGAGCAGTGTCATCCTGGCCAGATGAGGAACATCTAGAGGCATCCAGGGAAAGCCAAGGAACACTGCAGCCTACTTTCCTTAGCTAGCCTGTGTATTGAGAAATTCAAGCAAGTCACTCTGCCCATTGTGTGATGAGATTGCTATTACTTATGCAAGGGTACTGGACAAAATCACTACTCATAAAAAAGGAATCAAGGTAGAGTTAAAAAGCTACAAAGGTGAAGACTTAATCCCACTGCAGGTTACCTAAAGTAAGGAAAAACCAAGTCGTGAGCAAAATCTATCCCAAAGCTGAATGAAAGAATCCAGATGCTTAACCATTGCTGTTCCCCTCAGTTTTCTCCAGAACAAGCGACCTCAGCTCTGGAGGAAAAAGACTTGGGTACAAACCCTGATTCCTTTACTTAGTAGTTGTATAGTCTCACCCAGGCAATTTCACTTATCTGAGGCTCTGCTCTCTCATCTGCATGATCCATGACTACGGTTGGAATTCAGTAAGATAATGTCTGTAAGAGGCACAGCTCTGGACTGGCACAGAGTAGGTTATTAATGAAACAGTCATGAATATTGTTGTCACCATTACTGCTTGGCTACAGTGTGCCCAGATCTAACCATGACCACCACCAAGCTAAGCAAGCTGTTTCAGCAGGTGAGAGCTGGGTTTTGTTGGGACAGGGGCACCTGGACCTCACACCCCAGTACCAGCACAGAGCCAGCATTGGACACTGGTTTGTCTCAACCCTGATGCTACTGACATTTTGAACTGGATAATTCCTGGTTAGAGAGGCCTCTTCTGTGCCTTGTAGGGTAGTTAGCAGCATCCATGGCCTCGACTCACTAGATGCGAGCAGCATCCTCCCCTAATGTGACAACCAAAAATGCTTCCAAGCATTTCCAAATATTCCCTGAGGGACAAAATCACCCCTGATTGAGAACTACTGGTCTAGTAAAATGTCCTTAGTGGGTTTCTTAGGCAGGGTCAAAGAATCTACCCAGGGTTTCTGGTTACAAATCATTTGCCCAGGGTTACCTTTTCCTCGCAAACCACTGAAAAACACTCATCTCGTGTTTTTATAAGCAGTGCATTCCAAGGGAAAAGAATTAATGGGGTAAATAATGTGGTGAGGGTATAACTTTCATACTCATTTACAAGGCTACCTCAACTCCCTGCTAATACATCTGCGGTTACTAATTTCTTCCTGATAAAATGGTGGGGTTTTCTAAAAGTTCAGGCACAGGCAGGTTCACAGGGACCCCTGGCTCTTGATTGAACATTGTGGCTGGTCAGTAGCTTCCAGGAGGGCTGACAGACATACACAAGAGCATTCTTTCCAAGGGTGTTTGTCACTTTCTAGTTCAACATAACCAAGGCATTGTTCCAGTTCTGGGGGCCTGCACCTACAAGGGGTCCTTTAAAAAGGCAGTAACTTGAAAAGGTAAATGAATGAAAGAATAAATGGAACCTCTCCTTTCCACATCGCCATCTGCTGACCCCTGTCACTTAGACTTACTAAGTGCATAGGCTCTACCATAGCTCCCCACTTCCCCATTCAAAAACAAACAAAAAATAGCAGGTTGTCATTAAGACACACTCCTGGGCAGGAATGTGTTTCCTTGGTCCCACTTGGCAGCTCACTGCTGGCTCCTCTGATCGCCTTGTCTAGGAATACAGTGGGAAAGCCATGCGAGCGCCGCCAGGGCCCAGTGCCTCCAACGTGTGCAGACGCTGCCTCTTTCCAGATGCAGGGAGCTAAAGTGGCTCCACAGTGAGTTGTGAGGTGACCTCACATCAGCCACATGGAGATACCAGACTGGCCCGAGATCTGGCTGGGAACCAGTGGGGAAAAGACCAGAAGAAAGGAAGTAGATCAGGGAAGGTAGGCCAGAAAGGAAAGAGCATTTATTGAGCACTTACTATGCACCTCACAATAAGACCTTCCTTAGAATGTCACCTCCTTTACTTGTTACCAAACAAGGAAGCTATTAATTACCCCGTTTCATCAACAATAAACTCAGAGAAATCTGGTCTACTGAGACTAAAGCCAGGCATGTCCCAAAGCCCAGGTTCTCTGCCACACCACAGGTTCCGAGCCCTGGCTGCACAGCTACATCACCCGATATGGGTGCTAGTCAGAATCCTGTCCATGGAGCCAGGCATGTTATTTTTGGGAAAGCCTCCCAGCCGACTTTAGTGTATGTTACTGTACACCGCCATACACAAGGAACAGAGGAGGGGGTGTGGATAGAACGATGACACAGCAGGCAGACATCACCTGTATTGAGTTAACCACCTCTAGAACTCACTGTGCTTCAGGGACCTTCCACCCCCACCCCCTCCACCACAGTCAGTGAGGACTAATAGAGGTCAGGTGATTTTCATGTGTGCCAAATAGAAGACTTTGGGAAAATAAATCCACAAACCCTGCATGCTGTATGATATATTCCAGCACAAACTGCTTTCTGCATAATGGGCTCTTTTATACAGTCTGCAGTGTTGTGCCCCTTTACTCCTATAGAACAGCAGTTCACAGGCAGGGGCAATTCTGCCTCCCCAGAGGCACTGGACAATGTCAGGAAGCATCTTGATTTTCACCACTTGGGGCAGATGGGGAAGTGCTACTGGCATTTAGGAGGCCAGTGACTTCGTGAAACATCCTACATTGCACAGGATGGTCCACTACAAAGAATATCCAGCCCCAACTACAACAGTGCTGAAGTCGAAACATTGTGCTGAAAGAAGGAGTAGTCACCATAGGTAGACACACAGGCTGACTATAACCCTCCCCTTCAGATCAGAAGCCTGTCCCTAGCCAAGCATCTTTCAAAGAATCACAGACTCTGAACAGGAAGAGCTTTTGCAGAAACACTGGCCCAACTGAGACTCAGTTGGGTTTTTATGACAATCAGAACAAAGCTACAATACAGAATGTTTGCCAAACCACATCATAATGCTTTTCTGGCTTGACGTCCCACCCAGGTAGTGCATGTGTAGAAAATTAACTGAAACAGTATTCCTTACTGCAAATTTTTATTTGTTGGTTTAACAAATATTTGTTGGGTGCCCAGCATGTTTGAGGGCACAGTGCGTAATTTCCCTGTTGAAACTGTTACCCACCCAGGGACAGCCCTCCTTGTGTTCAAGCCCAACATAAGATCCAGGCAAGGTACACAGACTCAGAACCTAACAAAATCACCCCCAGCTGGGTTTATGGTGGTTTTATTGTTTTCCAGCTCAGTGGGTAACTTGGCAAGCTGGGATCAGGTGTGCAGAGAATTGAAGCAGACTCCTCCAAGAATCAACTCCCTAGGGGCTGTGCAGGGGCGAGGCTCCACACAACCTGAAGCCCGAGGGCAAGTGCCCAACATTCCTCCCAAGCTGCCCCCAGCCCTGCCCCCAGCTCTCTCCTCCTTTGGGCAAGTTACAGGCAGCAGACTTCCGCCACCCAGCCACCAGGCGAAGTTCCTTCCCCTCCCCTCCAAGCTACACTGTTATCAACAAAAATAAGCGTTCTTTTGTAGCTTGCCACAGAAATGGAAACTGCTCAAGGGAAGAAATTGGGAACATTTTGTACTCCAGGGTCACAAAAGATTTACAAGTCATTCTCCCTACTGGAGGTCTCATTTATACTGGGCAGCAACAACAACAAAATAAAAACCTGTCGGATGGATTGTGCAATAAAGGGAAATGCTGCGGAGGCAAAACTAGCCATGGGGGCGAAGAGGAACAGAAGAGGAAGCAACAGAAGCCATCACCCCATGGAAGAAACTGAGGTCCTAGAGCCCACAGTGCTGGTCACTGCCTGCTGCTGGATGAGGGAGGCAAAGGCGCCCCCCTCCCACCCAGCTCCCTGACACACCTCCAGTGCCTGTCCCGCTCCTCTCCCTTGCCAAGGAGCAGGTCCCCACATGTCTGTGCACCCCACAAAATGCTTGGGCATGGCTTGCCAGGAAACTGGACCAGAGCTGACTATTCCTGATGTGAGGGAAGAACCTGCCAGAGCCTATGAATTGTATAGCTGAAGCTCCCAATATTTCACTTCTCTCCTCATTCCTTGGAACTCTGTCTGGAAGTTATTTCCTCAGGGAAGCCTCCTTAAACCCCCAGATTCATTTCTTTTACTCAACAAATTTTTACTGGATGAATAATATTTATTGCATGGTCCCCAAGGGTTAGGTGTCTGTAGTATATTCTTTCATAGCAAATCCCTTCTCTGATTTAAATAGTAATGATGGTAATTAATTAACTACTTAGGTAATTATTTCTTAGGGTCTGTTCTCACCCTCAACCCACCAGCCTTTTCAGAATATTGAGCTATATGAGAACAGATGCCAAATCTGTCTTGTTGACTGCAATATCGCACTCTTCGTGCCTCATGGGTGCTAAGACATATGAACAATGAGTGAACAAATGAATAAGCAAAAGATCAAGGCCAGTGCTGTCCAATAGAAACACCAGTGACAAAGCCAGGCCATATGTGTTATTTTAAATTTTCTAGAAGTCATATTTTAAAAAGTGAACACAAATGGGTGAAATTAATTCTAACAGTAGGTTTTACTTAACCCAATATACCTAAATTATCATTTCAACATTTAATCAATATGAAATAATTACAAAAGACATGTTTTGCATTCTTTTTCTCATACGAAGTCCTCAAAATCCAGTATGTACTTTATTCTTATAGAACATCACAGTTTGGACCAGCCTCATTTCAAGCATTCAATAGCCGTGTGTCATAACCAAATTGGACAGTGCAAGTCTAATCTCCACTGGGGCCTTACCAGTGTGGTGTGCTTGTTCTCTGCTAGAGTAGGAGAAAATTATACTATGCTACACCAAGAGACATTGTAACAATTGTGTTTATGGTCTCTTGGATTAGAATATCTGTTTTGAATGCCTGCTAGTCAGTCAGGACTACCACTTATTACTTGTGTGACCCTGGACAAATTATATAACCTCTCTGTGCCTCAATTTCCCCTTCTATAAAGTGGGAGTACTAACAGTATCTACATTATGGGAAATATGTCAGGAACAATGACTTGACCCATAAAGCCCTTAAAATGATCCCGGTCAGACAATAAGTACTTGCTAATATTAGCCAGTTAATATTTTTTATGCTTGTATCACATACAGATATTTATGTCTACTTTCTGCCACAAGAGACAGGAGGCAGCTCTAGCCACAGCCCATTCTGCTGGTAGGACAAAAGAAAAATCAACATCCATTTCAGAACTGCATTCTGAACTATTCCTTCATGGACACTACAAGACAGATCTCAGAAAAAAAAAAAAAAAGACTGATCATGGACAAATTGTAGAGGCTAGAAAAAAAACTTGAAAATGCACATAGAGAAGGGAATTTAGACTCTGACAGGACACACAGTATTAATGAGAATGGGAAGCACTGTTTTAAATGAAAGCCTTTTGCAACTTTGTATTGGATGTTTTAAAGTTTCTCTCATGTTAAATTCAAGTTCCATTGTACAGAACACGCAAGTTTTCTCTTTTCCAATCCAGCACAGAGAGCAAATGACATTTACATTTAATTTGCTGCCTGGGGCATAAAGCCTGCTGGGAAAGCTGCGTACTCAGCAGGTGCCAGCAACAGGGTGGATGGCTTCCTCTCCCCTGGTGGCTGTGATCAGGCCTTGTTACAGGGAGACACTACACTTGGAATGAGGTAGTAATACTTACCTTGCAGGAATGTTGTGAAATTTAATTGAAATAATATAAGTGACAGTGCTTGACCCAAAACAGGTACTCAATAAACGTTTCCTTAGGGGAACACAGTCTGGTGTCTGTGTCTTATAAACGATGTCACAATCTCTCTTTAGTTTGAGCTAAAAATGTGTTGTAGCTGCCCTTTTTAACGACACAGAATAAGTATAATTCCTCTTCCAAAAGCTGTCAAACATATGAGGGTGAGCTCTCATGTCCTCCCCCAACAAATTTTCTCTTTTCCAGCCAAACACCCCTAATTTCCTCCAACAAGACAATAATTTGTTGTCCTTAAAGTAACTGAAAGCATCTGCTCTCTAGTGGGTCCCAAAACACATCTCAGCACCAATAACATGCTGGTAGCACTGGAGTCACTTGGTCTTATGGGATATGGATAAAGCTAACCTCACAATGAGCCTAATGCTCTCTTCATTATATAAAATTCAAAGAACTTTCTCCATATGCCTTCCCCACCTCCAATACTGACTACAGATGCTGCTTGGTTTGAAGGAGACTGTCTCAGGATTAATACACTCTTCACAGATGAAGTCCAGTTCTGATCCTTTGAAGTGACATCAACTGTGGTCTTGGGAAAGGTTCAGTGGAGGTGAGAAGTGACAACTGAGGATACTCAATCAAATGCAGCACAGTTTTCATTTCAGGGCAAACTATCATCCAGTTAGCCTGGCTCAGTCATCAGCCAGCTCTGGCAGCTTGTGATTTCTTATGTAAATGGTCAACACAACACTGAATGGTGACAATTCCTTCAACTGCTAGGATCAGCCATCAGTTTCCGTTCTCTGCTTAAACTTGACATCTTAAGCTGCTGGTTAGAGGAGAGTCTTGTCAACAAAAATGTTCCAGGACTAATCATAATCATAAAGTCTCTCTTAGAAATGGTGCTACCTGCACAGCATGTTCACAACACACCTTGTCTGCTTTGCCTCAAGCACTGAATTGAAGGTTGTAGTAATCTAGCACTGACTGTTTAATACGGTAGCCACTAGCCACATGTGGCCACTGAGCATTTGAAATCTGGCTAATTCGAATTGAGATATGTTTTAAGTGTAAAATAATGCACACTGGAATTTCAAAGATTTAGTTCAAAAACTTGTGTCTTATTAATAACCTCATATATTGATTTTATGTTGGATCGATAACATTTTAGATATATTGAACTAAATAGTCATTAAAATTAACTTCACCATTCTGTTTGCTCTTTATTTCAATGTGGCTCCTAAAAGTTATTAATTATGTATGTATTTTGCATTTGTTACCCCCAATATATTTTTTACTGAACAGCACTAGTCTGGAAGGCAATAGGGATGCTGAAAATTCCACATTTCTGCAGCCCTTTCTCTGGGTTCAGACTCAGGAACAAATAGGCCTACATTAGAAGCTGTCACTGTACTGCTTCTTTATGGTTAAGACTAGAGCAGTGGTCCTCAAACTTCAGTTAATATGAGACCATGGACTGAACTGTATTCCTCCAAAATTCTTACGTTGAAGTCTTAATCACATATGCAACTGTACTGCAGGGACCGTCTTTAAAAAGATAATTAAGGTTAAATGAGATCATAAGGGTGGAGCCCTGATCCAATAGAATGGGTGCCCTTATAAGAAGAGGAGGAAACACCAGAGCTCTCTCCCCACCCTGTGAGGACACAAGGACAAGGTAGCCATGTACAAGCCAGGAAGAGAACCCTCACCAGAGACACTGAACCAAGTGGAACTTTAACCGTGGTGTTTCCAGACTCCAAAACTGTGAGAAAATACATTTCTGTTGTTGAAGCCGTCCAGTCTGTGGTATTTCATTCTGGCAGCTTGAGTCAACTAAGACATCAGCTGCGGAGCTGTTAGAACTGTAAGTTTCTGGGTCCTACTGCTGATTGATACTGATTCTACTGACCTAGGATAGGCCTGAGAATTTGGTTTTCTAAAGCAAGCACTCTAGGCATTCTGTCTCCATTGACCATTCTTTGAGGTGCCCTGGACTGAAGGAAACATAATTATCTAGACTCCTGTTTGCACTGCTGCAGCCAGAGCGGAGGGCCATGAACTGAGTTCTTAGTTCTACCACTGCAGTTGTCGTAGCCTAATTAGTTTGATCCCAAGCGCCCCCTTTTGGTAAAGTGTTTTTGGGCATGCAACCAGCCAAATGTATATTGATAAATTACATATGCTCAACTATAAGTCATACTCTGAATGTTAGTGGTTTACTTTTACATAAAAAATAAGAATAATAAGTTATGCTATGTTCTTCTTGGATCCCAGTGGATCAGCTTTAGCTGTAGGGGCCTCTCACTGAACAAGTCCTTTTTTGGGGGGTTGGGGGAGGGGCGCGAGCAGGTGAGGGGCAGAGATAAGGGTACAGAGGATCTAAAGAGCAGAGCTCTGCACTGACAGGCTGACAGCAGGGAGCCCGATGTGGGGCTCAAACTCACACACAGTGAGATCGTGACCTGAGTTGAAGACGGACACTCAACCAACTGAGCCACTCAGGTGCCCCTTACTTCTCACACTTCTTATTTCCTTGCCTTTGCACATGCTGTTCCCATTCTACCTTCTCTACACTTAGAAAATGCCTATTTATTCCTCAGGATTCAGCTCATAAATCTCCTCTGTGCAGCTCTCCCTTCCCCTTCCACCTCCCACAGGCGAAGCTGATCACTCAGCCAGCCCCTCTTTGCAGCATCTCTATTGACTTCTCACACTGAATTGCAAATATTTGTTTAACCTGTCAGCTCCTGGAGGACATGGATTGTGCTTTATCTGTTTCTCCGGTGCCATGCACACAGTCCCTGGACAGTATGCATTTTTAAAAATGTTTGTAAAATGAGCAAATCAATGAATGAAAGCACAATTAATCAACACTTTAAGTCCTTGCCCTTCTCTGCAGAAGTAAAATCACTGCAGTGAATCATGAGAAATAACCCACATAAAGGAGTGCAGTGCACAAAGCTATCTAAACACATACAGAGTTTTAGGTTGGGGTTTACAAAAGCACCTATAATCTATACCAAGCTGAGAATGAAAGCAAAGTGAACTGCCTAAGCCACTCACAGTATGAAGAGCAGAAAAGGTTTTAGGGAGGGCTTTGTTTTTGTTTGTTTGTTTGCTTGCTTGCTTGTTTAGTGCTCTTTTTAGTTGTTTAACTGTCTTTAGGTCAGGATCCTCCTGGCAAAGTAATAACGGATGGTTGGTGAGGTCTCACTGCATCTTTGTGGGGCAGGACAAAGATGAATGGAGGACAAGAGTGCTTTTAAAAGCATTATAAGTTCTGATCTACATCCAGGTCTGCACTGCACAAAATGCAGGAATCACCTGGTCCAGACTCCAGAAATTTTATGGCCAAAAGTACCACTTTTTGGAAACCTAAACCTGGCTTAGAGTATAATAGCAAGTATTCTTCCTCTGCAGAATCCGAACAGCCTCATGACCTAGATGTTTGTCTTCCCTGTTCTTTCACATGCATCTTGTCATCTCTGGCCCCAAACTTCTTGTTGCTTGAATCATAACAGGTGGCAGCAATGCCCTTGCTGGAAGAATTCTCTGGGAGCTCCCTCCCATGTGCCGGAGCCCAGGCTGAGAAGATAAATGTTCTGCCACTTCCCTGTTTACACAAAAGCTTTCCCTCTCAGCAGGAACTTGAAAGAAACAGGAGTTGTACATAATCGGTTTATCTTCTTAGGCCCACTTAAAAGGACTGAACCTTTGATATATTGGAAAGTAAAATACACCTCTGTATATGAATCGCCCTTCAAGGTGATTAGCAAGCAAGAAGGTTTAGGAAGAAGAAAGGTTTCCATATTGTTCCCCTAAGAGTAGGGTTGCCAGATTTAGCAAATAAAAATGTAGGACACCCAGTTAAATTTGAATTTCAGAAAGACGACTAATAATTTTTTTGGCATAAGAATGTCCCAAATACTGCATGCATCCTGCATTCTATCTGGCAACCCTATCTGAAAGGGGAAAATGTCTACATAACTCTTGTGGGGAGAATTTCTCTCTGTGTCTTTGTGGAAATATTTCCCATTAGCTGAAAGGTAGAACAGTAAAATCATAAATCTGAAAGTTGAGATACCTGAATTCTCTTCTAGTTCATGCTATCATTGATTCATCAATGTCTCATCTCAAATATTTTTTGCACATCTACTCTGTGCCAGGTACCAGATTAACTGCTGGGGAAATAAAAGTGCTGGAGAATAACATGAACCCTGACTTTTTGGAGCTTCTAAGGTTGTTATGTGACCTTTAACCTCTCTGTACCTCATCCTGCCATCCATAGAATAAAGTGGTTGCTTCTCTTGAGACTATGTTTCCAAAAGTGGGGCCTCTGCTAACAGATATTGCATCAAAGAAGGTGTCCACGGTCAAAAACTTAAGAAATATTGAGTTAAACTGACTTAATGATATTACACCATCAGCCTTCTCAATATTTTAATGTGTTTATAATCCTCATCATCTCTAAAAGGTGCCTTACCCTGGATATACCCCCTTGAGGAACCACTCTGGGGACTGGTATCCCGTGGAACACACTTTGGAAAACACTGCCCCAGGCTGATGCCTAAAGTCCTTTATACATCTGGCATCTGATTCTGTTCTTGCTTTCTTTCCCTTCTCTGCGGAAAATGTCCTTCAGCCTTACAGATCCAGCCCAGAGGTCCCCTCTTCTATAAAGCCTGCCCTTCTGACTTCCCCATCAATCCCCACCAACCCCCCCTACCCCCAACACACACACACAACACAGACCAGGGACAACATCCTGTGTGGCTCACTTCTGCATGCCAGCACCTAGCCCTAGGCTGGCCCATAGAATGAATTATGTTGATAAATCTATTTTTTAATGAATGAATAAATGAAGTAATACATCCTGCCAAAAGAAGTACCCTGTCCTTTATCTTCTCGTAGCGCTTTTTTTGTTGTGATATAATTATTTCTTTAATATATACTTCCTATTTATACTGGGAATATTCTGAGGACAAGCAAGCATTATTATTTCCATCCCCAGTAAGTGAATGCAATCTCTGTATTATTTGCTACTAATAAACAATTATAAATAACTACTGACTGCATCACACACTGTACCAGAAACCTGAATAAATCATTTTATTTAATTTTCACAATAATCTCATGAAAGGTATTTGACTGTGGACTGGCTTGCTCAACCCCTAGGCT